>NC_092814.1:14007500-14315000 GCF_023375885.2 Dermacentor andersoni
GACTTTAGCATTTCCTTGCGTACATCTAGGCCCAGTTCCTCATCAACAATCAACAACTCGTCTCTCAGCAGTGTCCTTAACACCATGATTGCTGCTTTACTGCCTTGATCCTGCTCTCTAAATCTAGCTAAGAAAACACAACCTAGCTAACACTCAACAATCTAGCTTCCCTACTGTTCTAAACAGAACAACCACAAACTGAAGCCTAGAGAGTCAAAGCAAGAACCAAGCGCTCACCGCAGACACAGCACCACGTCGCAAAGTCCATCTCACCGCTGTCAGCCAGTTGTCAGGATTGGGGGCTCAATCCCATCGCTCGTAACCCGTTGTCAAGATTGGAGTCGGGCATGAATTAGAAGGTAGCTGGCCCATGCCGTCATCCAACTTATCCACGTTGAGGACGTTGATGAAAGGAAGGACTGCTTCTCATCGAGAACGAGGAATATGGGTTTATTTACAGTATCTACATGCAGTTCTTCAGTCTAGCATGACTGCGCGAGAAAAGTACATCAGTCTAACATGACTGCTTGAGAAAGTGCACTGAGCAGCCACACAACAGCGGTTTATAAACACACGGTCCTCCGCCGATACCTAGGTGAGGGAGACGTTCGTCCAGACATCGTAAACAAGCCGCCTCTCTGCGGGACGGCTTACACACACACACTTCCGCACAGGTTCACGGTTCGGAGCCGACGTCAGACGGACTTCGGTGAACTCGGGGCTTGTGTGAGGAAAGGTGACTTTTATTCCCCGAGCTGACCCCCGGAGCGCGTTTGGGTGCCCATTGTCTTGCGTCTTGGACGGCGCGTGGGAAAGAGCCTCGAACTACGTTCCCGCGAGCACTGCCCCGCTCGCGGCAGACCAGGGTGGCGGTGGCGGCTCAGTAACAATAGTTGGTCCGCGATAGCATTCAGTCACAACGGCGACGAGGCTAGAGCGTAACGGTGGCGTTCCAAGAAACGTCGCCGCCACTGTCGCAACTGCCTGGCAAAACTTGCACCTCAGCTGGGCCGTTCTTAACAACCGTCGGTCACAATGATTCATTCTTTACTAAAACAGCACACATAAAAAGGTGATTTAGCTTTTTACACAAAAGCTTGTTTTGTTTAATTATGAGAACGTACTATTGCATGTTCAATTGTATGAAACGTAAAAAGTATCAGCAGGCTGCTAAAGATGGAGGACAGACGACAAGATTCGCGCTCGCTTTGGAACACCTTGTCGTTTGTTCTTGCTTTTCTTCACTAGTTTATGCATTGTAGGTGAGTAAACTTCAATGAAAGATGTAATATGGCTGAATGGAAACCTGTTATGAAGGTGTTACTTTAGGAACGCGTTATTTGTGTAGCCATATCCACGTTTTAGACAAAGCCTCTTACAACACCGGCGAACACAAGCCTCGCAGACACACATACAGTCATTCCCATGACGGCACAGCGCCCCTTAGGAAACTCCCATGGACGGTGGATCCATATTTCTCTCTAGGTGTTATAGTGAGAAACTGTGCTCCGCCAGAAAATAAATAAATTATATGGGGTTTTACGTGCCAAAACCATTTTCTGATTATGAGGCACGCCGTAGTGGAGGACTGCGGAAATTTCGACCACTTGGGGTTTTTGACGTGCCCTTACACCTAAGTACACAGGCGTTTTCGCGTTTAGTCCCCATCGAAATGCGGCCGCCATGGCCGGGATTACACTCTAGGAACAGTTTACACCCTTTGGCGTGCCCCTTCTGCCACACAACGGTAATCGTCATCTGCCTTGATGCGTGTCCTTTCTTTAACGCTGCGAGCCCGGAACTTTCCAGTAACGAACGGCACGCGCGTTATCAGAAGGGGCACTCCAAAGGGTGTAAACTGTTCTATGCTGATAACGCGCGTGCCGTTCGTTACTGGAAAGTTCCGGGCTCGCAGCGTTAAAGAAAGAAAACGCATCGCGGCAGATGACGATTATTGTTGTGTGGCAGAAGGGGCACGCCAAAGGGTGTAAACTGTTCTTAGAGTGTAGGTCCCGCGACCTCCTATGCTCCGCCAACCTAACTTCTTCCTCTTCTCCACGCTTCCCTGCTGCCTCCTCTTTCCCATTCCAGATGGAATCTGCTTCATCCTCCCCGGCTTCTTCTGTTTACAATTAATTAAATAATTAATTAAATTATGGCTTTTCTCGTGTAAAAACCACCATATGATCATGAGGCACGCCGTAGTGGTGGACTCCGGAAATTTGGACCACATGGGGTTCTTTAACGTGCACCTAAATCTAAGTACACGGGTGTTTTCACATTTCACCCCAATATAAATGCAGTCGCCATGGCCGGGATTCGATTCCGCGACCTCGTGCTTAGCAGCCCAACACCACAGTCACTAAGCAACCACGGCAGTTCCTTTGTTTACACTTCCTAGTGTAATAATTGAACACATTTCCAGGTGAGGGGCACTCTGTTTGTCCGGTGGCTCCCAGGTACCAAATAGTCTTCAATACACCGTGCTGTAATGCCGTTTTAGCGGAAGGTCTGTAAAGGTAGCGTTGGTACTTCTAATACCGTTTTTGACTGGGACGCTTTCTTCCATATCTGGTATGTCGCTGTTTCGCCTCTTGTTCAAGTTCGTTTTCGTGCGCTGTCTTGTAGGCGGCTGCTTGTCTGTATCTTTTCTTGACTTCACTAAGAGCAAGCTTCTCGAGGGTACCCATTTCGCGATCCGCAGGGAGAGTAGGCACAACTCCAGACGGGGCAAAGAGAGCAAATAATCCACTCGTGTATGAACGGGTGTGGTGTCTTGTAGCAGCCTCGAGGCAGCACTTGTAATTTCAAGTACGTTTTCATGTATTGCTTCGTGTCTTTTTCGGCACGTTCAACAAGACCATTCGCTGCAGGATGGTATGCTGAGGAAAATTTTGCTGTAATTCCGTGATCTCGTGTTCAGTTGCCTAATTTATTGCTCCGAAAGGCATGGCCATGGCACACTCTCCTCTTTGTATTTTGGAAGCCTTGACCGTGATCATTATTGTGCATTCATCGATAGTGAGTAAAAATGCTTGAGTTTTCCGCGTGCCTTCTCCCTTTTTTGTAAGTTCCGCGAACTGTAAGTGCGTGAATTCCAAGGAGATGCGTGAATGTCTTGGGGTTATTACGTCTGTCGCCCACTTGAATTTCGCTTTGTTCACTTGAGCAAAACGAGAAAAAGGTGAAAGCAGGAGCCTTCCCCCTGTTTTCCCTTGACTTTGTTCAGTTGACATAGGTGGCACGTGCGAATGTCGGGCCCTATAACGGAAAACTATTCCAATCTCCTGACGTTAAATTTACGTAACCACCGGCGCAAGCATCGGGCGGTAACCCGTTGTCTGAAAAGCCCGATCAAACACACTCCTCGTTTACAGGAAGTCACATTTTTTTCCAGAGCGAATAGCACTGTCTACATTGAGCAGATTTTTTTATCGAATTGTTTGATAAGAGGCGAGGAGCACGCTCAAGTGGAGGGGGGTTCGATGGGGCCTAGCCAGCACAGTGAAAGTAGATAACTGGATGGGCGCTGCGGGCGTCTGCGATTGGTCCGCTTCCCCTTACTTAGCTTTCGGTGTCGGAAATTGCGGCAGCGTGCCACGTAAGGTTACAAATACCGCCATAATTGTCCTCAGCAAAGAAGAGTCCGCAAAGCGATGTTGTATGCGTGCTGAAAGGTCTCGAAAACGTTATACTTCCACGGAAAAATGCTCGTTATACGCGAATGAATTCATGATCCCCGCCCGCTCCGAGTAGCTAGTGCCAGAGCAAGCGGCGGGCAGCCATTTTCTATTCCTTTCGGAACAGGGCAGTCTCCGGCTACTCAAAAAAAAAACCTAATTTGTTCGGCATAGTTATGCGTCTTTAACGCATATACGTGACTTTGACGCAGTGAGCCTTCGCGGTTTTGTGAAGTCGCGTGGCAGACTGGCGCAGCGGGCGGAGCCCGAAAACGTTTGAATAATGGCAGAGTATAATGAGGAAAGAGGCGTTCAATGAGAAATGCTTATTTTCCTCTCGTTCGCGCTAATCATGCATAATCAGTGTGCACACATAATATCAGATGGGGCGCGGTTTTCGTGACGTCGCGTGACAGACAGGCGAAATGGGGGTGGCGCGAAAAATTTTTGAACAATCATGGAGGGCTGATTGCAGAATTGGAATGGAAAAGTTTGGAATAGCTTTACGAGCGCCCGTAATTTCTGATGTCGTCCTTCATACTTGGCCAAGTAACCATTTTCAGCACTTTTTGCTAAGCGCGCCAGAAGCCGTCATGTCTCCCCCACTCTAGACTGTCGCGCTATGGTTGAAGTATCTTGGAAACCAATGTCGGTGGCACGTGATATTTTCGGCCCACAAACTTCATTTCCTCAGTGCCTTTCAACAAACTGACGTGATTTATTTCTTGTTGGTGTTCGCTTGTCTCGCGGACAAGTAATCTAGACATGGCGTCCGCATCTCTCAGTAGTTGTCCAGGCCGATGTGATGCGTAACAGCCCAACTGTTCTAGGTAATTAACCCATCTCGTGATTCGACCCTTTGGTCGTACCATGCTTAGGAGATGAGTCAAATGATCGGTAAGAAGGGTTACTTCGCGCCTTCTACATATGTTCTAAAACATCGAATAGCTTTTAAAACCACCAGCGCTTCTTTTTCTGTGGTATTATAATTGACTTCAGTGGGCTTCAATGTATAGCTGTAGTACCCAACGATGTGGTGCTTTTGATGATCATATTATCATGATTCCTTCTGATAAAGAACTGCAGCCGTTGCGTAGTGCGATGCATCAGTATCGAGCACTACAGGGAAGGAGGAAATAACTATCAGACATAACTTCAGTAAGATGGGTGTTGACCGCCATTTAATCTTATTACTTTCTTTTGCTTTCCTCCGAGAGTGGCTCACACCCATTATGGGGGATTGGTCAAGAATCGGGTGATTTAGGAAAAAGATTATCCATGTCTGAAAAGAATCACTATTGAAAAATTTTGAATAGCTAAAGGAATGAAGTCAGATAAGTTTTAAGAGATTCAGCTGCACCAACGTCCCTATGACAATATCCCAGAGAAAAGGCTCCCTAAGATATTGGATTGGATTGAAGAAACTTTATTTATGCCTGCAGTTGGGCGCTCGCGCGCCCCGACGAGGGCCTACGTCATCCTCGAAGTTGCCGTTACTCGGCGCGGGTCTCCGCTCGCCGTTGCCGGCTCGCTGGGTCCGTGCCTTTCGAGCGCCTCGAGGACCTGCTGGACGGCCCAGAGCTGATCGTCTCGGTCGTAGCTCTTTGCGGCTGCCTCGAGCCGCGGTGGGAGTGTTCTTGATTTAGCGTCCTCTGGATATTTAATGCAGTCCCACAAGATGTGCGTGTAGTCTGCGGTCTCCCTCCGGCAGACTCTGCACATATCTGTCGGATATGTCTCGGGGTACATGCGATTCATCAGTTTCGGGCTCGGTAGCGATCCGGTCTGGAGCTGTCTCAGCACTACCGCCTCCGCTCGACTCAGTCTCGGGTGCGGGGGTGGAAGAGTCCTGCGAGCCAAGCGGTAGGCCTTCGCGATTTCATTGTAATCCGTCATGCGGTCCTTAGTTCCGAACCACGTCGGACGGTCTGTCGCCGGGGCGCGGTTGGTTAGCGCTCGCGCCGCGGCGTGTGCCGTCTCATTATGGTTCTCATTGCGTTCCGACGCGTCGCCCGCGTGCGCCGGGAACCACTTGAGTCGTACTTTTCGTTCGTCTAGTTTTACCGCTCGCAGTACGCGCTCAGCCTCCCTGCAGATTTGCCCTTTGGCGAAGTTACGCACCGCCTGTCTTGAGTCACTCAGCACCGTGTGGCATTCTCCGTCGGCGATGGCCAGGGCGATGGCTACCTCCTCCGCTTGCTCCGCTTCGGTGCTTCTCACGCTCGCTGCCGTCCTCGTGGCGCCGGTTGACGCCTCTATGACGACCGCTGCGAAGGCGTTCCGTTGGTATTCGGCCGCGTCCACGTACCGCGCGTGTTCGTCGTTGGCATGCTGGTCGATGAGAGCCTTGGCCCTCGCCGCTCTTCTTCCCTTGTTGAACTCGGGATTCATGTTCTTCGGTATGGGGTCGATTCTGGTCTGGCGTCGGACCTCTTCGGGGACGGGGAGCTTCATCTCCACCTCGTTCGAGCGTCTTATTCCCAGATCGTCCAGTATCTTCCTCCCGGCTTTGGTCATGGACAGCCGCTCCAGTTGAGAGGTCCGTTGCGCTTCGGCTATTTCTTCGAGCGTATTGTGTAGCCCGAGTTGTAACAAGCGGGTCGTGCTTGTGGACTCGAACAGGCCCAGCGCCGTCTTGTACGCTCTTCTGATGAGCACGTTGATCTTGTTTCGTTCGTGTTGCAGCCATCTGTGGTAGGCTGCAACGTACGCGACGTGGCTGATGACGAAAGATTGGACGAGCCTAATTAGGCTCTCCTCTCTCATGCCAGCCTTTCGGGAAGTGACTCGCTTGAGGAGTCGAATCGCGTTGGCTGCTTTTGCCTTGAGACGGGTGATGGTTTCGCCGTTCCTTCCGTGCTTTTCGATGACCATGCCTAGGATCCTAATTTTGCCGACCTCGGGGATCACGTTGCCGGATTTGGTCACGATTCTGATTTTTTCGCTTTCGCGTTGTCTGGACTTGCCTCTGCTGTATTTGGTAGGTGGGAGTATGAGAAGCTCCGATTTGCTCGGCGAACATCTCAGTCCGGTGCCTTCCAGCTGGTCTTCTATTGCGTCGACGGCGGCTTGCAGCGCGCCCTCGATGTGGGCGTCGCTGCCACCGGTCACCCATATCGTGATATCGTCCGCGTAGATGGTGTGCCTGACGTCTTCGATGCGCCCGAGCTTTTCGGCCACTCCGATCATTACCAGGTTGAACAGCATCGGCGAAATGACCGATCCCGGCGGTGTTCCAGTGCTCCCGAGCTTCTTCTCTTGCGTCTGTAGCTCGCCTGCTCGTAGCTCGACGGTCCTGTCCGTGAGGAAGTCCTTGATGTAGTTGTAGGATCTTTCCCCCATGTTGAGCTTGGACACTTGGGACAGAATCGCCGAGTATTTCACCTTATCGAAAGCGCTCTGCAGGTCGAGCCCTAGGATGGCTTTGTTGTCGCGGGCGCTGCCACCATCATCGATGATTTGGTGTTTGAGCTGCAGCATCGCGTCCTGCGTGCTGAGATGCTGTCTGAAGCCGATCAAAGTGGCCGGGTACAGCCCTTCTCGTTCCAGGTAGTCTTGCCACCTGTTGAGCAGGACGTGCTCCAGCACCTTGCCCACGCAGGACGTGAGCGAGATGGGCCGGAGGTTATCCGTGTCCGGCGGCTTCCCCGGCTTGGGGATCAGGATGGTCTTGGCTGTCTTCCACAGCTTTGGCAGCGCGCCCGCTCTCCAGCACTTGTAGTATTTTGCGAGCTTTTCAATCGAGCCGTCATCGAGGTTCTTGAGCGCCTTGTTCGTGACAAGGTCCGGGCCGGCTGCCGACCGGCTGTTGAGGTCGTGCAGGGCCGCGCGTACCTCCTCGACGTCGATATCACGATCGAGCTTCGCGTTAGGCAGGCCGCTGTACGGCGCGTGTTGTTCGGTAGGTGTAGTCGGCAGGTATTTGTCGTTAATGCGCCTGGTGACTTCATCGACGCCGTGTGCTGAGACCGCCCGATGTATGAGCCTGGCGAGTCTGTCCCTTTGGTGCGACTTGGTCTTAGTTTCGTCGAGCAGGTGCCGCAGTAGGTTCCACGTCTTCCCGCTATGCATCTGCCCGTCTGCCGCGTTGCAGATCTCGTTCCACTGTTGCATGCAGAGAGCGCGGCAGTGATCCTCGATCGCTCGGTTCAGGTCCGCCACCTTCTTTCGCAGTCTGCGGTTAAGCCGTTGTTTCTTCCAGCGATTGTGTATCGACTGTTTGGCCTCGATGAGATGCGCAAGCCGGCTGTCTACTTTGTCGATCTCCGTGCCCGTTTCAATCTCTTTGGTCGCGTCGCGTACGCTCTTGGTGATTTCGGCCGTCCACGAGTCGATGTCTTCGATCTCGTCGTCACCGTCGCTCTTCTGGCTTCTGGCGTCTCGAAAGGCATCCCAGTCTATCCATCTGTGAGTTTTGACGCTGGTGTCGTTGTGTTCCCGTATGCCGATTTCCACGATGGTGTGGTCGCTGCCTAGGTCGATCCCCGTGTTTCTCCAGGTGATCGCGCCCCGGATGTCGTTCTTGACGAACGTGAGGTCCGGAGTGGTGTCCCGGGACACGGAGTTACCAATTCTCGTCGGATGTGTCGGGTCCGTGATGAGGGTGAAATCGAGTTCCGTGGCGTCTTGGTATAGGTCGCGGCCCTTTGCTGTGTACTTGTTGTAGCCCCAGGCAGGGTTCATCGCGTTGAAGTCCCCGCACGCGATCAGCGTGTTGCGGCCCGCTGCGGTGCTGGCTCTGTGCAGTAATGTCTTGAATCTCTGTTTTCTCTGAGATGGGTTGCTGTAGACGTTGAGCAGAAATATGCTTCCTTTCCTCTTCTTGCCCGGGATGATTTCGGTGAGTGTGTGCTCGATCTTGTTATTGCTTTGCAACTCATGTTCGACGAACGTGAGTCCCTTCCTGACCAGGGTGCACAGGCCTCTGCCGTCGGGTGGTCCCTTGTGCACTCTGTAGCCGGGGAGGGACGGTGCGTCGGTTAGCGTTTCTTGTAGTAGTATAACGTCTGGCTTGCGCGCGGCATGTACGATGTGCTGTTGGATGACTGCCTTCTTCCTTCCGAAGCCGCGACAGTTCCACTGCCACGCGGTTACACCTGCTGTTGCTGGTGTTGCGTTGGCGGCCATGATTGCGTTGGCGTGTACGGGGCTCCCTGGTTGGGTGGATGTTGCGCGAAGAGGGGCGCAAACGTCGGGTAGCCTACCATCGGCTGTAGGGTCCTTTCGATGTAGGCGAATCTGTTCGTGTTATCGGCTTGGTAGGTCTCCATTGTTTGTTTCAGTGCTGTCACTGCTGCGATGTTTGTCGTGATTAGCCGTTCGAGTTTGCTGAATGTCGCTTCGAATTTCGCTTCGAGGCTGTCGATGCGATCGTTTTCTGTTTGCGTGCGCGTGGCCTCGATGGCTCGCTTCTTCGGTGCCGGTTCCTCTATGGCTTTCTCCGGGATGTTCGTTGTCGTTTCCTCGGCCTTGCTTGTGCTTGGCGTGGGTCTCTGTAGAGGCTCGTCGTTGCCTAGCAGCAACTGACGAATCTCGGCGATCTCTTTCGTGAGGTTGTTGATGGTCGCTCGCAACGCCGCGTTTTCTTGTCTTAGGAGCTCATTTGCCTCCCGGACCTTAGTAATATCTTCTTTCTTCGTGGTTTCGGTGATTTTCTGCGCGTTCCTTATGTTGTTTCCTTTCGCTGCGTCGACCCAGCTCACTCGCTCACGTGATGGTGACGTTTTCCTGCTGAGGCTTCTCTTGCAACAACTGCTGTCTCTGGATTTGGGCGCGCGGTTTTCCGATGGGGTCCTCGACTTTCGCGCAGCTGGCGGCTTGTCGAGTGGCGGGAAATCGCTCTCCGACAGCAGCTGGCGTTCGGCCTGTCGGCGCTCCCATTGTCGCTTGCGCACTACGTAGGGGACCTTGTATTTCGCCTTGCACGTTCGGTCTCCGGTCGGGTGTTCGCCTCCGCACAACTGACATTTTGGGGCACAGCGATGGTCTTCTGTAGGGTTCGCGAGTCCGCAGGCCATGCACGTCTTGATTGTGGGGGTCGGGCAAACGTCCTTGCGGTGTCCCACTCGGCCGCACTGCTGGCAGACGTCGATCTGTTTCTTGTAGAGGCGGCACGGTATCAGGGTGACTCCGTATCGGACAAAGTTCGGTACCTTGGGCCCCTGGAACACCACAATCGCAGTGGTCGTGCTTCCAATCCTTTTTGAGGCCACTGCTAGCGGGTTCCTCTCGTTGACGATCTTTCTATCTAGCTCTTCGGCGCTCGCGTCGATGGGGATGCCTCTGATGACGCCCTTCACGGTGTCGTGAGGTGCCGTGCGATATGCGCTGACCTCGTAGGGTTTGCCTTGAATGGATATCTCCTGGATTTTAGCGTACCTTCCCGCGTTGTCTTCGTTCGGTGTACTTACGACCATGATGTTCTGTTGTGTGTTGGGGCAGATGGTGTCCGCGGCGCTTTCCTCGCTCGTGATCTTGGCCGCAGTGAGTATGGCCGCAGCGACGGTGGTGGTGCCGGTCTTGACGTTGTCCAGTCCCCCTCTGGGTCTGACAACTATCTTGGTTTCTTCTAGTGGCATGGCTGGCATGCGTGCTGCCTTGATGGCCGAGGCTCTGGCGTTCTTGTAGAATTTTGACCTCGTGCTTGTTTGACTCCCGGCGGTTCCGTCGGGCTTGCCGCTGGCGGGGGTCCGCTGGCGCAGCCTCGACATGCGTTCCCCCGCGAGCGTCCATCCGGCGTCGCTGTGGTATTCCTCGGGTGAGATCTCTGTTCCCTGAACTTGAACGCACATGTGATTGTCCACGATCATTGTTGTTTCAGAGGGCGCCTCCATCTCGGAGCTGACGAGCGGCAGCCGCCGGGATGTACGGCAGGCCGCTGTCGGTGCGACGGTGTTGTTGGGCCGAGTGTCCGCGGAACACGCCTAAGCCTAGCAATCCTCCGCACGGCGGCAGTAGATGCAGTCACCAAATGTGGCAAAGAAAAACGCACCTCTGGGGTCAGCTGGTATCGGTCGATGCCGCTCGCCTTCACGGACACATTGGTGCAAGCAAAACTTTGGTACGAGGTAATTAGCACTGCGTAATTGGCTAGCAATCACGGAGCCGAGCTCTGACTAGGGACGAGCGCTTCTTCTTATCCGGAATCGTTGTATTCAATGGAGTACTATGAAATTTTCATTCTAAAGTGCGTTTTCTTAATGCGTAAAAAAATTGGCAGACGTTTAAGCTTCGCTTTCAAGAGTGCAACGCGATAGCGTTTTTGCACCTTGTTCGCACCACCCACTCATTCGCTCGGCATGCTCTTGAGTCACACAAATACATAGTTTACATATACAAGACTTCGAAGTCCACAGCACAACTTTCTTCTAATTATTTGTTCCAGGAGCACTACGCAGACGCATGGCTCCTCGCCAGCAGCACGGCACACATCGCAGGGAAAGCTTTCCCACCAGACGCGCTACGGCGCAGCGATTACGTCAGAGGCGTCCCGCATCGGACGCTGCACCTAGGAATCGCGCTGTAAGCGGAAAGAGGATCTGCGTCGCCTAAACACGAGGGTTCGAGGGACGCATGCCGGAAGTTGGAAGGGGAGAGAGCGAGAAAACTTATTAAACGCAAGGGTATTGGGGCATACTCGCACCGGTCCCCGCACGGCCCCAATGCGCTCAAACGAGACGAAGGGAAGAAGCAGGCGAATGGCGCGCCACCTGTCGGGGCAGCGCTGTACATTGCGAGGAGGGGGTCTTCTGTGTTTGCCGCATGATGGCTCTGCGTGTGCGCCAAGCGCAGAAGAAATGTAGCGGAAACGTACTTTGCTACTCGCTTAACTGCGACTTCTGTAATTTACATGCTCATAATTACCCATATACACCGCAGTATAACTTTCTACGGCTCGTTTCTAAGGCAACACCACATTCACTAGAGGTGCTTTCGTTGCGCTTTGAGCCATCGTAGTCATGGCTGTGTGGTAGCGTCTCCGTCTAACACTCCGGAGTCCCTGGTTCGATTCCCACCCAGGCATTCTTGCAAGTTCTTTTTATTGTGAATTGCCTTCCGGGATATTTCGCTCACGGTCAACGCCACCGACGCCGCCGACACCGGCTTTTCTGCGACACGAGCTCCTTAACGCTTTCTCGTTAAAGCGGCGACATGACAGGAAGAAGCGTTCTATTGTTTGACCTTCACCACAGTATGAGCACAAGGAGTAGGTCGCGAGACCAGATCGATGCAGTTGATAATTTAATGCAGGTATTCGACACCGGAATTTCGTTAACTTTTCTATTACGGCAGAAGCTTCTGTTGCAAGGAAATCGTAGGTGTCGATAATAACTCAAATTTGTTAATGATAGGTTCCAAGAATCTTGTATGATTGCCCGTCTCCTGAACCTAGCAGCAGGTATGAAAGCAGATACAGAAAGGATCGGGAGAACTGAACCACTAACGACAGCTCTCGCCAAGCTGTCTGCTAATTCATTGATAACTAGTCCTTAATGACCCCGCACCCGTACCAATGTAATTAGTGCTAAGTGAGAAGGCATAAACAATGAAATGTACGTGAAATACGTGAGCCACTAGCTTCATCAAGAGCTGAAAATAAAGATAAAGAATCCATTGTAATTACAACCTCCGAGATTTATTCGTATCCGTTTGTTTCATCGTGTTTGACCCCCATAGTTATCATTTTGAGTCCTTTGTTTTTCTTTCGAGTCAAATAAAGACTGAGCACGTTGCGCGCACATCTTGGTGCGTCTTGCCGCTGCGTGTTACGGTAGCACACACAGTGAAGAAATATTCGCGCACGCACTCAGTACCCCGGTCTTTCGAAAGAACAAGCAAAGCATGCTATCAAAAGAAGTTTGTGGAACTCCATAATCGCTAATGAAGGTTCAGAGCTTGGCGTCGCACAACGTTAAGAATATCAGCTCAGTTCCCGCAGTAGCGATGAAATCAGTGCACTGCCCCTGACAGTAGCATTCTCGAAGGCCAGCGCGCGCCGCCGCAGCAGACGACCTGATCACGACCCTCGAGCTGCCTGCGCCTGCGCGAGCTGCTGCCGCCGCCCGACTCCAGCGCTCGCCGCATCGCGATGCAATGCGCTCCGAGTTTTCTCCTAAGTGTGAAACAGACTGTAGATTTTGTAAATCATCACAAGAGAGTCTCTCCGCATCCCCGATCAACTGTTGCAAAGCATTCTTAGCATTCCAACCACTCGCCCTCCTTCTTTATTTATATATTCAGTGTGCGTGCGCCAACTCAGCCAGTTATCATATATTATGCCCAGATATTTTACCGAGTCCACCGGAGGTACATTCTGCAGGCGATAGGTAAGGTTTTGTATTGGATCCACTGAAGGAGAAATTATAATTTAGCATTTTCTTACCTTAAGGGAGAAGCGGATATTCCGTAACCAGGTTTCTATGGCGTGCAGGTATGTTTGCAATCGACTATGTAGCGTCGATGTCACTGTCTGATGCCAGAAACGCGAGTCATCTGCAAATACATATGTGTAAATGTGATTATGGCAGTGTATAGAGCTTAGTAATATTGACACATGTACTTGTTTATCGGGCAACCGCGGTTCACCGCCTAACAAATGTTATCGCACAGCGCAGGACGCGCCTGTATGTATCGGAAGTTTCTGTAATGTTATCGATGGTTCCATCTGCTGTCTGTCAGCGAACCTTATGTAATCCGATTGCATGTATGCGCGACGCGAGTGGTGTAAACCTTTTTGGAAGAGACGCGGGTCTCAGAGATTACTCTGGAACATTCGACGACTGATGTATAAAAGCCGACGCGCTTTACCCGCTGATCAGACTTCCGACAATCATCGACTTTGTTCGCCACTATCGTTGTGCTTTAGGTGTAACTTGCTTTTGAGGGCACAAGTTCAACCAATAAAGATTTAGTTTCGCCATTTACAGTTTTGCTACTGTGTTCGTCACAGTCACCACCACGTGACATCTGTGTCCTGGTAAAGATGCTAGTGCGTTCATGTAGAGAACGCCCCCGAAAAGTCGCGATCCAAGCCGCGGTCCAAGCGAGCTAGCCGTAGACAAGAAGCACTGCTACCTGAATACGGACCTCTTCCGGAGAAGACCAGAGGGGTCAAGCCCAAGTCATCAACCCCAAAGGCTGCCCCAGAGTCCCCGATTCTGCTGCAACAACCACGGGACACACCAACCTTCCATTGATCATGGTCTGAAGACCCAGAAACCTGGCTGGAGCCTTATGAACGAATCGCAACTTTCAACAACTGGGACTCCGGCGACAAGCTGCGGCATGTATACTTCGCCTTAGACGACACCTCGAGAACCTGGTTTGAGAACCGGGAGTCGACCCTGACAACGTGGGACCTGTTCCGTAGCGGCTTCCTGTGGACCTTTACGAGCGTCGTGCGCAAGAAGAGGGCCGAAACTATGCTAGAACCCCGAGTACAACTACCGAACGAAAGCATAGCAATCTTCACTGAGGAGATGAGGCGCATGTTCCGCCACGCCGACCCGGAAATGTCCGAGTAGAAAAAGCTTCGTCTACTTAAGCGTGGCGTCAAGCAAGAACCTTTCGCCGGAATGATACGAAATCCGCCGAAGACCGTCGAAGAATTTCTTCACAAGGCCAAAAGCATCGAGAAAACTCTGGAAATGCGGAACCGGCAAATCAACCGCCGCGCACCAGCAAATTACGCCGACATTCAATCATTAGGCACCGAAGACCTACCCAAGACCATCACAACGGTTGTGCGAGAGGAACTTGAGAGGGTGTACCCAAGATCCTAGCCTCAGGTTGCATCGCTCGCTGACGTCTTGAGAGAAGAAATGCAGCGGTCACTGGAACTTACCGAAGGCAAGCCGGAATCACCAAAGGCCCAGCCTGAAGCGATGACCTACGCTGCCTTCGCCCGCCGTCAGATTAATCTTCCGCGCCCGCGCCAGAGCGCTGTAACGACGCAGTTCCGCCATCCGCCGTCACCAACTCGCCCACCCGTCGTCCAGCGAAACTACCCGAGGAAGACAGAAGTCTGGCGCGCTCCTGACCACTGTACAATCTGCTACCGCTACGGAGAAACAGGTCACGTCTGCCGACGATGCCCATACCGGCAGATAGGACTGCGAGTGTTCGCCGTTAACGCGCCGTGACCACAGCTTGGCAAACGACCTCGCGATATCGCCGACTACCTCGCCGCTACTCAGTGGAGCCCTCGACGACCGTCCCTTTCAGCGTCACAAGGCCACTACCTGTCGCCGCAGTGCCGACCATACACTGGCCCAGCCCGGGGCCGGTCTGCGAGCCCAAATCCGGAAAACTAAAAGCAACAACCGATGTAGGAGCGGTTGCTGTTAGCCGAACTGACGAAGATCATCCGCCGCCGACGAATACGCCGCAAAGACGATCTCAACGATGTATCAACGACACGCCGCCGTGACGACGAAGCGATAAAGTCAACAATACACCGACGAAAGACGACTTGACGACGAGACGTTCTTGCTTCAGTTCAACATGACGCAGCCGGGATCCTGCACCAAGACCTAACTGCAATGCAAGACAAAGAACCATCGATGTCGACGTGCTTCTCGACAGGAATGCAGTCACCGCCTTAGTGGACAGAGGAGCCGACTACTCCGTCAAAAGTGGACCCATCGCCGCCCAGTTGAAGAAGGTTAAGACTGCATGGGAACGCCCTCAAATTCGGACCGCTGGAGGACACCTAATAACGCCGAGTGGAATCTTCACCGCAAGAATTACAGTTCAAGATCGGACCTACGCTTCCACCTTTATTATCCTCCAACAGTGTTCATGAGACGTCATTCTCGGCATGGACTTCCTGAACGAACACGGCGCAATCATCGACCTGAAGTCGAAGTCGATAATGCTGCCGGAAGATCAGGCGATACCGCCGGAGAGCTGTCGTAGTCACCACGCCTTGAGTGTGCTCGAAGATCAAGTCAGCATCTCGCCCCGCACCAGCATTGTCATTTCCTTCGGCACCAAAACACCCGCAGATGTAGAAGGTGTAATCGAGGCTGACCAACGTCTAATACTCGACCATGAAATTTGTGTCGCAAAATGTGGATCGCTCGATTGCAGGGAGGAAAAACGAAAGTGTTGCTGATAGACTTCAGCAATTAAGGAGTTCAAGCACATCAACAAGGCCACGATGATTGTATACATCGACAAAAGTGTGGAAACCAGCAATGCGTTTGTCCTCTCGGATTCTGCCGCATCAACCCGCCGCAGTTGCTCAGTGGCTATGGTGTTAGGCTGCTGAGCACGTGGTCGCGGGATTGAATCCCGGCCACGGCGGCCGCATTTCGATGGGGGCGAAATGCGAAAACACCCGTGTACTTAGATTTAGGTGCACGTTAAAGAACCCCTGGTGGTCGAAATTTCCGGATTCCTCCACTACGGCGTGCCTCATAATCAGAAAGTGGTTTTGGCACGTAAAACCATATAATTTTAAGGATTCTGCCGCATCTACCCCGACGACCGTAGTTCCCAAACCAGACTTCAACATAAATCCAAGTCTCCCCATGATTAAGCAGCAACAGCTCAGAAGTTTACTTCGACGATACAAGGAGTGCTTTTCGACGTCATCAAGAATTAGACAAACGCCAGTCGCAATTAAAGCATCGCATAATAACCGAAGAGTGTGCTCGACAACTCCGCGAGAGCCCTTATCGAGTTTCTACGCGAGAACGTGAGGCTATAAGGCACCAAGTCGACGAAATGCTGCGCGACGACATCATCCAGTCGTCAAAAAGGCCGTGGGCATCTCCTGTAGTCTTGGTGCAGAAAAAGGCCGGAACCCTACGTTTCTGCGTCGATTATCGTCGTCTGAACAAGACTACTAAGAAGGATGTATACGCCGTCCCACGGATAGACGACACATTGAATCGGCTCTGCAACGCTAAATAACTCTCGTCGATGGATCTCATATCTGGCTACTGGCGAATAGAAGTCGACGAGAGAGATCGTGAAAAGACCGCCTTCATCACGCGAGACGGTCTCTCTGAGTTCAAGGTCATACCGTTCGGACTGTGCTCGGCGCCTGCTACGTTCCAGCGCCCAATCGACACGGTATCAGCAGGGTTGAAGTAGCACACCTGTCTTGTTTACTTGGTTGACGTCGTCGTCTTCGGCGGAAATTTCGACGATCACCTTAGGCGGCTTGCGACAGTACCAGAGGCCATCAAGTCATCAGGGCTCACTCTAAAGCCGGAAAAGTGCCGCTTTGCTTACGATGAGCTTCTGTTCCTTGGCCACGTCATCAGCAAATCTGGAGTCCGCCCCGATCCACAGAAGAGAGCCGCCGTCGCAAACTGGCAGCCGTTCATCGACAAGAGAGAGTGAGAGAAAGAGAGAAACTACTTTATTTGCCACTGCAGGGTTGGAAGTTAGGGCAGGTAGGCCTAGTGTGGCTCCCAGGTGAGGGCGACGTCTTGGGCCCGCGAGACGAGTGCCAGTTGTGTTTTCTTGTCTGCTCTTGTCAGAAGCTAGTTCCAACCCTCCTCGGAGGGTGCTGGCAGTAATGATGGTGGGCGAGGGTCACCCTCGCGTCCCCAGAAAATGTGTGCCCGAGTGACGAACACTCCGTGGTCGCACATAGAACAGACGGGGTCGTAATCCCCACCAGTGATTAAATAAAGCGTAGGATGACTGAGAATGGAATTGGTTTGCAGTCTGCGAAGCATGGTGCCTTGCGCTCGGTGGAGGTCAGGGTGGGGAGGCGGGTACACCGGTCTTGTCTCCTTGTAGAAGTTAGTAATGTCAGCATATGATTTGGGGGTCTTTGCGAGAGCATCCGGGTTCGAGGGGCCAGCCTCCCGGTTAGTTAGGCCTCGGGCTAAACGGTCGACCCCTTCGTTCCCAGAGTTTCCCGCGTGAGCTCGTACCCACACTAAGCTTACAGTTCTGTCGAGAGGGAAACCGCGGAGGATGTGTGCGGCGGGGAGAAAAAGTGAGTTTTTCGAGAAATTTTGGATGGCTTGTTGAGAGTCCCTGAAAACCGTGCGTGTGCGGGGGTCCGCGATGGCTAGCGCGATCGCGACCTCTTCGGCAGCGGTGGAGCAGCGTGTGCGCACTGTAGCGGCGCTGATGAGAGCGATGCGAGTGGCTACGCAGGCCACGTATGTGTTAGAGTCGCATTTCGCAGCGTCCACGTACATGGCATGTTCATCGGCGCAGTAGGTGAGGTTTAAGGCTTGTGCCTTCACTTGGCGGCGCCTATCGTGGCGGCCGGGTAGCATATTCTTGGCCATGGGTTTGATGACCAGCCGACTGCAGACTCCAGTCGGGAGGGGAGCAGTGGGGTGGATGTCACCTGTAGGGTTGATGTTAAGACGGTTAAGAATGTAACGACCGTGTTTGGTGCGAGAAAGACGGTGTATCTGTGCAGTCTTGTTAGCCTCTATCAGCTCATTGAGGGTGTTGCATACACCAAGCTGGAGGATACGCTGTGTGCTGGCGGACTGGGGCAGTCCCATTGCGACCTTGTACGCCAAGCGAACGATGCTATTTACCGCCTTTTCGTCTTTGCGGCGGAGGTGGTGATAAGGGTATGTGTAGACAATCCTACTAATGAGGTAGGCTTTTGTGAGGCGGCAGAGGTCGGTCTCCCGCATTACCCTGCGGCAGGTGCAATGCAGTGGATTAGGCCGTTCATTTAGTGGGCTGTGGTTCGGAGGCATTAGATGGCTTCCGAGTTCTGCGTGTTGTTCTGCACCAGCATGCCTAACACGCGGATGGTCTGTACGACGGGTATGGGGTGGGTGGCAATGCGGAGCGTGATCGGCTCTTGAGGGTCGGGGACGGGTCGGCAAACACGTCTGTCTCGTATAACTAACAGTTCAGATTTGGTAAGCGAACAAACGAGACCGTTTGCCTGCACGTAAGTGTGGACGGTGTCGATTGTCTGTTGAAGTGAATCTTGTACCTCCCCGTCCGAGCCAGAGTTTATCCAGTGGGTGATATCGTCGGCGTATACTGAGTGCTTGATGTCGGGTATTGTGTCGAGAAGTGTGGGAAGGCCTCGCATAGTAAAGTTGAATAGGAACTGGGACAAAACAGCTCCCTGTGGTGTTCCCCGGATGCCCATGGGGACTTGTCACTGCAGAAGTCTCCAATGTGGAACTCAGCAGTGCGGTTGTGGAGAAAGTTGGCAAATAGTTGTAGGTGCGAGTGCCTACATTCATCGGCGAGAGGTTGGTCAGTATAGAAGCATGCGACACGTTCTCGAACGCTTTACTGACGTCGAAGCCGAGAATGGTGCGTGTCGCCCGGATGGGACCCGGGTCGAGTATGTCGTATTGTATCTGCCACATGATGTCCTGGGTAGAGAGTCCAGCCCGGAACCCAAACATGGTTGGGGGGGGGGGGGGGGGTGGAGATACTCCTTGTCTGTGTGGAGTCTGCTTAGAACTACGTGCTCCATAACCTTCCCCAGGCAAGACCTGAGCGACATGGGCCGGAGGTTGCCCACATCGAGTCGTTTGCCTGGTTTGGGTATGAAGATTACCTTAGCATGCTTCCAGGAGTCTGTAAGGCGAGCTTCATGCTAGTGGTGGTTGAAAAGGTCGGCAAGTGCTGCGACCGACTGAGCGTAGAGGTTGCGGAGCATTTTGTTGGTGATACGGTCATCGCCGGTGGCCGCGGTAGTCTTGATGTGGTTGAGAGCGGCGCGGACATCCGACGCCATGATGTCTCTGTACATGTCTGGGTTTTGGGAGCTTTTGTAATTTAAGAGGGTGGGAATGTCGGTGATGCTGTTGATGTATTTGTCTTTCAAGGTAACGAGGAGTTCCTGGTTCGTGCCTGGGAACGCGTGTATCACACGGTTGAGATTCTTGTGTGATGCAGACTTGGCGTGGGTAAGTTCAAGCAAGTGCTTGAGCAGAAACCATGTGTTCTTACATCCCAACTGTCGGACATCCGCGGTCGCAAGTCTGATGCTATTGTTCCTGACTAAGTTTGGTAGAGTAGAATTCGATCTCTCGTTCGAGGTGAGCGAAGCGAAGCTTGAGGGGGTGGTTTGGCTTTCGTCGGAGCCAGCGAGCTTGGAGGCTGCGCTGGGCCTCCCACATATGCATGAGTTTAGCATCTGGGATGGGGCCACCCTCCTCCTGGGTGACTGTAGAGGTGGCGTTGGCTGCGTCGCGGAGCAGAGTATCTGTCCATGTGTCGAGGTTTTCTAAGGAGCTTTGCGTACGCTGAGCTCGTACGTACCGGAAAGCGTCGCAGTTGGTGTGTTTGAATGTGCGGTATGGGCCCTTGATGTGTGTGGCTGTAAAGTAAGTGCTGAGAACATAGTGATCGCTACCAATGTTCATAGCGAGATTTCCCCAGCGCGCATCTGGGATGTTGCGGGCGAAAGTTAGGTCGGGGCAGCTGTCTTTCGTGATGCTGTTACCGAAATGGGTGGGCCGTTCGGGGTCGAGGAGGAGCGTCAGAGCCAGTGTCTGGGCAAACCTTTTTATTTATTTATTTATTTATTTATTTATTTATTTATTTATCACAGTACCCACAGCGCCAGTTTGGCATTACAGTGGGGGGGGGGGGAGAAGTACATATATCATTGACAAACAGCAGTTAATATACAATACATGAAAAAGAAAGATACAGATCAGGGCAAATCGCCGTCACAACAAAAAGAAGAAACAAAGAAGCAGAGCATAACCGTACATGTGCGAAGTGAAACAAAGCGGTTCTGTTGACGCAAGCACAACGTACAGAAAAAAAAAATGCAAGTCATACGGCTGAAGCAAAGGCATCATTTGAAGATAGCGATACAACATCGCTGGGCAACCTGTTCCACTCACTGACCGTCTTAGGAAAAAATGACATCTTAAAAAGCTCCGTTCTACATCTATACTCTTTAATTTTAAGTGGGTGATCGCGCCTGCCAGAAGTGTACTCCGGTGGCCTAATGTAGCTATCACGATTGAGGCCGGTCTTAGAATGATATATATTGTGCAAAAATTTTAATCTGAATGTTTTTCTACGATTTTGAAGTGTATTCCAGCCTAATGTTTCCTTTGTTTGGGATGCACTGAAATACCGAGTATAATTTTGAACTACGAAACGGGCTGCTAAGTTTTGTACTCTTTCTAGTTTATATCTGTCGCAGTCCACGGGTCCCAGATAGTACAAGCATATTCCAGTATTGGTCTTATGTTAGTCTTGTAAAGCAGGTTCCTTGTTTCTAAAGGAAAGCACTTCGCATTTCTACGTAGCATAGCAAGAACTCTATACGCCTTAGCAATTATATAGTTAACATGACGGTGCCAGCATAGTTGAGGGGTCAAGTACACCCCAAGGTATTTATATTCACACACGGATGCAAGATTTGTCCCGTTAATGCTATATGTATATACATTTGGTGACCTTTGTCTCGTAAAGCACATCTGCACAGTTTTATCAAGATTTATACTCATGCCCCATTTATCGCACCACTCTGCAACCTTGTCTAAATCCTTCTGTAGTTCATTATAATCATCGGGACCTTTCATAACGAGATACAAAACGCAGTCGTCCGCAAACAATCGGATGAAAGATGATATGCCAACGGTAATGTCATTCATGTATAATAAAAACAATAGCGGACCCAAAACTGAACCTTGAGGCACCCCCGATGACACATCAACACCATGCGACAGCCTACCTCCAACGACTACGCGTTGTGTCCTACAATTTAAGTATTCTTTTATCCATTCAACAACCGTTTGATTTATGTTGTACCACGACAATTTCTCAAGCAGTAAAGAATGGGGCACTAGGTCAAAAGCCTTCCTGAAATCTAAAAAGATGCTATGTACACAGCCCCCTTTGTCAAGAGAGGATGCTAGGTCGTGCGTTAATTCTGTAAGCTGAGTAATACAAGAAAACCCACTTCGAAATGCGTGTTGCTGAGGGATCAACAAGGAAAACAAATTTAAGTGAGTCATGATATTGCTGAAAAGTACATGCTCAAAGATCTTGCAAGGTACGCTAGTCAAGGACACCGGTCGATAATTAAACACAGATTTTCGAGGTCCTGACTTCGGAATAGGAACAACATTGGCAATTTTCCAGTCTGTAGGCAACATTCCGCATGTCAAGGACTTGGCAAATAGCACATAAAGGTATTTAGACAACGGGCCTGCACAAGCGGAAAGCAGATAGTTCGGCAAGCCATCGGGACCGCTGGCACTAGTGGTACTTAAACGCTCAAGTTGTAGTTGAATACCCCTCCTGTCGAATACAATGTCATTCATTGGTTCCCCTCCGATAAGCCCGTAGTGAAACATTGAATCAGTATTAGTTGCGCGCGCAGAAAAAACAGAACCGAAGAACGAGCTAAAACATTCTGCCTTATCTAGGCTATCATGCACAAGAGACCCATTGTGTTCGAGCTCAGGAATTGACACTTCGTCTTTTCTATTCTTCTTGATAAACTGCCAGAATTCTCTAGGGTTACTTTTTAACTTAGAATGAAAAGAAGCATAAAAAATACTTTTCGCGTGTGATATTGCGGAATTCGCCTCATTGGAAGCTTGTTGCAATTGTTGCTTTTTTTGGGGTGTCGGCTTCTTCCTGTACGCCTTGTATACTTTATTTTTTTTCCCCAGTGCCCTACGAACTTCCCTCGTGAACCACGGCTTACTTCTAGCCCGCCTTGCCGTCATTACCCATGACGGGACGAATTGGTCACGCAACTCGAAAATCTTTTTAAGTAAACACCACTATTCGTCTACGTTAAGCGACTCTGACAATGTTTCAAATACGTCGTAATACGAGTCGAGTGCCAACGAGATTTCATCGACTTGTGCCTTTCGATAGCTGTATATCCGTCTACCTGCGCTATTAGCGACTTTAATGTACTCCAATTTCAGTTTGCACAAAACAGCGTTATGGTCACTTATGCCTGGCAAGATCAGCACAGGTTGCGTATCCACAGGCAAATTAGTAAAAAGTAAGTCTAACACATTGCTTCCACGGGTAGGTTGGCACACCAACTGCGATAGCGCAAATGAGTTGTGTAACTTCATCAATTCTTTTGCTGACGCACTAGACGCATTAGGTATTGTCGCATTTTGCAACCAATTAATTTCAGGTAAATTAAAATCACCACCGATCACTAAGGAGTCATAATTTCTCACTTCTACATCTTCCACTAGCTTAGTTAAAACCTGTACCTTACTGCCAGGAGGCCTGTAAAAGGAACACACCGCCAGTGATTTTCCATTTTTCAAACGAAGTTGCACCCAGACAGCCTCAGTAGAATCATCTGACTTGCGTAACATCTGCGACTGTATATTTTGATCAACTAGAATGAACACACCACCTCCATGACAGTCTCTATCTTTCCGATAGCTAACGTAGTTGCTAGGAAAGACATCACAATCCCTATCGTTACCATCTAACCACGATTCAGTGCCCAAAATTACAGATGGTTTACTCATGTCAACCAAGTTAAAAAATTCATCTGTTTTCTTTCGGAGGCTTCTGCAGTTAACGATAAGGAACGATAACAACGCGCCTTTCTCTCGGCTTTGTCAAACTCGCACAACCTTCCCCATGGATTCGTCGTAAACGTACTTCATTTTATGCAAGTAGAGTACGTCACGCTTTACGTACCCTTTATCTGCCTCAGACTGATGTTCCTTCGCATATTCAAGAAGCAGTCTTCTTTTCTTTCGTAATGGCTCAGAAAAATCTTCCGAAATGGAAATTCTTGTACCTTTCAATTTCTTCGCCGCCAGCAGAACTTTCTGTTTGTCCTTATCTGAACGAAATTTGACAATTATAGGGCGTTGCTTGCCAGCGTTAAATTTGCCAAGTCGGTGTGCCCTTTCTATTTCCACCTCGCCGACTTGCAATACTGAAGTGCACAGATTAAGAACACGCTCTTCAGATATTCTATATGGTTCCCGCGCGTCATCTCCGTCGACGCCAAAAAAGATTAAGTTACAACTCCGACTACGGTTTTCAAGATCATCCACCTTGTGTACCAACGATGCTAAGTTAGCCTGGAAGGAATCACAGCTCGACTTATACTCTGCAACGCTACTGCGTAATTCTTCGAACCTATCAATAGTTGCTTCAATCTTGGTCATACGCGCATTCATATTAGCCATAGCAGCCTTATTGTCTGCTTGGTACTTTTCAATAGCGGTTAGCTTCTGCTTGATTTCATTTTGGCCATCCAAGAGTTGCTGCAGTATCGCGTCACCGGGCCCAGGATTTAGTTCAACATCGCCGCATAATAACAACAGCAGGAAGTAAAATGCAGCGCGACGAAGCAGCAAAAAGTGAGTCTTTCTTCTACGAGAAGGTCGCCTGGCCCCTGATCGCGAACATATACTCGTGAAAAGCATAGGGGGTGAAACCGGCAAGGCAAAAACACACTGCGCACATATATCATCTGAACCAACCTGCATGAAGAGCAGCAAAGACGTGAATGGCACAGCCATAGTAGTGCCGGTTTCACGCCCCCAATCCAGACTGAAGCTCGCCGCCTTTTGTACATGGAAGTGGTGCTTGCTAACAGCCCATGGTAGCTCGACCCGAGTTGCGCAACGTCCAAAAGCAGCGGCACTGCAGTATTCCTCGGTGATGTTGAAGTCGGTGTTTTCCAAAACAGTGTCAGCTGCGCATGACGGGTTCGTAACTTGCGACGACGGCCCTTGAACGATGTTCACTTCGGTGATGACGGGGCAGCGGCTCGTAAGTGAGCCAGCACCAACCTGCATGAAGAGCAGCAAAGACGTGAATGGCACAGCCATAGTAGTGCCGGTTTCACGCCCCCAATCCAGACTGAAGCTCGCCGCCTTTTGTACATGGAAGTGGTGCTTGCTAACAGCCCATGGTAGCTCGACCCGAGTTGCGCAACGTCCAAAAGCAGCGGCACTGCAGTATTCCTCGGTGATGTTGAAGTCGGTGTTTTCCAAAACAGTGTCAGCTGCGCATGACGGGTTCGTAACTTGCGACGACGGCCCTTGAACGATGTTCACTTCGGTGATGACGGGGCAGCGGCTCGTAAGTGAGCCAGCACCAACCTGCATGAAGAGCAGCAAAGACGTGAATGGCACAGCCATAGTAGTGCCGGTTTCACGCCCCCAATCCAGACTGAAGCTCGCCGCCTTTTGTACATGGAAGTGGTGCTTGCTAACAGCCCATGGTAGCTCGACCCGAGTTGCGCAACGTCCAAAAGCAGCGGCACTGCAGTATTCCTCGGTGATGTTGAAGTCGGTGTTTTCCAAAACAGTGTCAGCTGCGCATGACGGGTTCGTAACTTGCGACGACGGCCCTTGAACGATGTTCACTTCGGTGATGACGGGGCAGCGGCTCGTAAGTGAGCCAGCACCAACCTGCATGAAGAGCAGCAAAGACGTGAATGGCACAGCCATAGTAGTGCCGGTTTCACGCCACCTTGGCTCCTTTGCGACTGCAGGCTTTGCCGGGGTAACTCCAGTCGGCTTGCGGTGCGTTAATGTCACCCACTGTAATAATAATAATAATAATAATAATAATAATAATAATAATAATAATAATAATAATAATAATAATAATAATAATAATTCTTTATTGGGCCAAGTATTAAAAATATGTATAAACATCTGGCCTGCCAAAGCCTCATTGGGCTTGAGTGGCAGAGCCCGACAGGCAGCGGAACCACGCAGATATACACACATGCATGAACGCACATTAAAAAATACGGAACATCAAATTAGTACAGTGGCGAAATAAAAATAGACACAGAACCCAAGTTACATATAAAAACACATCAGAATAAAGAGCAAGGAAGGAAAACAAAATAGCATGACAATACTCAGATCAGTGCAACAAATACTGCAGTAACCAGTGAATTCACAGGATTCATTTGACAAGTGGTGGAGCATGTGTGTACAACGTCGTACACCCACTAAGTAGTGCATCGCAGCATCTTTTTTATTTTGTATTTAGTTTTTGCCCGGCGAACACTTGGAGGCAACCTATTGAAGTAAAATGGAACGCAAAAATCTCTTACTCGCTTTCCATATCTTCTAAACCTTCGGGGAATACAAAAAGCTTCCTTCGGTCGAAGAGACCGTGTGGGAACATACGGAATCTCATAGTCACTAAACCAAAAATATTTCAGGACAATCGTTTCCATCAAAAGGCGATCAAAATCAGGTAGCGAAAATACTTTAAAAACATCAGAATTGGGGCGCAGGCCTAAATCATAGCCAATATTTTTTTAACAAAGATCGTAGGAGAGAATTGATCCTGTTCTTCCAACAAACTGCACAGTGACCATAGATCGTTATGTCATAACGCAGTACGCTATAACCGAGAGCGTTTACAATAACTTCGCGTATTGAAAGCGGCATGTAGTATCTAATGTTGTAAAGCACACAGGAGACGGTTCGGAGCTTTTTACAAACGTGGGATAAGTGGTCATTCCAAGAAAGAGCACTGTCAAAGTATAATCCTAGGTATTTCACTGTAATTTTATAGCTCAGGTGTAGACAATGACATTTAGAACAATCAGATCCGTGCAAGAGCAGCGGCTGGTTTAAATCTACTTTCTTCATCGGGCTGTGAAAGCATGTAAGTTGAGTCTTAGAGCTGTTTACTTTGATTAGGTTGTGTGAGAACCAGTCCATAGCAATAGTTGCTGCAGATTGAAGAGAAGAAAGGGAGTCAGAGTAGTTCGGCGACTGGGATGCGAGGACAGTATCGTCAGCGTACTGATACAGGCCTACAGGCACGGCGTTTGAAAGGTTGTTCACGTAGATGTTAAATAACAGGGGAATAATTATGGAACCTTGAGGAACGCCAGCTTTTATTAGCAAAGAAGCGCTCTTTGCCCGCCCAATCGAGACGTATTGCGTTCTCTGCTGCAAAACTTTTTTCCAAAAGCGAAAGAAATACTCCACGGAAGCCTAACCTGGACAGTTTACACAATAACACAGGGTGACAAACGCTGTCAAAAGCCTTGCTGACAACCAGAAACAGTGCACACACCACTTGGTTACATTCAAAAGAACAATTTAACATGTCAGAAAAGTCCTCTCAAGGCATTTCCGTCCCTTTACCTTGTACAAAACCATACTGACGCAGTGACAGGGTTTTGTGCTTATCTAAGAGACTTGTAATTGTAAACAGCAGATGTTTTTCTAATATTTGAGTCAAACAGGGCAAGACTGAAATGGGACGATAATTCTCATACCTATTATGTGCACCACCTCTGTGAATTAGGGTAATAATTGCCGCTTTCATGTTCGCCGGGATCATGCTACTTGAGATAATGCTGTTGAACAGCGATAGCAACACGCCTCCCGAATCGCCGCATGCGGCAAGTCGCACACGACGCGCCGTACGACAGATCGCACGGAAAATCGCACCATGTGTTTCGCGCTTTAGACGTGGCCAATCACTTAGCGACTCAGATATTGCGGCCGGCGACGGCGAAGACGAACCTCAACAAAACCCTCGCATCGGCCACGATAAATGGTAAGACACAACAAACCGGCGTTGAACGTTGTGGCAGCGCAGTCAAGCTGATAGTGTGGGAAATATCCCGATGGACACGACAAAAACTGCAGTTGCAGCGACACGGAGAGAGTCCCACTACAAGTACAACAGCTAGAACAAGCAACAACCGAGGAGAAGAGCACATGTAAGCCGCATGGCAGCCAACGAAAATTCATGACGTAGCCACATGACGCAGCGTTTTCTTGGCTATTTACAATCTCGCCTGATGCCAATGCCGCGAGGTGCTCTGTTTTGTGGTTGGCTGCGCGCACGTGCTTTGAAATTGATTTTAAATATGTTCTAAGCGATATTCGCCGCTTATATTTTATAGACGATGTGTGTGTGACCAACTAAATCGATCTCACAAGTTATCTCGACTTCAAATTTTTGTGTCAGCACTCCTTTAAGAGAGCTGCGGATGATTACAAGTTACCCTCCTGCATAGTCATGCATTTTCTCCTCACCTCGTTCGCCGAGTGATCGGGGCTCAAGTCCGCCTTCACTAGCTCACTAGCTCAGCGTCATGATGGCACGTCGTGCCGTCGACTTCCGGTTCTCTAGGAGCGAGCGCGCGAAGCCTCCCCAAACTCTCCGCCAGCTGCTTGGCAGTCGACTCCAAGCGAGAGCTATACCTAACCACCTAAACACAGAGCCAATTACTATATTCTTCTTAGCTAAGGTGTAAGTTTTCGACAGCGGCGTAATTGTGAACAGCATTACGCCGCTGCCGAAAACTTGCACCAGCAGCGAAGCAGAATAAAGTAGGGTACTGCAATTTTAGCTCTGTGTTTGTCTGATTGAACTCTACAACACCAGGTGGCTGCACCAGTCCAGCCGCTCACATTTACGCCCCCGACCATCCGGTAATCTGCCCAAACCGCCCCGGTTTGCCGGAATACCGGACACGCTAAATGTCTGTAATCTTCCGGTGTAAAGTGACGGCCGCTAAGGCGCAAATCCTGGCGCCGATCGGATAGCGGCAGTCCAATGCGCTGCAGCCAGTCCGCTCTTCTGTTGCCGTGCAGAGGGACACAATGTCGCAGCTTGACATATTGCCAGTCGCTACGTTTGCAGTCCACAACGCAACAAATTCGAATCATAGTGCTCGCGAAACGACTGAGACCGACTCTGACCGCGGAGCTCTCGTCAAAATGGAGCACGTTGTAACACAAGCAGATGACGCTTGCTGTATGCCGGAAGTGCTTAAGTGTAGTGAGAAATTGTTCTTGTGCATTCTCTTTCTGTTACTTTCCTTTTATAGAAACAAATTAACTAACATTCCAACTATTATGAACATCATTTGTTCACCATAAAAGTGGAAAAATTATCGATGACGCTCCCTGGGCACCCAATCGGATAGCCAGCCCACATGAAGTCAATTGGGTGATTTAAGTAAATTAGGTGATTTACGTCATATGGGTAGGGGCGGCTGAAAATTCCGCCGAGCAGTGTGCTGCGATTGGCCGCGCTGTACATTTATAAAACCTTATATTAAATTACACGCTTTACCCGGAGCACTTAGATGCGTCAATTAATGATCAGAAGGACCTACTCTAACGAGTCGGCACGTTTGAAGAAAATCGTCAAAATCGTTTCAGGGTCCCTTTAAGTGCGATTGAGAGGGGTCCCAAATAGAGCATGTGTACTCAAGTTTTGGGCGCACTGATGTTTTATACATTGCTAGTTTCGCATTTACAGGAGCACGACTAAAGTTACGTCGTAGGCATCCTAGCATCAGATGTTATACGAATTTCCAAGTATTTATAAATGGTAACAGACTCTAGAGTAGCGTTTTTTACTGTATAGGTGACAGGAGGTCTGCCAGTGCATGAAACAAGCAAAACTTTGCATTTGTTAGTGTTTAGTTCCATGTGCCAGGTTCTGCACCAATGAGCAATATTAGAGATATGAGTTTTCAGTTTGCAGAGAACTAACGTCTAGGTTACTGGAAATTTCGCGGTAAACGACACAGTCATCTGCAAAGAGGTGAATCGAAGAGCTTACACAATCGTATTAAATCGTTTATATAGATGAGGAAAGTGAAGGACCCAATACAGAGCTTTGGGGCACGCCGGAGGTAACAGGAGTTGACGGTGAGGTAGAATTATTGGCAACAACGTGCTGTAAACGATCAGTTGAAAAGAACTCAATCCAAGTTCTGTCCTTGATGTTTACGCTCCTAAGCTTGTAGAGTGGTGGTCAATTTTGTGAAAAGCATTGGAAAAGTCCAAAAATATACAATCGACCGACGATCTGGAAAGGGTAAAGCAGAGCAACTGCGTTTCGCGCGAGAACGACTTTCCTAAATCCATGCTGTGACTCGCTAAAGAAAGAGTTCGATTCTAGGCCATAGAACGGATTGTTTGCTTCCTGATTTCTGTAGTAGAACCACCTTCGCCTCTTTCCAAGCACGAGGCACAAAACCTTGATCCAAAGAATGCCTAATTATTTTGCACAAGAGATGAACATAATTTTGTTTCTTTATGAAATCTTGAATTGACATTGTCAACACCACAATCAGAGGACATTGGGAATGGTTCAATCAGTTTTACAATGCCAGAAGCTTTGATCTTTATTGGAGACATGGGCAAATAATTGCGTATAGGCAAAAAAGCTTTTGGCACAAAGTTTTCATTCAGAAGTGTTGCAAACATCCAGGCAGGTTCGGGAAGGCCATCAGCGTCAACAAGTACCATATCACTGCCGTTAGTATTGTTACCGTTTTCCAAAACTTCTTTGGGTTACTGACAGGCAGTGAAGGTAGGGTTCTCGAGCCGCTACAGCTAAGTTTAATAGAAAGTTAGCTTTAGCGTCTGATAGTGCTAATGGATCAGCTTGTGTAGCGGATTCGTAAGCACGCCGGCGTTCATCAGTTCCCTGGAATTTCACCCGGCAAAACAAGCTCTTTTTCTTGGAAAGTCGCCTCCAGTATGTATTACACCACGGTGCGGAACAGCTTCTAGGTATGAACTTCTGAGGCATAAACATTCTAGTAAGTTCATACATTTTGTTAACAAACAGATCACAGTTTTTCTGTCTGGTTCCTTGATCAAAATCATGTAAGCGTAAAAAAAGTTACACAGTTCGTGGTTAATTGCTTCCAACTTTGCGGCATTGTAGTCGTAGCTTACTTGGCGTTCCTTAGTAGGAGCAGACGTGCTGATGTTTATGTAAAAGTGTAACAGGCAGTGATCGCTAAGACCAGGAACGGAGGATAGTGAATAAATAGTGTCGAGGCATTGTTGTGAGGATCAAGTCAAGAATGCGTGATGGAGCACTGGTAACACTAGTTGGAATTGTCACTATATGCGTTAAATTGAAGAGGTTGCAGGTATCAAGGAAGCATTCGCTGTTCGAAGAAAATGGCAAGACTTGTGGCAAGGATGACGTCCACCTTATGGAAAGATGATTAAAGTCACCTAGAATAGTTATTGACGCTGGTGGGTACCGCATTATAACTGCATTGATGTTATCATGAAACTTGTGAACAAAGCTACTGTCCTTATCTGGGGGGCGGTAACAGGCACCAAAGACATGCGTCTTATTGTTAGCAATCAGCCCACACCATATCACTTTCAACATAGGCGTCAGGTTAATAAGGAAAGACTTCAAACGTTTTAAAATAGCAAGCAAAGTGCCACTGCCCTATCTTCCTTCTCGATCGTGACGATAAATGCGCAATGGCTTGGAAATAGTAAAAAGTTCACTCTCGCGAATATTCGAATTTAACCATGTCTCGGTTACAGCGATCACTTCGGCTTCACATGATTCGATAAGATCCTCGAGAGCGTCACGCTTCTTCATGATACTATACAGATGTTAGTATACAGCACCCAGATAGTAAGCGATGTTATTGCGCGGCCACTGATTTTTACGAAGTAGCACTATATGCCAGTGCACGTGACAGAATGCAGCATCAGAAGATGAACAGGGTCGCGGTTGTGACCAGGAAAAGAGTTGCGGGCTCTGATCCCATCGATGCGAATATGACCAGTACTTTCACGAACCCTGCTAGCGTCATAAGGATATTTTTTATAGTTAATAAGCTTGTCGTAAGAAGCTGAAAAGAAGGTCTACCGGGCAACTCTTTCACATAATTGCGCAGCCCCTTGCGTGCGGTTTTTGTCGCCTGACAGTAGCCCTCCAATACCGAGACGTTATGGCTTCTCAACCTTGATCGCTGCGCCAGAACAAGTTCTTTTAACTGCTGCAGCAGTACGACATCTTTCAATTGCATATGAACCAGCTAAACGATGGGCTCGTTATATCGCGTTCGCGTCAAACTCCGAGTCAGTACTCACCTACATCATCATCAGCCTATTTTATGTACACTTCAGGACGAATGCCTCTTCCTACGATCTCCAATTACCCCTGTCCTGCGCCGACCAATTCTCAGTAGTGCCTGCGAATTTCTTAATTTCATCACCCCACCTAATCTTCTGCCGTCCTCCACTACGCTTCGCTTGTCTTGGCACCCATTCTGTAACCCTAATGGTCGAACGGTTATCTGACCTGCACATTACATGATTTGCCCTGCTCCATTTTTATTTCTTAATGTCAATTACAAAATTGGCTATCCTCGTTTGTTCTCTCATCCACGCCGCTCTCTTCCTGTGTCTCAACGTTATGCCTAACGTTCTTCGTTCCATCGCTCTTTGCGCGGTCCTTAACTTGTTCTCGAGCTTCCTTGTCAGTCTCCAACTTCTGACCCATATTGTTACGGGGATGTTCCGAGTATATATATATATATATATATATATGTATATAATATATGTATATATATATATATATATATATATATATATATATATATATATATAGAGAGAGAGAGAGAGAGAGACAGGATGAGTCAGAATAGCTAAGATGGCTGACCACCAACAACACGCAGCAGCCAGCGTCTATCTTCTTCCTCTCCCTTCTCTGATTCTTCCGTAACAGGACCCCCCGGTGGCGAAGGGCCGTCTCGGCGCCTGGCAGGCGAAGAATTGCGATCGATGTATGGCTTCAGCCGCGAAACGTGCATGACGTCGACAGGCGTCTGACTGGAGGATGCTTCAAAGTGTAGCGGCAAAATTGCGTAACGTCGTTAACTTGGCGTAGGACTTCATAAGGCCCTGTGCAGCGAGAGAGAAGCTTCTGGGAGACGCCAACCCGACGATATGGTGACCAGAGGAGCACCCAAGCACCTGGGGCGAACAGAACATCGCGTAGGCACCGGTCGTAACGCTCTTTTTGCAGATGCTGCGAGGCTAATAAGCGAGATCGGGCGACTAGACGCGCCATGTGAGTGCGATCGATGACTTCACGAGCGTACTCAGTGACAACGCGGGGCACAGAAGGTAGGATGGTGTCAAAGGGCAAAGTGGGATTAGGTCCATACAGAAGACAAAAGGGTGAATATCCTGCGGTGTCATGTCGGGACGAGTTATACGCGAGCGTCACGTAAGCCAGCGTGGCGTCCCAGTCATGGTGATTGTTGGAGACGTACATCGACATCCTCTCTGTGATTCTTCGGTTGAGACGTTCCGTAAAACCATTCGTTTGTGGGTGGTAGGCGGTGGATAGCTTGTGCTCAGTGGCACAAGAGCCGAGGAGGTCGTCCACAACTCGAGAGAAGAACGACCAGCCGCGGTCTGCAAGCAACTGTCGAGGTGCACCGTGTTGGAGAATGAAGTCGTGAAGGAGAAAATAGGTGACGTCCTTGCGCAACTAGTCGGCAACGCCTTTGTTATCGCGTAGCCTGTCGCGTAATCAGTAGTGACGGCGATCCACTTGTTCACTCTAGTCGTTGTTGGAAAAGGGCCAAGCAGGTCAAGGCCTACGCGAAAGAACAGTTCAGAAGGAACTTAAATGGGATGGAGTCGTCCGATAGGTGCCAGAGGAGGTTTCTTCCCGCACTGACACAATTTGCAAGTTGCGACATAAGGACGCACAGAGCGGTAGAGACCCGGCCAGAAGAACCGGCGTCGTACGCGGTCGTATGTGCGCAAAACTCCAAGGTGTCCCGCCGTCGGTGCATCGTGAAGTTGTTCGAGACCGACGGGTCGCAGATGACGAGGAAGGACAAGCAGCGACTCCGGGCCGTCAGGGTTGATATTACGGCGGTAGAGGATGCCGTCATGCAGCACGAACTTGCGGCACGTGCCGTCGGTGCTGCCAGATTCCACTCCGGCGATGATAGGCTGTGAGGATGCGTCGCGTTGTTGTTCAGCGCGCATGTTCATCATGTCAGTCAAAGCCATCACACAGGTCACCGGATCATGCGCAACAGTATCGGGAGGATTCACGGGGTGACATGGGAGGGAGTCAGCGTCCTTGTGGAGGCGTCCAGTCTTGTAACGGACACTAAATGAAAATTCCTGGAGCCGCAAAGCCCAGCGACAAAGCCGTCCAGTCGGGTCCCGTTGGGAAGACAGCCAGCAGAGTGCGTGGTGGTCTGTGACGACCGAAAACCTGCGGCGGTACAAATATGGCCGGAACTTGGTGACAGCCCAAACTAAAGCCAAGCACTCCCGCTCAGTGATGGAGGGATTTCTCTCGGCAGATGACAGCAGGCGGCTGGCGTAAGCTATCGCGCACTCGGTACCATTCTGGTTTTGGGCGAGAACAGCGCCGATGCCATAGCCGCTTGCCTCAGTGTGGACTTCGGTCGGTACAGATGGATCAAAGTGGGCAAGAATGGTAGGGCTGGTCAGAAACCCGATGAAAGCGGCGTACGCGTAAGCCTGCTCCGGGCCCCATGAGAACAGCTTTAGAAGATCTGTCAGTGGCCGAGCAACGTAGGCGAAGTTTTTGACGAAACGGCGAAAGTAAGAACACAGGCCGACGAAGCAGCGCACGTTAGAGGCAGAACGTGTCACAGGGAAACAGCGTACGGCGCGAACTTCTTCGGATCTGGTTGAACACCGGATGCGTCAACGAGGTGTCCCAACACGGTGATTTGACAGCGCCCGAATTGACACTTCGTGGAGTTCAGTTGAAGGCCGGCTTTTCGGAAGACCGCAAGAATTGGAGCGAGTCGCGTAAGGTGGCTGCCGAACGTAGGAGAAGAAACAATAACGTCGTCAAGGTAACAAAGACAGGTGGTCCATTTGTAGCCCCGCAGAAGAGAGTCCATCATACGTTCAAATGTCGCAGGAGCATTGCATAGGCCAAAGGGCATGACTTTGCACTGATATAAGCTATCCGGCGTGATGAAGGCCGTCTTCTCGCGGTCCATTTCATCAACTGAAATCTGCCAGTAGCCTGATGGAAGATCGATGGACGAAAAGTATTTAGCTCCGTGCAAGCAGTCCAAGGCGTCATCGATGCGTGGTAGTGGGTAAACGTCTTTTTGCGTGATCTTGTTTAAGTGGCGATAATCGACGCAAAAGCGCCAAGTACCATCTTTTTTTTTTCACAAGGACGACAGGCGAAGCCCAAGGGCTGGCTGATGGCTCGATGACCCCTCTGCGCAGCATTTTGTTCACTCCTAATTGGATGACTCGACGTTCAGCATGTCATACACGATAGGGACGCCGACGAATAGGATTCGTATCCCCACTATTTATACGGTGGTGAACCACAAATATTTGGCCTAATGGCCTGCCGCCGAAATCAAAGATGTCACTGTACGATTCAAGCAGGAGTCGTATGTCCGTGGCCTTTGCAGAGGTGCGGTCAGGTGCAATCATTTTCGCGAAGTCATCCGTTAAGGAACCAGAGCTGTCAGCTGCAATTGGCGCTAATACGCCACTCTCGACATTCACACTCTCAATGGCAAATTCGCAACTGCAATAAACGCTGGCCAAGAACATGCCGGCCGGAAGCAGTTGAGGGCACAGGCTGAAATTAAGAAGCGGTAGAACGACGTCGTTATTAGTAACCGTGACAAACGTGTGCGGAACAGCAACGTTCCGGTTCAAAAGCAAGTCGATGATGGGGCGAAGCACATATTCACCGTCAGGAACCCGTGGCTGGGCGGTCAAAGTGACATAAGTAACTGCCTCAGGGGAAAGACCCACAGGAGTGGGCTCGGTAGCATCGCCCAGAGCACTATGACTTACTTCATACTGTTCTTCGTACAGATCCAGCTGGGGTTACGTGGATGCAGCGCTGATTCCTTCCCTGCCTCGGCAAGGGCGATGGCGTCAACGGCGCCGATGACACGACAACCCATTTCCACTGCACTGGGCGTATCGCCAGCATTGATACCGACATGCTCACGTCACATGGATTTCGGGCCAGCTGAGTCACACCTGGATCGCTCATTTGGCTAACCAGTGACCCCTGGAACATCGGTGGACCAGTTAAAAAGAAGCCCAGCAGTCTCGCAGCTCAGTGGGCTCGGTAGCATCGCCCGGAGCACTATGACTTACTTCATACTGTTCTTCGTACAGGTTGGTAACAAATGGTGTTTTTGTGCCTGCGTTAAGAGCAATAATGTCTGTCTGGTAGTGCTGCCGAGCCCACAGTGCGCACTGCTTTGTTTTTTGGATTCATTTCGCGTCATTCTCATGCTATTGCAACGGAGTGGTGGCGTAGAGCAAAACCCAGGCCCCGATAAACTAGAAATATTGAGGCTGTAACTGAAATCCGAACTTCGCACTCCACCTTAGAAACTGGTCTAGCAAATGTGCAGCAGAGGCTCTCACAAATTGAAGCGACCCTCTCGTAACTCAGGCAATATCACGAGAAAGTTGATAAGTGTGAGGCAACTGTGCACGCTATGCGCAGTGAAGTTGCCCAAATGACTAGAAAAATTTATGAGCTGGAAAATAGGATCCGCCGCAATAACCTCGTCATATATGGCGTGAAACAGCACGATAAGGAAAATCCTGCAGCCTTGTAATCGTTTGTAACAAAAGATATACTGCATAATATTCTAGACGTTCAGGTCAGAACTGTGGAACGCGCACACCGAATTGGCTTCAAAAAGCCTGGTCGAGATCGACCAATCATACTACGCTTTCATGACTTTACCGAAAAAATGACAGTTCTTCGCAACTGTTTAAAAGTGAAAGGAAAGAAAATTTCAATTTCTGAAGACTTTTCCGCTGACATTCGTGAAATACGCAAGAAGCTATGGCAAGCCGCGGCAGGTAGTCGGGATAACGGCGATAAAGTCAGCCTAGATTTTGACAAATTAAGGATTAATGAAGACCTGTACGTCTGGAATGATGATCAGAAAAAAAATGGAGCCATTGCACCGCTCGAAGCCCCACGTGACAGCGAACGCTAGCACTTCCAATGAATGACAAATAGAAAAAACTGCAGGGCTGACGTTACTGTGCTTCAATGCGAGAAGCATTGTCAATAAACTTGAAAAATTTGAGGAACTGCTGCTGTTGTACGGCCCAGATGTAATCGTAATTACAGAGACGTGGTTGAACTCAGATGTCCATGATTCTGTGGTGGTTCCTCCCTCCTATGCATTTCTGCGCACAGATCGGCATGGTCGTGGTGGAGGCGTTGCTATTGCTGTTAAGCGGCATTTGTTTGTCCACCGAGAAACCGGCATTACTGATCATGAGAGCGTCTGGTGTACAATAAAGGTCAATGATGTCAATTTACTAATAGGTGGTGTTCACAGGCGACCAGGCGCTCCGGACAGTTACCTTGTACATCTGTACGACTTCTTATATATAACCACACCAACCAAAGAACGAAATTAATTCTAGCTGGAGACTTTAACTGAGGGGGCATTGACTGGGATACCTTGTTAATCGGCAATAAAGAAGTCAAAAGTTGTGACCTTCTTTTTGATATCATGCAGACTTTCTCGCTAGCTCAACCTGTGCATGAACCAACACGCGTTCAAGGGCAAGTGTGCTCAGTGCTGGATCTTGTCTTTGTGTCTACATCTTTAACCCCTGAAGTTAGCATAGAACCGCGTATATCCGACCATAAAATGATTTTATTGACGGTTGACGATCTTGGCACGGGTGCAAGGCCCTCTAGTACTTACACCAGAATTTTGGTTAAGGATTACACAAGGGCTAATGATGAAAGCATCATTGATTTTTTAGGAATTATGGAAGATGATTTTGACGATGGTACGTTGGACGCCAACGACCTATGGTTAAAAGTAAAATGTGGGATTTTACACTGTGAAAGTAATTTTAATCCTACCAACCCTAAAAAGATAAAGCGGAGGTCGCCATGGATTACAAGAACTATCATACACCTCAAAAGAAGGGAACAAAGGATGCGCAAGAAAAAACATAACCCCACTGTGGTTAGTCAGCTTTCACGAGAACTGAAAGAAAGGTTAAGAAGCCCGAGAGATAACTTTTTTTCTAATACTTTACCTGAATTCATGACAAATCAGCCTCGGAAATTCTGGCGGTATCTGTCAAAAGCGGAAAGTCCTCCAATCAAATTGAAAATTGCCGGAATAGTGGTTGAGGATGCGCGTACCATCGCTAACTCATTCAATACATATTTTCAGTCGGTATTCTCCCGTGCCCACGTCCCTAATATGGCCTTATCAGAGTATGACTCTGCAATGCCTGAAATCCTGATAACAGAGTCCGGTATTTTGAATTTGCTGCTACAGATAGACTTTAAAAAATCGCCTGGCCCTCATAATTTATCCAGCACTTTCCTCAACCGATACGCGGGTCAGTTGTCCCCCTTCCTGCATAAAATTTTGAGTGCATCACTTGAAACGGCAGTGCTTCCCGCGGACTGGTTGCGCGCAAAGGTCGTGCCAATTCACAAAGGTGGGAACAAGCAGCTTCTTGACACATACAGGCCCATATCCCTAACTAGCACATGTTGCGAACTAATGGAACATATAATAAATAAAGCTATCGTCACTTATCTGGAAGAAAATAACCTATTATACTTCAGACAACACGGCTTCAGGCAAGGGCTTTCAACTGTAACTCAACTTTTAGAAATTATACACGACTTTGCTGTAACAATCAATTCAAGACTGCAAGCTGACATAAGTTTTGTCGATTTTTCGAAGGCATTCGACCGCGTTCTACACAGTTTACTAATCTTCAAACTGAAATCAATTGGTATTAATCCCAAGACTGTTTCATGGATCGAAGCCTACCTCTCGAATAGGTCCCTGTTTGTTTGCGTAAAAAATACTGAATCGGACTATCTTGATGTTCTTTCTGGTGTGCCACACGGATTGGTTCTGGGGTCAACTCTGTTGCTTTTATATATTAACGACTTGTATACATGTATGGAACCAGGGGTTAAAATAAGGCTTTTTGCGGACGACTGCGTCATATACACAACTGTTAAAACAGCCGATGAACAGACAAAACTGAATAAGTCTCTACGAAACATCGTTGCCTGGTGCGAAAAATGGGGCATGCAAATTAACGCACAGAAAACCAGGTGTATGACTGTAACACGTAAGAAAGAGTCCTTAAATTTCACATATAAACTAAGTAATACTTCGTTGGAACGAGTAGACTCAGTCAAATATCTAGGTGTTACAATAACAAGATCGCTGAAATGGGACGTACCTATCAATAATGTTTGCGCACACGCGTTCAAACAACTCGGATTTTTACGACGAAAGCTAGCGACAGCCCCGACCTCGGTGAAATTAACTGCTTTTAAAACTCTGGTTAGGCCGATATTAGAACACGGCAGCATAGTATGGAACCCGCATCAAAAGTATTTAAACTTCGCATTAGAAAAGATCCAAAGCAGGGCGCTCTGATTCATATACACAACGTATTCAAGGTACGACAGCGTAACTGCGTTTTGCACACAAGCAGGCATACCGACACTTGCTGGTCGGAGGAGGTTGGCCTGTTTGAAGTTCCTTTACCTTCTTTACCATGACCTGATAAACTTAACAAAATCCGACTACTTGGTGCCCCCCGGACGTCAGTCCAGTCGAACTAACCATGATAAATGTATCGGACCATTCTTTTCGAGTTGCGGCACACTAAAATACTCATTTTTTTCTTCAACAATACATCTGTGGAATTCCCTGCCAAGTGACGTCGTTTGCTCACAATCTGTGCATTCATTCGTGTCGACACTCGAATTGCACTTCGAGTCATTATCGGAATGATGACCGCATTGTGGTCGTCTTGGCTGAGCGTTCCTCAAAAATTATCAATGACGTATTGCCATGTCCCAACTTCTTTCACACGCCGGTGTCCATACGTTCTTTCATACTTATCTGCGCTTGGTTCTTGCGCACGTTTGTCCATAGGATGGTATGATAATATATATTGCACTTGATACTCTTTGTACATTACACGGCACACCCAAATGCATTTTTTCCAGTATTAATTGCTTCTTACACTTTGCATGGCATACGCACTGTATAGGTTGTTTTTGTTTCCTTGTATTTACTTATTGCTGACATGGCGCGTCGATTGTAACCATTGCTTTTTTGTTTGAGTTTGCTGGAAACTCCCTGTATAACAAAGCGCTACGCCTGTACTGTTTGTATCTCCACTCCTGTATGAGCCTCTCAAGGCTTACAGTATTGATAAATAAAATAAGTAAATAAAATCTTGAAGCGAGCACAAGCGCGGTGGGGTGGTATTCGGAGCATCGGCGAGTTGAGGCAGTTCTAACTGAAGAACGCCGGTCGCGCAGTCGGTGAGAGCAGACTGAGTGGATAAAAGTCCAATCATAAAAGATACGTGGGCTCATGTGTCGACGAGGACTTGGACAGGTACGCCGTTTATTTTGACGTCAGTTACGCTTCTTCTTGTGGGCACAGACAGAAGATTTTCTGCAGCACCACCTCCGAGGGCTGCATTTCCTAGTTTTCCGAAAGGGTGAGGCCAAAAGCCACAGGGGACAAAAGGCGACGTGGCTGCGGCGAACGGGAAGATGGACGACGTGTTTGTGGTGAACGAGACTGGTGTCCACGCGGCGATAGTGAGCGGCTGTACCACTTGTTCTGAGCAAAGTTGGCGGTGCTGTTACACTCGGCGGTGGGCGAAACATTGCGGGTATTCCATCAAAACGGCTCAGGTTCGTCGGCGTGCGAGGTGTTGAGGGCCACGAGGTGCGACAGTATCGGGCGACATGACCAATGCGGCAACAGGTGAAACATATCGGCTGGTCGTCCGCAGTTCTCCACTCAGTCGAGTTGCGATAACGTGGAGAGAAGCGTCGGGGTGGAGCGAAAATAGTAGAATGTCGTTCGTAAGCTCTCGGAATGGCGACAGCACACACAAACTGCAAACCAATGTTTTCAAGTTCCTGCCAAACGATGGTTTGTACGAGGGGAACTGAAAATGTGGTAGCATCAGGGCTACGCGAACAGCAAGCTGCGGGCGCCATCGCATCCAGTTCACGTCAAAAGGTTCGCACCACGTCCTCTGATGACGACGCATGCTGCTTGCGGGTGCATCTTCACCCGTCGACATTGCGGTAGTGTTGGGAAGTCTGACGAATGGTTGCAAGTCGCGTCGGCTTTTGGCCTGTTCGAATTGTCGGCACTCTTTAATGATTGCGTCAACTGTAGAGCAACTCTTGCACGTGAGCAGATTAAACGCGTCGTCAGCAATGCCCTTAAGCACATGCCCGAGCTTCTCAGCTTCTGCCATGTCGTGATCGGCTTGACCACAAAGTGCCAGCACGTCCTGGGTGTACAAGACATAGGACTCCATGGGGGATTGGGCACGGGATGCCTGTTCCTGCTTTGCGGCAATTTTACGGCGAGCTGGTTTGCCAAACAACTCTGTCAATTTCTTTTTGCGTTGGTCCCAGCTGGTTAGCTCCTCTTCATGGTTCTCGTACCACACCTTTGCCGTGCCTCTTAGCAAGAACAACAGGGTTAGCTAGCATAAGCGTAGGGTCCCAACTGTTGATTTCACACACGCGTTCGTACATGGCCACCCACTCTACAAGGTCTGCGCCATCGGTCCTGAAGAAAGTTCCAGGATCCTTGGGTTGCACAACGACAACCGAAGGTGACAGCGACGTAGCTAGCGACGATGACGTTGGAGGCGGCAACGACATTGATCCCGCGTGCTCACCGTCATTCATGGTGCATACGTTGATGCGACGTCCACAGCGGCGCTCCCTTTCCAGCCGTGGTAGTCCGCACTTCTCACCAATATGTTACCGGGATGTTCCCAGTATATAAAAACTACATTTACAATATATTGCTACGGAACAGCCGCCACAGTGTGGCTGCACTCAGGAGGACGAAGACGACGTGTTTGTGGGTTTGATATAGCGTCGCCATTTTGGCTCCGTGAGCTTACCTGTAAATAAATTGTAAATACTATTCGGCTTCAGCTTCACGTAACATTAATTTGGTGGAGGTGGACGTTCCCCGTACCCGTCATGGAGCTTCGCAACGGTCGGAACGGTGACAATGCAACTTCGGCTCCTGCTGGCGGCACTTCATCTACGCAAGCGTCTCCGCCTGCAGCCCCGACCTACGTCGCCGTTTCCCTACCTAGGGATCCTGGTGTTTTCAACGGAGTCGGCAGTCCTGATGTTGACGACTCGCTCTGCTTATACGAACGTGTCAGCACCAGTCACAGGTGGGATCCGACTATTATGCTTGCCAACGTACTTTTCTACCTCGACGGAGCTCCATTGGCGTGGTTCCAGACGCACGAAGAGGAGATCTCGAGCTGGGATCTCTTCAAAGACAAGCTACGCGACCTTTTTGGCAATCCGTTTGGTCGACAAGTTAACGCCAAGAAAGCCCTTGCCACACGTGTACAGACATCGACCGAGTCCTACGTGTCGTACATTCTCGACGTGTTGGCCCTTTGTGCCAAGGCTGACCCGAACATGACTGAGGACGATAAGGTTAATCACTTCCTGAAAGGCGTTGCTGACGACGCCTTCAATTTACTGGTGTTTACGAACGTCACCAGCATCGATACCATCCTCAAGGAGTGCCGCCGTCTCGAGCATGCTAAAAGCCACCGGGTATCCCAGCACATCACGCGACTTCCCAACACAGCTGCTACGTCATCCTGTGACGACCTCTTCCACCAGCCGTCGCGATGTGACAACTTGACCCGCATCATTCGTCGTGAGGTCGAAGCGGCACAACGGCGGCCCCCTCATTCCCGTTACCTGATCATTCTCCGGTGACAATCTCCTTCATCCAGGCCGTCGTCCGTCAAGAGTTGTCCAACGTCGGCGTGCAATCCATACGTTCCGTACGCTCGGAACCTTTGTCTCCACGCACGTCCCCACCGCGCTCTTCGTACTCCTCTTATGGACAGCGCAACCCCTCCGAATGGCGAACCGTGGACGACAAGCCGATCTGTTTTAACTGCCGACGCATTGGACATGTCGCTCGCCACTGCCGCAGCCGCTGGACTTCTCCGATGCGCTATTATCCTGATTACCCCCCTCGCCCCTCTAGCGCATCCTTTTCCTTCACCCCTTCTATGCCCTCTCCATCATCTGACCCTGCGACACCTTTGACACGACCCCGCTACTCCCGCTCGCCTTCTACCTCCCGCCGCCAATCTCGCTCGCCCCCGTCACGCCGTGCTCCCTTTCCTTCGCCCCTTCTATGCCCTCTCCATCATCTGACCCTGCGACACCTTTGACACGACCCCGCTACTCCCGCTCGCCTTCTCCCTCCCGCCGCCAATCTCGCTCGCCCCCGTCACGCCCTGCTCCTTCTCCGACCTACTCGCCGCACCCCCGACCGGAAAACTAGACAGTGCAGCTTCTAGAGGTGAAGCTGCATTGACGACATTGGCACGAAATCCTCGCTTCACCTTACCCACGAACAAGAATCTTTTGGACGTTCTCGTCGGCAATGTTCCTGTGTGCGCGTTGATTGACACCGGGGCGCATGTGTCCATTATGAGTGCTGCTCTTCGCCGTCGGCTCAAGAAAGTTCTGACGCCTGCCCCGAACCGAGTTGTACAAGTCGCCGACGGAGGGACTGTCGCTATTGTTGGCATGTGTTCTGCCCGACTCACCATTGCTGAGAGACACACCGTCGTTCTCTTCATCGTCATCGAGCATTGCCCTCACGAACTCATTCTCGGTCTGCATTTTCTTGCCCATCATTCTGCCCTCATTGACTGTTCGGCCGGCTCACTTCGCCTTGACTTGGCTCTTTTTGCCGACCCTGTGGACCCGCCTCCAAGCCATCTAAGCTGCATAGATTTTATTCGCCTACCACCTCACTCTGTGACACACGTCGACTTGTTGTCCTCACCAGCTGTATATGACGGCAATTACGTGGCCGCACCAATTCCGGCCGTTATGCTTACACATGGTGTTACCGTGCCGCGCACTGTGCTGAAAATTATTGGCAACCGCACCTGCCTTCCACTTGTCAATTTCGCGCTAACCGCGCAAGTTCTGCCTCAGGGCATCTTCTTGGCTATAATTCGCGCTTTGCAGGATGATGAGGTCGAGCCATTCACAGTGGAAGATCGTTACAGCTCAGCTCATACAGTGACGTCATCGCATGGTACTGACGTCGACATTAAGAAGATGGTCTCCTCTGACCTTACACCTGCTCCAGCTGAAGCTCTTTGCCGCGTTCTTGAAGGCTATCGCGACATTTTTGACTTTGACAATAGACCCTTAGGTCAAACTTCCGTCGTGACCCATCGCATAAATACTGGCGATGCGAACCCTATTCACCGACGTCCATACCGTGTTTCTGCGTCGGAACGAGCTGTTATCCAACAGGAAGTCATAAAGATGCTTGCAAAGGAACTTATCGAGCCTTCCTGTAGTCCCTGGGCATCTCCCGTCGTACTTGTCAAAAAGAAGGATGGAACGTGGCGCTTTTGTGTAGGTTATTGCCACCTGAACAAAATCACAAAAAAGGACGTGTATCCTTTGCCACGTATTGATGACGCTCTAGACTGCCTGTACGGTGCCACCTATTTTTCTTCTGTCGACTTACGGTTCGGCTACTGGCAGATATCCGTCGATGACATGGACCGAGCGAAGACTGCATTTGTTCCCCCTGACGGCGTTTATCAGTTCAATGTGATGCCTTTCGGTCTTTGTAACGCGCCCGCCACCTTCGAACGAATGATGGACTCTTTGCTTCAGGGGTTCAAGTGGTCCACCTGTTTGTGCTACCTGGACGACGTCATCGTTTCTTCGCCCACATTCTACACGCATCTAGACCGTCTTTCAGCGATTCTTGACGTGTTCCGCCACGCCGGTCTCCAGTCGAACTCATAAAAATGTCATTTCGCTCGCCGCCAAATCGCCGTCCTTGGACACCTCGTAGACGCCTGAGGCGTGCGACCCGATGTGGACAAAATTCGCGCCGTTACGAATTTTCCTGTTCCGAAGTCTACCAAGGACGTTCGTAGTTTCGTAGGGCCGTGCTCTTATTTCCGACGCTTTGTGAATGATTTTGCGACCATCGCACGTCCCCTTACCGACCTCTTGAAGAAAGACGCCCCTTTTTCTTGGGGTCTTGACCATGCCGAATCTGTCTCGCAGCTGACTACTCTCCTTACCACGCCTCCAATTTTGGCCCACTTTGACCCGTCTGCCTCAACGGAAGTTCGAACTGATGCCAGTGGTCACGGCATAATAGCAGTGTTAGCACAGCGCCAACGTGGACATGATCGCGTTATAGCATATGCCAGCCGACTTCTATCACCCGCCGAGCCCAATTATGCAATCACAGAGCGCGAGTGCCTCGCTCTTGTGTGGGCTGTTGCGAAATTTCGTCGATGCTTGTATGGACGCCCCTTCTGTGTCATCACTGATCACCACGCTCTCTGCTGGCTATCCTCGCTCAAGGACCCCACGGGACGACTCGCTCGCTGGGCATTACGCCTGCGAGAATATACCTTCTCCGTAGTATATAAGACGGGACACTTGCACCAGGATGCCGATTGTTTGTCCCGCTACCCCGTCGACAAACCTGCTGATGCGGACGCCATCGCTTGCGTTTTCTCTGTGTCCCAGTTGCTTCCAATCGGCAACGAGCAACGGCGCGATCCTTCATTACGCGCCCTCATCGACCGTCTGGAGTCAACTCCTGGCGACGCCTATCTCCGGATCTTTCTCCTTAAGGAGGGGGCATTATACCGCCGCAATTTTGATCCACACGGCCGTGATCTTCTGCTCGTCATTCCATGGCACGTGCGTTCGACGGTCCTCCAGCAACTTCACGATGCTCCCTTGGCTGGACACTTGGGCGTCTCGCGCACATACGACCGTGTACGCCGTCGATTCTTTTGTCCGGGTCTCGCCCGCTCCATGCGGCGCTACGTTGCCGCTTCTGAGCCCTGTCAGCGCCGGAAGAAGCCCTCCACACCTCCAGCTGGATGTCTCCAGCCGATCGACATCCCACCCGAACCCTTTTTCCGTGTTGGTCGAGACCTTCTTGGACCATTTCCTCTCTCGGGCTCCAGAAATAAATGGGTCGCCGTCACTACCGATTATGCTACGCGGTACGCAATCACCAGAGCCCTCCCGACAAGTTGTGCTACTGACGTTGCGGACTTTCTGCTCTATGACATCATTTTAGTGCACGGTGCTCCGCGCCAATTACTCACTGACCGTGGCCGCAGCTTTCTGTCGGCAGTCGTCGAGGACATCCTCCGCTCCTGCTCGACAAAGCATAAGTTCAGCACGTCCTACCACTCAAAGACCAACGGCCTCACGGAGCGCCTCAACCGGACCATCACCGACATGCTTTCCAAGTACGTTGCGACCGACCACCACGACTGGGATCTTCACTTGCCATATGTGACGTTCGCGTATAATTCATCGCGTCACGACACCGCCGGTTATTCACCATTCTATCTCCTAGATGGCCGAGAACCCGTGTTGCCTTTGGACACTTTGCTGCCCTCGGCGACACGTTCCACCACTGAATACGCCCGCGATGCGATCGCGCACGCCGACCACGCGCGCCAGCTCGCCCGTTCCCGTCTCGAGGCCTCACAGGAGCATCAGAGATGCCTCTATGATTGCCACCATCGTGACGTGCACTTTTCTCCGGGTGCTCTGGTACTTCTCTGGTCACCCGTTCGACGTGTGGGCCTTTCCGAAAAGCTGCTGTCACGCTACACTGGCCCTTACCGTGTGGTACGACAAGTGACCGATGTCACGTATGAAATAATCCGCGCCGATCTCTCAGCGTCATCATCAGCTGCAAGTGACATCGTTCACGTGGCAAGACTAAAACCATACCACACACATTTCACCGCGGATGTGTAAATTAAGCACCGGGACGGTGCTTCTACAGCCGGAGGTGATGCTACAGAACAGCCGCCACAGTGTGGCTGCACTGAGGAAGACGAAGACGACGTGTGTGTGGGTTTGATATAGCGTCGCCATTTTGGCTCCGTGAGCTTACCTGTAAATAAATTGTAAATAGTATTCGGCTTCAGCTTCACGTAACAATATATACAGGATGAGTCCGAATAGGTAAGATGGCTGACCACCAAGAACACGCAGCAGCCAGCGTCTCTGATCTTCTTCCTCTCCCATCTCTCATTCTTCTGTAACAATATGCTAGCACCGGTAGAATGCACTCATTGCACACCTTTCTTTTTAGTGATACTGGTAAGCTTCCAGTGAGGATCCGACAATGTCTGCCGTATGCGCTCCAATCCATTTTGATTCTTCTGTAAATTTCCTTCTCATGATCAGGGTCCCCTATGAGTAATTGACCTAGGTAAATGTATTCCTTCACAGACTCTAGAGGCTGACTGGCGATCCTGAAGTCTTGTTCCCTTGCCAGGCTGTTGATCATTATCTTTGTCTTCTGCATTTTAATCTTCAACCTCGCTCTTCTACTTTCCCTGTTATGGTCCTCAATCATTTGTTGTAACTCGTCCACAGTGTTGCTGAACGAGGCAATGTAATCTGCAAATGAAAGGTCGTTGAGATATTCGCCGTTGATCCTGCAATGCAATGCAAGCATGCAATGAATAGCATTGGAGAGATTGTGCTTCCTTGTCTGACCGCTTTCTTGATAGGTAACTTTCTACTTTTTTTGTGGAGAACCAAGTAGCTGTGGAATCTCTGTAGATATTTTGCAAGATATTTACGTAAGCCTCCTGTACTCCTTGATTACGTTATGCCTCTATGATTGCTGGTATCTCTACTGAATCAAATGTCTTCTCGTAATCTGTGAAATCCATATAGGGAGACTGGTTGTATTCTACATATTTCTCAAGTACCTGATTGATGACATGGATGTGACCCATTGTACAGTATCCCTTCCTGCAGGCAGCCTGTTCTTTCGGATGACTGAAGTCAAGAGCTGCCCTTATTCTGTTGGAAATTATCTTGGTGAATATCTTTACGATACTGGCAGTAAGCTAACGCGCCAATAATTTGTCAATTCTTTAACATCTCCCTTTTTGTGGATTAGTATAATGTTGGCATTCTTCCAGTTCTCTGGGACAGATGTCGTGAAACATTTCTTTTAAAAGGCCGCAAGCTTTTCAAGCATGATATCTCCTCCATCTTTCATTAAGCCGACTGTTATTCCATCTTCTCCTCCCGCTTTTCTTCGTTTCATGTCTTGTAAGGCCCTTCTAACTTCATGGCTAGTTATAGAAGGAGGCTGTGTAACCTGTTCATTACTACTTCTAATGGAGATATCATGGCTGCTCTGCGTTTTGTACGGCTTAATATAGACTTTTTCCGCTGCTTTTACTATATCTTCGAGGTTGCTGATGATATTACCCTGATTATCTTACAGTGCATACATCTTGGTTTGTCTGATGCCAAGTTTTTGTCTCACTGATTTGATGCTGCGCCTATTTTTTACTGCTTCCTCAGTTTTTCTCACGTTATAATTTCGAATATCCCTTATTTTCTCCTTGCTGATCAGTTTTGACAGTTCCGCGATCTTTTGAGTTAGACACTTTCATTCTTTGTCGTTTCTTTACCAGATCCTTCGTTGCTTGGGAGAGGTTTCCTACTGGTTGCCTTGGTGCGTTACCTCCCACTTCAATTGCCGCTTCTGAAGCCAGCCTAGTTACGGTTTCATTCATTACCTCTATGTGATATTCATCTCGCTGTTCGAAGGCTGCATATTTGTTTGCAAGTACCAGCCTGAATTCGTCCGCTTTTACCCTTACTGCGTATAGGTTCACTTGTTTCTTCTTGACCAATTTTACTCTTTTTCTCTTCAAATTGAGGTGAATAGTACACCTCACTAACCAACAATGACTGCATTTTACACTGCCTAACACTTCTACATGCCGAACTATGCTGGAATCTGCAGAAAGTATGAAATGAATTTCATTTCTTGTTTCCCCATTCGGGCTTTTCCAGGTCCACTTTTTGTTCCTTCGCTGCCTGAAGGTGTTCATCATTCGCAGTTTATCCCTTTCCACGAATTCTACCAAAACATCTAGTGGTTCTAGAACTTACGGCGTAGTTGCAATTGCTCGTTTACCAGCCTGCTTTTTTCCCCCTTTTGCATTGAAGTCACCAGTTACTGCAGTATACTGAGTTTGCACTTTTCTCTATACTAATTCCACATCTTCATAAAACCGGTCTACTTCATAATCATCCTGACTGGATGTTGGAGTGTAGGCTTGTACTACCTTTATTCTATGCCTGTTATTAAGTTTTATTACGACTACTGCTACCCTCGCATTATTGCTGTAGAATTCGACAATGTTGCCCGCTATGTCCGTAGGGATTAGGAATGCTACTCCATACTACTTCTTATCTGGAAGTCCTCTATAGCAGAGGACGTGGCCAACAGGCGCCACTAGTCGGTACGGCTCCAGAGCAAATAATGACAGCCTCTTGGGACGCTCGTCAGGTCTCATTTTTGTCGGGCATACCAAAAAATCTCCAAGTTGTTTCCTCTTGCTCTGTCCTCGAGCTGATTCAAATGCGACACCAATGCGTCGTTTCTTAATGTCATACTGTCGATTACCTTATTCGTAATCTGCAATCACCTTTCTATTTCCTCAACCGCCTCAGTCCCAATTTAAACCGTCGGTAGTCGCTTTTCAATTTCTGGTATTTTGTTGGTCAGAAGTTTATGGTTCGCTTTGAACTCATCAATCGCCTTTACTAAGTTGGACTGCACTGCGCAGACGAATCAGAGCATGTAATAATCTTAAAAAAGCATTGACACAATTTCTTTATGGTGCAACTCATCAGAAGCGGTACTGTGCTCATCGTCACTTGTTGGCCCAGGAACTTTTCTAGAAGGCCCCGGACTCGTTTCGATATCACCGCACCATAAACGTAACGAAAAAAGGGCGTCATTCCACTCGCGGGAGAAAACAAACAGCACTTGTTGGCGTGGAACGAATAGTAAAAAACGGTTACTTATCTTAGCATATAAAGAAAATGTTTGAACAACCTGAATAACATGAAAGCGATGCTCGTATGCCATTGCCACAGTTGTACTGCCCCACGCCCACAGAACTAGTGACGTTTCCTCTTGTCGCTTAAATAGCTTGATAAGATTGATGTCCCAGACGATGGCGATGTTGCGAGTGGTTTAAGGGGTACCGATGTGTGGAAGAAGGCACTCGCATCCGCAGAAAAGCCGTGGTCTTATCAGGGCTGAAGCTGCGTGGCGATGGGGTCAACCAGCTGGCAGGAAAAGACCATGAAAGGCAACCAGACCAAGAAGACCTGAATAGCATAAAAGCGATGCTCGTAAGCGATTGTCACAGTTGTACTGCCTCCACACCAACAGTATGCCGACAAAGCGGCCGCACACCAATGAATATTGACGAATTGTTACAGTAGCTGTACTCAACCTGTGCTTCACCAACATGCATTACAGATAGGGTTCCTGCCAAGGAGAGCGAAGTAACCAGGAGTGACGATTTGGGCTGGGGATTTAGGTAGATACCACTTTAGCAGTCACAGACCAATGAATAATGATGCTTTGTAACCGTAGTTCTTAACCTATGCTTAACTCGTATGCCTGAAGAAATGTACGGCTCCTGCGAAGGAAAACGATGCATTCGGGACGGAAGTGTGGGGTTGGAGTCTTGGGTAGGTGCCACTTAAGCGGCCGCGGATATATGAATATTGATGCGTTGTTACAATCGTTGTTAAACCATGCTTCACCAGCATGCCTGACGCTAAGGGTTCTTGCCAAGGAGAGCGAAGTGAACCGCAGGGAAGGTTGTGGGCGGGGCTTACGTAGATGCCGCTTTAGCAGCCGAAGACCAATGAATAATCACACGTTTTTACAGTAGTTGCTTTTTACCTATGCTTCTCCATCATGCCTGATGCGTACGGTTCTTGCCAAGGTGAGCGAAGCGACCCGCAGGGAAGCTTGTGGGTGGGGCTTAGGTAGATGCCGATTTAGCTGTCAAAGACCAATGAATAATCACACGTTTTTACAGTAGTTGCTTTTTACCTATGCTTCTCCATCATGCCTGACGCGTACGGTTCTTGCCAAGGAGAGCGAAGCGACCCGCAGGGAAGCTTATGGGTGGGGCTTAGGTAGATGCCGATTTAGCTGACACAGACCAATGAATAATCAGACGTTTTTACAGTAGTTGCTTTTAACCTATGCTTCTCCATCATGCCTGATGCGTACGGTACTTGCCAACAAAAGCGAAGCGACCTGCAGGGAAGCTTGTGGGTGGGGCTTAGGTAGATGCCGATTTAGCTGACACAGACCAATCAATAATCACACGTTTTTACAGTAGTTGCTTTTTACCTATGCTTCTCCATCATGCCTGATGCGTACGGTTCTTGCCAAGGTGAGCGAAGCGACCTGCAGGGAAGCTTGTGGGTAGGGCTTAGGTAGATGCCGCTTTAGCAGCCGAAGACCAATGAATAATCACACGTTTTACAGTAGTTGTTTTTTACCTATGCTTCTCCATCATGCCTGATGCGTACGGTTCTTGCCAAGGAGAGCGAAGCGACCCGCAGGGAAGCTTGTGGGTGGGGCTTAGGTAGTTGCCGATTTAGCTGACACAGACCAATGAACAATCACACGTTTTTACAGTAGTTGCTTTTTACCTATGCTTCACCATCATGCCTGACGCGTAGGGTTCTTGGAAAGGAGACCGAAGCGACCCGCAGGGAAGCTTGTGGGGGGATGGGGGGGGGGCTTAGGTAGATGCCGATTTAGCTGACACAGACAAATGAATAATCACACGTTTTTACAGTAGTTGCTTTTTACCTATGCTCCTCCATCATGCTTGACGCGTAATGTTCTTGGAAAGGAGAGGAAAGCGACCCGCAGGGAAGCTTGTGGGTGGGGATCAGGTAGATGCCGATTTAGCTAACACAGACAAATGAATAATCACGCGTTTTTATAGTAGTTGCTTTTTACCTATGCTCCTCCATCATGCCTGACGCGTACGGCTTTTGCCAAGGAGAGCGAATCGACCCGCAGGGAAGCTTGTAGGTGGGGCTTAGGTATATGCCGATTTAGCTGACACAGACCAATGAATAATCACGCGTTTTTACAGTAGTTGCTTTTTACCTATGCTCCTCCATCATGCCTGACGTGTAGGGTTCTTGGAAAGGAGAGCGAAGGGACCCGCAGGGAAGCTTGTGGGTGGGGCTTAGGTAGATGCCGATTTAGCTGACACAGACCAATGAATAATCACACGTTTTTACAGTAGTTGCTTTTTACCTATGCTTCTCCATCATGCCTGATGCGTACGGTTCTTGCCAAGGTGAGCGAAGCGACCCGCAGGGAAGCTTGTGGGTGGGGCTTAGGTAGATGCCGATTTAGCTGACACAGACCAATGAATAATCACACGCTTTTACAGTAGTTGCTTTTTACCTATGCTTCTCCATCATGCCTGACGCGTAGGGTTCTTGGAACGGAGAGCGAAGCGACCAGCAGGGAAGCTTGTGGGTGTGGTTCAGGTAGATTACGATTTAGCTGACACAGACAAATGAATCATCACACGTTTTTACAGTAGTTGCTTTTTACCTATGCTCCTCCATCATGCTTGACGCGTAGGGTTCTTGGAAAGGAGAGCGAAGCGACCCGCAGGGAAGCTTATGGGTGGGGCTTAGGTAGATGCCGGTTCAGCTGACACAGACCAAAGAATAATCACGCGTTTTTACAGTAGTTCGTTTTTACCTATGCTTCTCCATCATGCCTGACGCGTACAGTTCTTGCCAAGGAGAGCGAAGCGACCCGCATGGAAGCTTGTGGGTAGGGCTTAGGTAGATGCCGATTTAGCTGACACAGACCAATGAATAATCACGCGTTTTTACAGTAGTTGCTTTTTACCTATGCTCCTCCATCATGCCTGACGCGTACGGTTCTTGCCAAGGAGAGCGAAGCGACCCGCAGGGAAGCTTGTGGGTGGGGCTTAGGTAGATGCCGATTTAGCTGGCACAGCCAAATGAATAATCACGCGTTTTTACAGTAGTTGCTTTTTACCTATGCTCCTCCATCATGCCTGACGCGTACGGCTTTTGCCAAGGACAGCGAAGCGACCCGCAGGGAAGCTTATGCGTGGGACTTAGGTAGATGCCGATTTAGCTGACACAGACCAATGAATAATCACGCGTTTTTACAGTAGTTGCTTTTTACCTATGCTCCTCCATCATGCCTGACGCGTACGGTTCTTGGAAAGGAGAGCGAAGCGACACGCAGGGAAGCTTGTGGGTGGGGCTTAGGTAGATGCCGATTTAGCTGACACAGACCAATGAATAATCACGCGTTTTTACAGTAGTTGCTTTTTACCTATGCTTCTCAACCATGCCTGATGCGTACGGTTCTTGCCAAGGTGAGCGAAGCGACCCGCAGGGAAGCTTGTGGGTGGGGCTTAGGTAGATGCCGCTTTAGCAGCCGAAGACCAATGAATAATCACACGTTTTTACAGTAGTTGCTTTTTAGCTATGCTTCTCCATCATGCCTGATGCGTACGGTTCTTGCCAAGGTGAGCAAAGCGACCCGCAGGGACGCTTGTGGGTGGGGCTTAGGTAGATGCCGCTTTAGAAGCCGAAGACCAATGAATAATCACACGTTTTTACAGTAGTTGCTTTTTACCTATGCTTCTCCATGATGCCTGACGCGTACGGTTCTTGCCAAGGAGAGCGAAGCGACCCTCAGGGAAGCTTGTGGGTGGGGCTTAGGTAGATGCCGATTCAGCTGACACAGACCAACGAATAATCACACGTTTTTACAGTAGTTGCTTTTTACCTATGCTTCTCCATCATGCCTGATGCGTACGGTTCTTGCCAAGGAGAGCGAAGCGACCCGCAGGGAAGCTTGTGGGTGGGGCTTAGGTAGATGCCGATTTAGCTGACACAAACCAATGAATAATCATACGTTTTTACAGTAGTTGCTTTTTACGTATGCTTCTCCATCATGCCTGACGCGTAGGGTTCTTGGAAAGGAGAGCGAAGCGACCCGCAGGGAAGCTTGTAGGTGGGGCTTAGGTATATGCCAATTTAGCTGACACAGACCAATGAATAATCACACGTTTTACAGTAGTTGCTTTTTACCTATGCTCCTCCATCATGCTTGACGCGTAGGGTTCTTGGAAAGGAGAGCGAAGCGACCCGCAGGGAAGCTTGCGGGTGGGGCTTAGGTAGATGCAGATTTAGCTGACACAGACCAATGAATAATCACGCGTTTTTACAGTAGTTGCTTTTTACCTATGCTCCTCCATCATGCCTGACGCGTACGGTTCTTGCCAAGGAGAGCGAAGCGACCCGCAGGGAAGCTTGTGGGTGGGGCTTAGGTAGATGCCGATATAGCTGACACAGACCAATGAATAATCACGCGTTTTTACAGTAGTTGCTTTTTACCTATGCTCCTCCATCATGCCTGACGCGTACGGTTCTTGCCAAGGAGAGCGCAGCGACCCGCAGGGAAGCTTGTGGGTGGGGCTTAGGTAGATGCCACTTTAGCTGACACAGACCAATGAATAATCACACGTTTTTACAGTAGTTGCTTTTTACCTATGCTCCTCCATCATGCCTGACGCGTACGGTTCTTGCCAAGGAGAGCGAAGCGACCTGCAGGGAAGACTGTGGGTGGGGCTTAGGTAGATGCCGATTTAGCTGACACAGACCAATGAATAATCACGCGTTTTTACAGTAGTTGCTTTTTACCTATGCTCCTCCATCATGCCTGACGTGTAGGGTTCTTGGAAAGGAGAGCGAAGGGACCCGCAGGGAAGCTTGTGGGTGGGGCTTAGGTAGATGCCGATTTAGCTGACACAGACCAATGAATAATCACACGTTTTTACAGTAGTTGCTTTTTACCTATGCTTCTCCATCATGCCTGATGCGTACGGTTCTTGCCAAGGTGAGCGAAGCGACCCGCAGGGAAGCTTGTGGGTGGGGCTTAGGTAGATGCCGCTTTAGCAGACGAAGACCAATGAATAATCACACGTTTTTACAGTAGTTGCTTTTTACCTATGCTTCTCCATCATGCCTGATGCGTACGGTTCATGCCAAGGAGAGCGAAGCGACCCGCAGGGAAGCTTGTGGGTGGGGCTTAGGTAGATGCCGATTTAGCTGACACAGACCAATGAATAATCACACGCTTTTACAGTAGTTGCTTTTTACCTATGCTTCTCCATCATGCCTGACGCGTAGGGTTCTTGGAACGGAGAGCGAAGCGACCAGCAGGGAAGCTTGTGGGTGTGGTTCAGGTAGATTACGATTTAGCTGACACAGACAAATGAATCATCACACGTTTTTACAGTAGTTGCTTTTTACCTATGCTCCTCCATCATGCTTGACGCGTAGGGTTCTTGGAAAGGAGAGCGAAGCGACCCGCAGGGAAGCTTATGGGTGGGGCTTAGGTAGATGCCGGTTCAGCTGACACAGACCAATGAATAATCACGCGTTTTTACAGTAGTTCGTTTTTACCTATGCTTCTCCATCATGCCTGACGCGTACAGTTCTTGCCAAGGAGAGCGAAGCGACCCGCATGGAAGCTTGTGGGTAGGGCTTAGGTAGATGCCGATTTAGCTGACACAGACCAATGAATAATCACGCGTTTTTACAGTAGTTGCTTTTTACCTATGCTCCTCCATCATGCCTGACGCGTACGGTTCTTGCCAAGGAGAGCGAAGCGACCCGCAGGGAAGCTTGTGGGTGGGGCTTAGGTAGATGCCGATTTAGCTGGCACAGCCAAATGAATAATCACGCGTTTTTACAGTAGTTGCTTTTTACCTATGCTCCTCCATCATGCCTGACGCGTACGGCTTTTGCCAAGGACAGCGAAGCGACCCGCAGGGAAGCTTATGCGTGGGACTTAGGTAGATGCCGATTTAGCTGACACAGACCAATGAATAATCACGCGTTTTTACAGTAGTTGCTTTTTACCTATGCTCCTCCATCATGCCTGACGCGTACGGTTCTTGGAAAGGAGAGCGAAGCGACACGCAGGGAAGCTTGTGGGTGGGGCTTAGGTAGATGCCGATTTAGCTGACACAGACCAATGAATAATCACGCGTTTTTACAGTAGTTGCTTTTTACCTATGCTTCTCAACCATGCCTGATGCGTACGGTTCTTGCCAAGGTGAGCGAAGCGACCCGCAGGGAAGCTTGTGGGTGGGGCTTAGGTAGATGCCGCTTTAGCAGCCGAAGACCAATGAATAATCACACGTTTTTACAGTAGTTGCTTTTTAGCTATGCTTCTCCATCATGCCTGATGCGTACGGTTCTTGCCAAGGTGAGCAAAGCGACCCGCAGGGACGCTTGTGGGTGGGGCTTAGGTAGATGCCGCTTTAGAAGCCGAAGACCAATGAATAATCACACGTTTTTACAGTAGTTGCTTTTTACCTATGCTTCTCCATGATGCCTGACGCGTACGGTTCTTGCCAAGGAGAGCGAAGCGACCCTCAGGGAAGCTTGTGGGTGGGGCTTAGGTAGATGCCGATTCAGCTGACACAGACCAACGAATAATCACACGTTTTTACAGTAGTTGCTTTTTACCTATGCTTCTCCATCATGCCTGATGCGTACGGTTCTTGCCAAGGAGAGCGAAGCGACCCGCAGGGAAGCTTGTGGGTGGGGCTTAGGTAGATGCCGATTTAGCTGACACAAACCAATGAATAATCATACGTTTTTACAGTAGTTGCTTTTTACGTATGCTTCTCCATCATGCCTGACGCGTAGGGTTCTTGGAAAGGAGAGCGAAGCGACCCGCAGGGAAGCTTGTAGGTGGGGCTTAGGTATATGCCAATTTAGCTGACACAGACCAATGAATAATCACACGTTTTACAGTAGTTGCTTTTTACCTATGCTCCTCCATCATGCTTGACGCGTAGGGTTCTTGGAAAGGAGAGCGAAGCGACCCGCAGGGAAGCTTGCGGGTGGGGCTTAGGTAGATGCAGATTTAGCTGACACAGACCAATGAATAATCACGCGTTTTTACAGTAGTTGCTTTTTACCTATGCTCCTCCATCATGCCTGACGCGTACGGTTCTTGCCAAGGAGAGCGAAGCGACCCGCAGGGAAGCTTGTGGGTGGGGCTTAGGTAGATGCCGATATAGCTGACACAGACCAATGAATAATCACGCGTTTTTACAGTAGTTGCTTTTTACCTATGCTCCTCCATCATGCCTGACGCGTACGGTTCTTGCCAAGGAGAGCGCAGCGACCCGCAGGGAAGCTTGTGGGTGGGGCTTAGGTAGATGCCACTTTAGCTGACACAGACCAATGAATAATCACACGTTTTTACAGTAGTTGCTTTTTACCTATGCTCCTCCATCATGCCTGACGCGTACGGTTCTTGCCAAGGAGAGCGAAGCGACCTGCAGGGAAGACTGTGGGTGGGGCTTAGGTAGATGCCGATTTAGCTGACATAGACAAATGAATAATAACACGTTTTTACAGTAGTTGCTTTTTACCTATGCTCCTCCATCATGCCTGACGCGTACGGTTCTTGGAAAGCAGAGCGAAGCGACCCCCATGGAAGCTTGTGGGTATGGCTTAGGTAGATGCCGATTTAGCTGACACAGACAAATGAATAATCACACATTTTTACAGTAGTAGCTTTTTACCTATGCTCCTCCATCATGCCTGACTTGTACGGTTCTTGCCAAGGAGAGCGAAGCGACCCGCAGGGAAGCTTATGGGTGGGGCTTAGGTAGATGCCGGTTCAGCTGACACAGACCAATGAATAATCACGCGTTTTTACAGTAGTTGCTTTTTACCTATGCTCCTCCATCATGCCTGACGCGTACGGTTCTTGGAAAGGAGAGCGAAGCGACCCGCAGGGAAGCTTGTAGGTGGGGCTTAGGTATATGCCGATTTAGCTGACACAGACCAATGAATAATCACACGTTTTTACAGTAGTTGCTTTTTACCTATGCTTCTTCATCATGCCTGACGCGTACGGTTCTTGCAAAGGTGAGCGAAGTGACCCGCAGGGAAGCTTGTAGGTGGGGCTTAGGTAGATGCCGCTTTAGCAGCCGAAGACTAATGAAAAATCACACGTTTTTACAGTAGTTGATTTTTACCTATGCTTCTCCATCATGCCTGACGCGTACGGTTCTTGCCAAGGTGAGCGAAGCGACCCGCAAGGAAGCTTGTGGGTGGGGCTTAGGGAGATGCCGCTTTAGCAGCCGAAGTCCAATGAATAATCACACGTTTTTACAGTAGTTGCTTTTTACCTATGCTTCTCCATCATGCCTGACGCGTACGGTTCTTGAAAAGGAGAGCGAAGCGACCCACAGGGAAGCTTCTAGGTGGGGCTTAGGTAGATGCCGCTTTAGCAGCCGAAGACCAATGAATAATCACACGTTTTTACAGTAGTTGATTTTTACCTATGCTTCTCCATCATGCCTGACGCGTACGGTTCTTGCCAAGGTGAGCGAAGCGACCCGCAAGGAAGCTTGTGGGTGGGGCTTAGGTAGATGCCGGTTCAGCTGACACAGACCAATGAATAATCACACGTTTTTACAGTAGTTGCTTTTTACCTATGCTTCTTCATCATGCCTGACGCGTACGGTTCTTGCCAAGGTGAGCGAAGCGACCCGCAGGGAAGCTTGTGGGTGGGGCTTAGGTAGATGCCGCTTTAGCAGCCGAAGACCAATGAATAATCACACGTTTTTACAGTAGTTGATTTTTACGTATGCTTCTCCATCATGCCTGACGCGTACGGTTCTTGCCAAGGTGAGCGAAGCGACCCGCAAGGAAGCTTGTGGGTGGAGCTTAGGGAGATGCCGCTTTAGCAGCCGAAGTCCAATGAATAATCACACGTTTTTACAGTAGTTGCTTTTTACCTATGCTTCTCCATCATGCCTGATGCGTACGGTTCTTGCCAAGGAGAGCGAAGCGACCCGCAGGGAAGCTTGTGGGTGGGGCTTAGGTAGATGCCGATTTAGCTGACACAGACCAATGAATAATCACACGTTTTTACAGTAGTTGCTTTTTACCTATGCTTCTTCATCATGCCTGATGCGTACGGTTCTTGAAAAGGAGAGCGAAGCGACCCGCAGGGAAGCTTGTAGGTGGGGCTTAGGTAGATGCCGCTTTAGCAGCCGAAGACCAATGAATAATCACACGTTTTTACAGTAGTTGATTTTTACCTATGCTTCTCCATCATGCCTGACGCGTACGGTTCTTGCCAAGGTGAGCGAAGCGACCCGCAAGGAAGCTTGTGGGTGGGGCTTAGGTAGATGCCGGTTCAGCTGACACAGACCAATGAATAATCACACGTTTTTACAGTAGTTGCTTTTTACCTATGCTTCTTCATCATGCCTGACGCGTACGGTTCTTGCCAAGGTGAGCGAAGCGACCCGCAGGGAAGCTTGCGGGTGGGGCTTAGGTAGATGCCGCTTTAGCAGCCGAAGACCAATGAATAATCACACGTTTTTACAGTAGTTGATTTTTACGTATGCTTCTCCATCATGCCTGACGCGTACGGTTCTTGCCAAGGTGAGCGAAGCGACCCGCAAGGAAGCTTGTGGGTGGGGCTTAGGGAGATGCCGCTTTAGCAGCCGAAGTCCAATGAATAATCACACGTTTTTACAGTAGTTGCTTTTTACCTATGCTTCTCCATCATGCCTGATCTGTACGGTTCTTGCCAAGGAGAGCGAAGCGACCCGCAGGGAAGCTTGTGGGTGGGGCTTAGGTAGATGCCGATTTAGCTGACACAGACCAATGAATAATCACACGTTTTTACAGTAGTTGCTTTTTACCTATGCTTCTTCATCATGCCTGATGTACGGTTCTTGCCAAGGAGAGCGAAGCGACCCGCAGGGAAGCTTGCGGGTGGGGCTTAGGTAGATGCCGATTTAGCTGACACAGACCAATGAATAATCACACGTTTTTACAGTAGTTGCTTTTTACCTATGCTTCTCCATCATGCCTGACGCGTACGGTTCTTGAAAAGGAGAGCGAAGCGACCCGCCGGGAAGCTTGTAGGTGGGGCTTAGGTAGATGCCGCTTTAGCAGCCGAAGACCAATGAATAATCACACGTTTTTACAGTAGTTGATTTTTACCTATGCTTCTTCATCATGCCTGACGCGTACGGTTCTTGCCAAGGTGAGCGAAGCGACCCGCAAGGAAGCTTGTGGGTGGGGCTTAGGTAGATGCCGGTTCAGCTGACACAGACCAATGAATAATCACACGTTTTTACAGTAGTTGCTTTTTACCTATGCTTCTTCATCATGCCTGACGCGTACGGTTCTTGCCAAGGTGAGCGAAGCGACCCGCAGGGAAGCTTGTGGGTGGGGCTTAGGGAGATGCCGCTTTAGCAGCCGAAGTCCAATGAATAATCACACGTTTTTACAGTAGTTGCTTTTTACCTATGCTTCTCCATCATGCCTGATGCGTACGGTTCTTGCCAAGGTGAGCGAAGCGACCCGCAGGGAAGCTTGTGGGTGGGGCTTAGGTAGATGCCGCTTTAGCAGCCGAAGACCAATGAATAATCACACGTTTTTACAGTAGTTGCTTTTTACCTATGCTTCTTCATCATGCCTGACGCGTACGGTTCTTGCCAAGGTGAGCGAAGCGACCCGCAAGGAAGCTTGTGGGTGGGGCTTAGGGAGATGCCGCTTTAGCAGCCGAAGTCCAATGAATAATCACGCGTTTTTACAGTAGTTCGTTTTTACCTATGCTTCTCCATCATGCCTGACGCGTACAGTTCTTGCCAAGGAGAGCGAAGCGACCCGCATGGAAGCTTGTGGGTAGGGCTTAGGTAGATGCCGATTTAGCTGACACAGACCAATGAATAATCACGCGTTTTTACAGTAGTTGCTTTTTACCTATGCTCCTCCATCATGCCTGACGCGTACGGTTCTTGCCAAGGAGAGCGAAGCGACCCGCAGGGAAGCTTGTGGGTGGGGCTTAGGTAGATGCCGATTTAGCTGGCACAGCCAAATGAATAATCACGCGTTTTTACAGTAGTTGCTTTTTACCTATGCTCCTCCATCATGCCTGACGCGTACGGCTTTTGCCAAGGACAGCGAAGCGACCCGCAGGGAAGCTTATGCGTGGGACTTAGGTAGATGCCGATTTAGCTGACACAGACCAATGAATAATCACGCGTTTTGACAGTAGTTGCTTTTTACCTATGCTCCTCCATCATGCCTGACGCGTACGGTTCTTGGAAAGGAGAGCGAAGCGACACGCAGGGAAGCTTGTGGGTGGGGCTTAGGTAGATGCCGATTTAGCTGACACAGACCAATGAATAATCACGCGTTTTTACAGTAGTTGCTTTTTACCTATGCTTCTCCACCATGCCTGATGCGTACGGTTCTTGCCAAGGTGAGCGAAGCGACCCGCAGGGAAGCTTGTGGGTGGGGCTTAGGTAGATGCCGCTTTAGCAGCCGAAGACCAATGAATAATCACACGTTTTTACAGTAGTTGCTTTTTACCTATGCTTCTCCATGATGCCTGACGCGTACGGTTCTTGCCAAGGAGAGCGAAGCGACCCTCAGGGAAGCTTGTGGGTGGGGCTTAGGTAGATGCCGATTCAGCTGACACAGACCAACGAATAATCACACGTTTTTACAGTAGTTGCTTTTTACCTATGCTTCTCCATCATGCCTGATGCGTACGGTTCTTGCCAAGGAGAGCGAAGCGACCCGCAGGGAAGCTTGTGGGTGGGGCTTAGGTAGATGCCGATTTAGCTGACACAAACCAATGAATAATCATACGTTTTTACAGTAGTTGCTTTTTACCTATGCTTCTCCATCATGCCTGACGCGTAGGGTTCTTGGAAAGGAGAGCGAAGCGACCCGCAGGGAAGCTTGTAGGTGGGGCTTAGGTATATGCCGATTTAGCTGACACAGACCAATGAATAATCACACGTTTTACAGTAGTTGCTTTTTACCTATGCACCTCCATCATGCTTGACGCGTAGGGTTCTTGGAAAGGAGAGCGAAGCGACCCGCAGGGAAGCTTGCGGGTGGGGCTTAGGTAGATGCAGATTTAGCTGACACAGACCAATGAATAATCACGCGTTTTTACAGTAGTTGCTTTTTACCTATGCTCCTCCATCATGCCTGACGCGTACGGTTCTTGCCAAGGAGAGCGAAGCGACCCGCAGGGAAGCTTGTGGGTGGGGCTTAGGTAGATGCCGATATAGCTGACACAGACCAATGAATAATCACGCGTTTTTACAGTAGTTGCTTTTTACCTATGCTCCTCCATCATGCCTGACGCGTACGGTTCTTGCCAAGGAGAGCGCAGCGACCCGCAGGGAAGCTTGTGGGTGGGGCTTAGGTAGATGCCACTTTAGCTGACACAGACCACTGAATAATCACACGTTTTTACAGTAGTTGCTTTTTACCTATGCTCCTCCATCATGCCTGACGCGTACGGTTCTTGCCAAGGAGAGCGAAGCGACCTGCAGGGAAGACTGTGGGTGGGGCTTAGGTAGATGCCGATTTAGCTGACATAGACAAATGAATAATCACACGTTTTTACAGTAGTTGCTTTTTACCTATGCTCCTCCATCATGCCTGACGCGTACGGTTCTTGGAAAGCAGAGCGAAGCGACCCCCATGGAAGCTTGTGGGTATGGCTTAGGTAGATGCCGATTTAGCTGACACAGACAAATGAATAATCACACATTTTTACAGTAGTAGCTTTTTACCTATGCTCCTCCATCATGCCTGACTTGTACGGTTCTTGCCAAGGAGAGCGAAGCGACCCGCAGGGAAGCTTATGGGTGGGGCTTAGGTAGATGCCGGTTCAGCTGACACAGACCAATGAATAATCACGCGTTTTTACAGTAGTTGCTTTTTACCTATGCTCCTCCATCATGCCTGACGCGTACGGTTCTTGGAAAGGAGAGCGAAGCGACCCGCAGGGAAGCTTGTAGGTGGGGCTTAGGTATATGCCGATTTAGCTGACACAGACCAATGAATAATCACACGTTTTTACAGTAGTTGCTTTTTACCTATGCTTCTTCATCATGCCTGACGCGTACGGTTCTTGCAAAGGTGAGCGAAGTGACCCGCAGGGAAGCTTGTAGGTGGGGCTTAGGTAGATGCCGCTTTAGCAGCCGAAGACTAATGAATAATCACACGTTTTTACAGTAGTTGATTTTTACCTATGCTTCTCCATCATGCCTGACGCGTACGGTTCTTGCCAAGGTGAGCGAAGCGACCCGCAAGGAAGCTTGTGGGTGGGGCTTAGGGAGATGCCGCTTTAGCAGCCGAAGTCCAATGAATAATCACACGTTTTTACAGTAGTTGCTTTTTACCTATGCTTCTCCATCATGCCTGACGCGTACGGTTCTTGAAAAGGAGAGCGAAGCGACCCACAGGGAAGCTTCTAGGTGGGGCTTAGGTAGATGCCGCTTTAGCAGCCGAAGACCAATGAATAATCACACGTTTTTACAGTAGTTGATTTTTACCTATGCTTCTCCATCATGCCTGACGCGTACGGTTCTTGCCAAGGTGAGCGAAGCGACCCGCAAGGAAGCTTGTGGGTGGGGCTTAGGTAGATGCCGGTTCAGCTGACACAGACCAATGAATAATCACACGTTTTTACAGTAGTTGCTTTTTACCTATGCTTCTTCATCATGCCTGACGCGTACGGTTCTTGCCAAGGTGAGCGAAGCGACCCGCAGGGAAGCTTGTGGGTGGGGCTTAGGTAGATGCCGCTTTAGCGGCCGAAGACCAATGAATAATCACATGTTTTTACAGTAGTTGATTTTTACGTATGCTTCTCCATCATGCCTGACGCGTACGGTTCTTGCCAAGGTGAGCGAAGCGACCCGCAAGGAAGCTTGTGGGTGGGGCTTAGGGAGATGCCGCTTTAGCAGCCGAAGTCCAATGAATAATCACACGTTTTTACAGTAGTTGCTTTTTACCTATGCTTCTCCATCATACCTGATGCGTACGGTTCTTGCCAAGGAGAGCGAAGCGACCCGCAGGGAAGCTTGTGGGTGGGGCTTAGGTAGATGCCGATTTAGCTGACACAGACCAATGAATAATCACACGTTTTTACAGTAGTTGCTTTTTACCTATGCTTCTTCATCATGCCTGATGCGTACGGTTCTTGCCAAGGAGAGCGAAGCGACCCGCAGGGAAGCTTGTGGGTGGGGCTTAGGTAGATGCCGATTTAGCTGACACAGACCAATGAATAATCACACGTTTTTACAGTAGTTGCTTTTTACCTATGCTTCTCCATCATGCCTGACGCGTACGGTTCTTGAAAAGGAGAGCGAAGCGACCCGCCGGGAAGCTTGTAGGTGGGGCTTAGGTAGATGCCGCTTTAGCAGCCGAAGACCAATGAATAATCACACGTTTTTACAGTAGTTGATTTTTACCTATGCTTCTCCATCATGCCTGACGCGTACGGTTCTTGCCAAGGTGAGCGAAGCGACCCGCAAGGAAGCTTGTGGGTGGGGCTTAGGTAGATGCCGGTTCAGCTGACACAGACCAATGAATAATCACACGTTTTTACAGTAGTTGCTTTTTACCTATGCTTCTTCATCATGCCTGATGCGTACGGTTCTTGCCAAGGTGAGCGAAGCGACCCGCAGGGAAGCTTGTGGGTGGGGCTTAGGTAGATGCCGCTTTAGCAGCCGAAGACCAATGAATAATCACACGTTTTTACAGTAGTTGCTTTTTAGCTATGCTTCTCCATCATGCCTGATGCGTACGGTTCTTGCCAAGGTGAGCAAAGCGACCCGCAGGGACGCTTGTGGGTGGGGCTTAGGTAGATGCCGCTTTAGAAGCCGAAGACCAATGAATAATCACACGTTTTTACAGTAGTTGCTTTTTACCTATGCTTCTCCATGATGCCTGACGCGTACGGTTCTTGCCAAGGAGAGCGAAGCGACCCTCAGGGAAGCTTGTGGGTGGGGCTTAGGTAGATGCCGATTCAGCTGACACAGACCAACGAATAATCACACGTTTTTACAGTAGTTGCTTTTTACCTATGCTTCTCCATCATGCCTGATGCGTACGGTTCTTGCCAAGGAGAGCGAAGCGACCCGCAGGGAAGCTTGTGGGTGGGGCTTAGGTAGATGCCGATTTAGCTGACACAAACCAATGAATAATCATACGTTTTTACAGTAGTTGCTTTTTACCTATGCTTCTCCATCATGCCTGACGCGTAGGGTTCTTGGAAAGGAGAGCGAAGCGACCCGCAGGGAAGCTTGTAGGTGGGGCTTAGGTATATGCCGATTTAGCTGACACAGACCAATGAATAATCACACGTTTCACAGTAGTTGCTTTTTACCTATGCACCTCCATCATGCTTGACGCGTAGGGTTCTTGGAAAGGAGAGCGAAGCGACCCGCAGGGAAGCTTGCGGGTGGGGCTTAGGTAGATGCAGATTTAGCTGACACAGACCAATGAATAATCACGCGTTTTTACAGTAGTTGCTTTTTACCTATGCTCCTCCATCATGCCTGACGCGTACGGTTCTTGCCAAGGAGAGCGAAGCGACCCGCAGGGAAGCTTGTGGGTGGGGCTTAGGTAGATGCCGATATAGCTGACACAGTCCAATGAATAATCACGCGTTTTTACAGTAGTTGCTTTTTACCTATGCTCCTCCATCATGCCTGACGCGTACGGTTCTTGCCAAGGAGAGCGCAGCGACCCGCAGGGAAGCTTGTGGGTGGGGCTTAGGTAGATGCCACTTTAGCTGACACAGACCACTGAATAATCACACGTTTTTACAGTAGTTGCTTTTTACCTATGCTCCTCCATCATGCCTGACGCGTACGGTTCTTGCCAAGGAGAGCGAAGCGACCTGCAGGGAAGACTGTGGGTGGGGCTTAGGTAGATGCCGATTTAGCTGACATAGACAAATGAATAATCACACGTTTTTACAGTAGTTGCTTTTTACCTATGCTCCTCCATCATGCCTGACGCGTACGGTTCTTGCCAAGGTGAGCGAAGCGACCCGCAGGGAAGCTTGTGGGTGGGGCTTAGGGAGATGCCGCTTTAGCAGCCGAAGTCCAATGAATAATCACACGTTTTTACAGTAGTTGCTTTTTACCTATGCTTCTCCATCATGCCTGATGCGTACGGTTCTTGCCAAGGTGAGCGAAGCGACCCGCAGGGAAGCTTGTGGGTGGGGCTTAGGTAGATGCCGCTTTAGCAGCCGAAGACCAATGAATAATCACACGTTTTTACAGTAGTTGCTTTTTACCTATGCTTCTTCATCATGCCTGACGCGTACGGTTCTTGCCAAGGTGAGCGAAGCGACCCGCAAGGAAGCTTGTGGGTGGGGCTTAGGTAGATGCCGGTTCAGCTGACACAGACCAATGAATAATCACACGTTTTTACAGTAGTTGCTTTTTACCTATGCTTCTTCATCATGCCTGACGCGTACGGTTCTTGCCAAGGTGAGCGAAGCGACCCGCAGGGAAGCTTGTGGGTGGGGCTTAGGGAGATGCCGCTTTAGCAGCCGAAGTCCAATGAATAATCACACGTTTTTACAGTAGTTGCTTTTTACCTATGCTTCTCCATCATGCCTGATGCGTACGGTTCTTGCCAAGGTGAGCGAAGCGACCCGCAGGGAAGCTTGTGGGTGGGGCTTAGGTAGATGCCGCTTTAGCAGCCGAAGACCAATGAATAATCACACGTTTTTACAGTAGTTGCTTTTTACCTATGCTTCTTCATCATGCCTGACGCGTACGGTTCTTGCCAAGGTGAGCGAAGCGACCCGCAAGGAAGCTTGTGGGTGGGGCTTAGGGAGATGCCGCTTTAGCAGCCGAAGTCCAATGAATAATCACGCGTTTTTACAGTAGTTCGTTTTTACCTATGCTTCTCCATCATGCCTGACGCGTACAGTTCTTGCCAAGGAGAGCGAAGCGACCCGCATGGAAGCTTGTGGGTAGGGCTTAGGTAGATGCCGATTTAGCTGACACAGACCAATGAATAATCACGCGTTTTTACAGTAGTTGCTTTTTACCTATGCTCCTCCATCATGCCTGACGCGTACGGTTCTTGCCAAGGAGAGCGAAGCGACCCGCAGGGAAGCTTGTGGGTGGGGCTTAGGTAGATGCCGATTTAGCTGGCACAGCCAAATGAATAATCACGCGTTTTTACAGTAGTTGCTTTTTACCTATGCTCCTCCATCATGCCTGACGCGTACGGCTTTTGCCAAGGACAGCGAAGCGACCCGCAGGGAAGCTTATGCGTGGGACTTAGGTAGATGCCGATTTAGCTGACACAGACCAATGAATAATCACGCGTTTTGACAGTAGTTGCTTTTTACCTATGCTCCTCCATCATGCCTGACGCGTACGGTTCTTGGAAAGGAGAGCGAAGCGACACGCAGGGAAGCTTGTGGGTGGGGCTTAGGTAGATGCCGATTTAGCTGACACAGACCAATGAATAATCACGCGTTTTTACAGTAGTTGCTTTTTACCTATGCTTCTCCACCATGCCTGATGCGTACGGTTCTTGCCAAGGTGAGCGAAGCGACCCGCAGGGAAGCTTGTGGGTGGGGCTTAGGTAGATGCCGCTTTAGCAGCCGAAGACCAATGAATAATCACACGTTTTTACAGTAGTTGCTTTTTACCTATGCTTCTCCATGATGCCTGACGCGTACGGTTCTTGCCAAGGAGAGCGAAGCGACCCTCAGGGAAGCTTGTGGGTGGGGCTTAGGTAGATGCCGATTCAGCTGACACAGACCAACGAATAATCACACGTTTTTACAGTAGTTGCTTTTTACCTATGCTTCTCCATCATGCCTGATGCGTACGGTTCTTGCCAAGGAGAGCGAAGCGACCCGCAGGGAAGCTTGTGGGTGGGGCTTAGGTAGATGCCGATTTAGCTGACACAAACCAATGAATAATCATACGTTTTTACAGTAGTTGCTTTTTACCTATGCTTCTCCATCATGCCTGACGCGTAGGGTTCTTGGAAAGGAGAGCGAAGCGACCCGCAGGGAAGCTTGTAGGTGGGGCTTAGGTATATGCCGATTTAGCTGACACAGACCAATGAATAATCACACGTTTTACAGTAGTTGCTTTTTACCTATGCACCTCCATCATGCTTGACGCGTAGGGTTCTTGGAAAGGAGAGCGAAGCGACCCGCAGGGAAGCTTGCGGGTGGGGCTTAGGTAGATGCAGATTTAGCTGACACAGACCAATGAATAATCACGCGTTTTTACAGTAGTTGCTTTTTACCTATGCTCCTCCATCATGCCTGACGCGTACGGTTCTTGCCAAGGAGAGCGAAGCGACCCGCAGGGAAGCTTGTGGGTGGGGCTTAGGTAGATGCCGATATAGCTGACACAGACCAATGAATAATCACGCGTTTTTACAGTAGTTGCTTTTTACCTATGCTCCTCCATCATGCCTGACGCGTACGGTTCTTGCCAAGGAGAGCGCAGCGACCCGCAGGGAAGCTTGTGGGTGGGGCTTAGGTAGATGCCACTTTAGCTGACACAGACCACTGAATAATCACACGTTTTTACAGTAGTTGCTTTTTACCTATGCTCCTCCATCATGCCTGACGCGTACGGTTCTTGCCAAGGAGAGCGAAGCGACCTGCAGGGAAGACTGTGGGTGGGGCTTAGGTAGATGCCGATTTAGCTGACATAGACAAATGAATAATCACACGTTTTTACAGTAGTTGCTTTTTACCTATGCTCCTCCATCATGCCTGACGCGTACGGTTCTTGGAAAGCAGAGCGAAGCGACCCCCATGGAAGCTTGTGGGTATGGCTTAGGTAGATGCCGATTTAGCTGACACAGACAAATGAATAATCACACATTTTTACAGTAGTAGCTTTTTACCTATGCTCCTCCATCATGCCTGACTTGTACGGTTCTTGCCAAGGAGAGCGAAGCGACCCGCAGGGAAGCTTATGGGTGGGGCTTAGGTAGATGCCGGTTCAGCTGACACAGACCAATGAATAATCACGCGTTTTTACAGTAGTTGCTTTTTACCTATGCTCCTCCATCATGCCTGACGCGTACGGTTCTTGGAAAGGAGAGCGAAGCGACCCGCAGGGAAGCTTGTAGGTGGGGCTTAGGTATATGCCGATTTAGCTGACACAGACCAATGAATAATCACACGTTTTTACAGTAGTTGCTTTTTACCTATGCTTCTTCATCATGCCTGACGCGTACGGTTCTTGCAAAGGTGAGCGAAGTGACCCGCAGGGAAGCTTGTAGGTGGGGCTTAGGTAGATGCCGCTTTAGCAGCCGAAGACTAATGAATAATCACACGTTTTTACAGTAGTTGATTTTTACCTATGCTTCTCCATCATGCCTGACGCGTACGGTTCTTGCCAAGGTGAGCGAAGCGACCCGCAAGGAAGCTTGTGGGTGGGGCTTAGGGAGATGCCGCTTTAGCAGCCGAAGTCCAATGAATAATCACACGTTTTTACAGTAGTTGCTTTTTACCTATGCTTCTCCATCATGCCTGACGCGTACGGTTCTTGAAAAGGAGAGCGAAGCGACCCACAGGGAAGCTTCTAGGTGGGGCTTAGGTAGATGCCGCTTTAGCAGCCGAAGACCAATGAATAATCACACGTTTTTACAGTAGTTGATTTTTACCTATGCTTCTCCATCATGCCTGACGCGTACGGTTCTTGCCAAGGTGAGCGAAGCGACCCGCAAGGAAGCTTGTGGGTGGGGCTTAGGTAGATGCCGGTTCAGCTGACACAGACCAATGAATAATCACACGTTTTTACAGTAGTTGCTTTTTACCTATGCTTCTTCATCATGCCTGACGCGTACGGTTCTTGCCAAGGTGAGCGAAGCGACCCGCAGGGAAGCTTGTGGGTGGGGCTTAGGTAGATGCCGCTTTAGCGGCCGAAGACCAATGAATAATCACATGTTTTTACAGTAGTTGATTTTTACGTATGCTTCTCCATCATGCCTGACGCGTACGGTTCTTGCCAAGGTGAGCGAAGCGACCCGCAAGGAAGCTTGTGGGTGGGGCTTAGGGAGATGCCGCTTTAGCAGCCGAAGTCCAATGAATAATCACACGTTTTTACAGTAGTTGCTTTTTACCTATGCTTCTCCATCATACCTGATGCGTACGGTTCTTGCCAAGGAGAGCGAAGCGACCCGCAGGGAAGCTTGTGGGTGGGGCTTAGGTAGATGCCGATTTAGCTGACACAGACCAATGAATAATCACACGTTTTTACAGTAGTTGCTTTTTACCTATGCTTCTTCATCATGCCTGATGCGTACGGTTCTTGCCAAGGAGAGCGAAGCGACCCGCAGGGAAGCTTGTGGGTGGGGCTTAGGTAGATGCCGATTTAGCTGACACAGACCAATGAATAATCACACGTTTTTACAGTAGTTGCTTTTTACCTATGCTTCTCCATCATGCCTGACGCGTACGGTTCTTGAAAAGGAGAGCGAAGCGACCCGCCGGGAAGCTTGTAGGTGGGGCTTAGGTAGATGCCGCTTTAGCAGCCGAAGACCAATGAATAATCACACGTTTTTACAGTAGTTGATTTTTACCTATGCTTCTCCATCATGCCTGACGCGTACGGTTCTTGCCAAGGTGAGCGAAGCGACCCGCAAGGAAGCTTGTGGGTGGGGCTTAGGTAGATGCCGGTTCAGCTGACACAGACCAATGAATAATCACACGTTTTTACAGTAGTTGCTTTTTACCTATGCTTCTTCATCATGCCTGATGCGTACGGTTCTTGCCAAGGTGAGCGAAGCGACCCGCAGGGAAGCTTGTGGGTGGGGCTTAGGTAGATGCCGCTTTAGCAGCCGAAGACCAATGAATAATCACACGTTTTTACAGTAGTTGCTTTTTAGCTATGCTTCTCCATCATGCCTGATGCGTACGGTTCTTGCCAAGGTGAGCAAAGCGACCCGCAGGGACGCTTGTGGGTGGGGCTTAGGTAGATGCCGCTTTAGAAGCCGAAGACCAATGAATAATCACACGTTTTTACAGTAGTTGCTTTTTACCTATGCTTCTCCATGATGCCTGACGCGTACGGTTCTTGCCAAGGAGAGCGAAGCGACCCTCAGGGAAGCTTGTGGGTGGGGCTTAGGTAGATGCCGATTCAGCTGACACAGACCAACGAATAATCACACGTTTTTACAGTAGTTGCTTTTTACCTATGCTTCTCCATCATGCCTGATGCGTACGGTTCTTGCCAAGGAGAGCGAAGCGACCCGCAGGGAAGCTTGTGGGTGGGGCTTAGGTAGATGCCGATTTAGCTGACACAAACCAATGAATAATCATACGTTTTTACAGTAGTTGCTTTTTACCTATGCTTCTCCATCATGCCTGACGCGTAGGGTTCTTGGAAAGGAGAGCGAAGCGACCCGCAGGGAAGCTTGTAGGTGGGGCTTAGGTATATGCCGATTTAGCTGACACAGACCAATGAATAATCACACGTTTCACAGTAGTTGCTTTTTACCTATGCACCTCCATCATGCTTGACGCGTAGGGTTCTTGGAAAGGAGAGCGAAGCGACCCGCAGGGAAGCTTGCGGGTGGGGCTTAGGTAGATGCAGATTTAGCTGACACAGACCAATGAATAATCACGCGTTTTTACAGTAGTTGCTTTTTACCTATGCTCCTCCATCATGCCTGACGCGTACGGTTCTTGCCAAGGAGAGCGAAGCGACCCGCAGGGAAGCTTGTGGGTGGGGCTTAGGTAGATGCCGATATAGCTGACACAGTCCAATGAATAATCACGCGTTTTTACAGTAGTTGCTTTTTACCTATGCTCCTCCATCATGCCTGACGCGTACGGTTCTTGCCAAGGAGAGCGCAGCGACCCGCAGGGAAGCTTGTGGGTGGGGCTTAGGTAGATGCCACTTTAGCTGACACAGACCACTGAATAATCACACGTTTTTACAGTAGTTGCTTTTTACCTATGCTCCTCCATCATGCCTGACGCGTACGGTTCTTGCCAAGGAGAGCGAAGCGACCTGCAGGGAAGACTGTGGGTGGGGCTTAGGTAGATGCCGATTTAGCTGACATAGACAAATGAATAATCACACGTTTTTACAGTAGTTGCTTTTTACCTATGCTCCTCCATCATGCCTGACACGTACGGTTCTTGGAAAGCAGAGCGAAGCGACCCCCATGGAAGCTTGTGGGTATGGCTTAGGTAGATGCCGATTTAGCTGACACAGACAAATGAATAATCACACATTTTTACAGTAGTAGCTTTTTACCTATGCTCCTCCATCATGCCTGACTTGTACGGTTCTTGCCAAGGAGAGCGAAGCGACCCGCAGGGAAGCTTATGGGTGGGGCTTAGGTAGATGCCGGTTCAGCTGACACAGACCAATGAATAATCACGCGTTTTTACAGTAGTTGCTTTTTACCTATGCTCCTCCATCATGCCTGACGCGTACGGTTCTTGGAAAGGAGAGCGAAGCGACCCGCAGGGAAGCTTGTAGGTGGGGCTTAGGTATATGCCGATTTAGCTGACACAGACCAATGAATAATCACACGTTTTTACAGTAGTTGCTTTTTACCTATGCTTCTTCATCATGCCTGACGCGTACGGTTCTTGCAAAGGTGAGCGAAGTGACCCGCAGGGAAGCTTGTAGGTGGGGCTTAGGTAGATGCCGCTTTAGCAGCCGAAGACTAATGAATAATCACACGTTTTTACAGTAGTTGATTTTTACCTATGCTTCTCCATCATGCCTGACGCGTACGGTTCTTGCCAAGGTGAGCGAAGCGACCCGCAAGGAAGCTTGTGGGTGGGGCTTAGGGAGATGCCGCTTTAGCAGCCGAAGTCCAATGAATAATCACACGTTTTTACAGTAGTTGCTTTTTACCTATGCTTCTCCATCATGCCTGACGCGTACGGTTCTTGAAAAGGAGAGCGAAGCGACCCACAGGGAAGCTTCTAGGTGGGGCTTAGGTAGATGCCGCTTTAGCAGCCGAAGACCAATGAATAATCACACGTTTTTACAGTAGTTGATTTTTACCTATGCTTCTCCATCATGCCTGACGCGTACGGTTCTTGCCAAGGTGAGCGAAGCGACCCGCAAGGAAGCTTGTGGGTGGGGCTTAGGTAGATGCCGGTTCAGCTGACACAGACCAATGAATAATCACACGTTTTTACAGTAGTTGCTTTTTACCTATGCTTCTTCATCATGCCTGACGCGTACGGTTCTTGCCAAGGTGAGCGAAGCGACCCGCAGGGAAGCTTGTGGGTGGGGCTTAGGTAGATGCCGCTTTAGCGGCCGAAGACCAATGAATAATCACACGTTTTTACAGTAGTTGATTTTTACGTATGCTTCTCCATCATGCCTGACGCATACGGTTCTTGCCAAGGTGAGCGAAGCGACCCGCAAGGAAGCTTGTGGGTGGGGCTTAGGGAGATGCCGCTTTAGCAGCCGAAGTCCAATGAATAATCACACGTTTTTACAGTAGTTGCTTTTTACCTATGCTTCTCCATCATGCCTGATGCGTACGGTTCTTGCCAAGGAGAGCGAAGCGACCCGCAGGGAAGCTTGTGGGTGGGGCTTAGGTAGATGCCGATTTAGCTGACACAGACCAATGAATAATCACACGTTTTTACAGTAGTTGCTTTTTACCTATGCTTCTTCATCATGCCTGATGCGTACGGTTCTTGCCAAGGAGAGCGAAGCGACCCGCAGGGAAGCTTGTGGGTGGGGCTTAGGTAGATGCCGATTTAGCTGACACAGACCAATGAATAATCACACGTTTTTACAGTAGTTGCTTTTTACCTATGCTTCTCCATCATGCCTGACGCGTACGGTTCTTGAAAAGGAGAGCGAAGCGACCCGCCGGGAAGCTCGTAGGTGGGGCTTAGGTAGATGCCGCTTTAGCAGCCGAAGACCAATGAATAATCACACGTTTTTACAGTAGTTGATTTTTACCTATGCTTCTCCATCATGCCTGACGCGTACGGTTCTTGCCAAGGTGAGCGAAGCGACCCGCAAGGAAGCTTGTGGGTGGGGCTTAGGTAGATGCCGGTTCAGCTGACGCAGACCAATGAATAATCACACGTTTTTACAGTAGTTGCTTTTTACCTATGCTTCTTCATCATGCCTGACGCGTACGGTTCTTGCCAAGGTGAGCGAAGCGACCCGCAGGGAAGCTTGTGGGTGGGGCTTAGGGAGATGCCGCTTTAGCAGCCGAAGTCCAATGAATAATCACACGTTTTTACAGTAGTTGCTTTTTACCTATGCTTCTCCATCATGCCTGATGCGTACGGTTCTTGCCAAGGTGAGCGAAGCGACCCGCAGGGAAGCTTGTGGGTGGGGCTTAGGTAGATGCCGCTTTAGCAGCCGAAGACCAATGAATAATCACACGTTTTTACAGTAGTTGCTTTTTACCTATGCTTCTTCATCATGCCTGACGCGTACGGTTCTTGAAAAGGAGAGCGAAGCGACCCACAGGGAAGCTTCTAGGTGGGGCTTAGGTAGATGCCGCTTTAGCAGCCGAAGACCAATGAATAATCACACGTTTTTACAGTAGTTGATTTTTACCTATGCTTCTCCATCATGCCTGACGCGTACGGTTCTTGCCAAGGTGAGCGAAGCGACCCGCAAGGAAGCTTGTGGGTGGGGCTTAGGTAGATGCCGGTTCAGCTGACACAGACCAATGAATAATCACACGTTTTTACAGTAGTTGCTTTTTACCTATGCTTCTTCATCATGCCTGACGCGTACGGTTCTTGCCAAGGTGAGCGAAGCGACCCGCAGGGAAGCTTGTGGGTGGGGCTTAGGTAGATGCCGCTTTAGCAGCCGAAGACCAATGAATAATCACACGTTTTTACAGTAGTTGATTTTTACGTATGCTTCTCCATCATGCCTGACGCGTACGGTTCTTGCCAAGGTGAGCGAAGCGACCCGCAAGGAAGCTTGTGGGTGGGGCTTAGGGAGATGCCGCTTTAGCAGCCGAAGTCCAATGAATAATCACACGTTTTTACAGTAGTTGCTTTTTACCTATGCTTCTCCATCATGCCTGATGCGTACGGTTCTTGCCAAGGAGAGCGAAGCGACCCGCAGGGAAGCTTGTGGGTGGGGCTTAGGTAGATGCCGATTTAGCTGACACAGACCAATGAATAATCACACGTTTTTACAGTAGTTGCTTTTTACCTATGCTTCTTCATCATGCCTGATGTACGGTTCTTGCCAAGGAGAGCGAAGCGACCCGCAGGGAAGCTTGCGGGTGGGGCTTAGGTAGATGCCGATTTAGCTGACACAGACCAATGAATAATCACACGTTTTTACAGTAGTTGCTTTTTACCTATGCTTCTCCATCATGCCTGACGCGTACGGTTCTTGAAAAGGAGAGCGAAGCGACCCGCCGGGAAGCTTGTAGGTGGGGCTTAGGTAGATGCCGCTTTAGCAGCCGAAGACCAATGAATAATCACACGTTTTTACAGTAGTTGATTTTTACCTATGCTTCTCCATCATGCCTGACGCGTACGGTTCTTGCCAAGGTGAGCGAAGCGACCCGCAAGGAAGCTTGTGGGTGGGGCTTAGGTAGATGCCGGTTCAGCTGACACAGACCAATGAATAATCACACGTTTTTACAGTAGTTGCTTTTTACCTATGCTTCTTCATCATGCCTGACGCGTACGGTTCTTGCCAAGGTGAGCGAAGCGACCCGCAGGGAAGCTTGTGGGTGGGGCTTAGGGAGATGCCGCTTTAGCAGCCGAAGTCCAATGAATAATCACACGTTTTTACAGTAGTTGCTTTTTACCTATGCTTCTCCATCATGCCTGATGCGTACGGTTCTTGCCAAGGTGAGCGAAGCGACCCGCAGGGAAGCTTGTGGGTGGGGCTTAGGTAGATGCCGCTTTAGCAGCCGAAGACCAATGAATAATCACACGTTTTTACAGTAGTTGCTTTTTACCTATGCTTCTTCATCATGCCTGACGCGTACGGTTCTTGCCAAGGTGAGCGAAGCGACCCGCAAGGAAGCTTGTGGGTGGGGCTTAGGGAGATGCCGCTTTAGCAGCCGAAGTCCAATGAATAATCACACGTTTTTACAGTAGTTGCTTTTTACCTATGCTTCTCCATCATGCCTGATGCGTACGGTTCTTGCCACGGAGAGCGAAGCGACCCGCAGGGAAGCTTGTGGGTGGGGCTTAGGTAGATGCCGATTTAGCTGACACAGACCAATGAATAATCACACGTTTTTACAGTAGTTGCTTTTTACCTATGCTCCTCCATCATGCCTGACGCGTACGGTTCTTGAAAAGGAGAGCGAAGCGACCCGCAGGGAAGCTTGTAGGTGGGGCTTAGGTATATGCCGATTTAGCTGACACAGACCAATGAATAATCACACGTTTTTACAGTAGTTGCTTTTTACCTATGCTTCTTCATCATGCCTGACGCGTACGGTTCTTGCAAAGGTGAGCGAAGTGACCCGCAGGGAAGCTTGTAGGTGGGGCTTAGGTAGATGCCGCTTTAGCAGCCGAAGACCAATGAATAATCACACGTTTTTACAGTAGTTGATTTTTACCTATGCTTCTCCATCATGCCTGACGCGTACGGTTCTTGAAAAGGAGAGCGAAGCGACCCGCCGGGAAGCTCGTAGGTGGGGCTTAGGTAGATGCCGCTTTAGCAGCCGAAGACCAATGAATAATCACACGTTTTTACAGTAGTTGATTTTTACCTATGCTTCTCCATCATGCCTGACGCGTACGGTTCTTGCCAAGGTGAGCGAAGCGACCCGCAAGGAAGCTTGTGGGTGGGGCTTAGGTAGATGCCGGTTCAGCTGACGCAGACCAATGAATAATCACACGTTTTTACAGTAGTTGCTTTTTACCTATGCTTCTTCATCATGCCTGACGCGTACGGTTCTTGCCAAGGTGAGCGAAGCGACCCGCAGGGAAGCTTGTGGGTGGGGCTTAGGGAGATGCCGCTTTAGCAGCCGAAGTCCAATGAATAATCACACGTTTTTACAGTAGTTGCTTTTTACCTATGCTTCTCCACCATGCCTGATGCGTACGGTTCTTGCCAAGGTGAGCGAAGCGACCCGCAGGGAAGCTTGTGGGTGGGGCTTAGGTAGATGCCGCTTTAGCAGCCGAAGACCAATGAATAATCACACGTTTTTACAGTAGTTGCTTTTTACCTATGCTTCTTCATCATGCCTGACGCGTACGGTTCTTGAAAAGGAGAGCGAAGCGACCCACAGGGAAGCTTCTAGGTGGGGCTTAGGTAGATGCCGCTTTAGCAGCCGAAGACCAATGAATAATCACACGTTTTTACAGTAGTTGATTTTTACCTATGCTTCTCCATCATGCCTGACGCGTACGGTTCTTGCCAAGGTGAGCGAAGCGACCCGCAAGGAAGCTTGTGGGTGGGGCTTAGGTAGATGCCGGTTCAGCTGACACAGACCAATGAATAATCACACGTTTTTACAGTAGTTGCTTTTTACCTATGCTTCTTCATCATGCCTGACGCGTACGGTTCTTGCCAAGGTGAGCGAAGCGACCCGCAGGGAAGCTTGTGGGTGGGGCTTAGGTAGATGCCGCTTTAGCAGCCGAAGACCAATGAATAATCACACGTTTTTACAGTAGTTGATTTTTACGTATGCTTCTCCATCATGCCTGACGCGTACGGTTCTTGCCAAGGTGAGCGAAGCGACCCGCAAGGAAGCTTGTGGGTGGGGCTTAGGGAGATGCCGCTTTAGCAGCCGAAGTCCAATGAATAATCACACGTTTTTACAGTAGTTGCTTTTTACCTATGCTTCTCCATCATGCCTGATGCGTACGGTTCTTGCCAAGGAGAGCGAAGCGACCCGCAGGGAAGCTTGTGGGTGGGGCTTAGGTAGATGCCGATTTAGCTGACACAGACCAATGAATAATCACACGTTTTTACAGTAGTTGCTTTTTACCTATGCTTCTTCATCATGCCTGATGTACGGTTCTTGCCAAGGAGAGCGAAGCGACCCGCAGGGAAGCTTGCGGGTGGGGCTTAGGTAGATGCCGATTTAGCTGACACAGACCAATGAATAATCACACGTTTTTACAGTAGTTGCTTTTTACCTATGCTTCTCCATCATGCCTGACGCGTACGGTTCTTGAAAAGGAGAGCGAAGCGACCCGCCGGGAAGCTTGTAGGTGGGGCTTAGGTAGATGCCGCTTTAGCAGCCGAAGACCAATGAATAATCACACGTTTTTACAGTAGTTGATTTTTACCTATGCTTCTCCATCATGCCTGACGCGTACGGTTCTTGCCAAGGTGAGCGAAGCGACCCGCAAGGAAGCTTGTGGGTGGGGCTTAGGTAGATGCCGGTTCAGCTGACACAGACCAATGAATAATCACACGTTTTTACAGTAGTTGCTTTTTACCTATGCTTCTTCATCATGCCTGACGCGTACGGTTCTTGCCAAGGTGAGCGAAGCGACCCGCAGGGAAGCTTGTGGGTGGGGCTTAGGGAGATGCCGCTTTAGCAGCCGAAGTCCAATGAATAATCACACGTTTTTACAGTAGTTGCTTTTTACCTATGCTTCTCCATCATGCCTGATGCGTACGGTTCTTGCCAAGGTGAGCGAAGCGACCCGCAGGGAAGCTTGTGGGTGGGGCTTAGGTAGATGCCGCTTTAGCAGCCGAAGACCAATGAATAATCACACGTTTTTACAGTAGTTGCTTTTTACCTATGCTTCTTCATCATGCCTGACGCGTACGGTTCTTGCCAAGGTGAGCGAAGCGACCCGCAAGGAAGCTTGTGGGTGGGGCTTAGGGAGATGCCGCTTTAGCAGCCGAAGTCCAATGAATAATCACACGTTTTTACAGTAGTTGCTTTTTACCTATGCTTCTCCATCATGCCTGATGCGTACGGTTCTTGCCACGGAGAGCGAAGCGACCCGCAGGGAAGCTTGTGGGTGGGGCTTAGGTAGATGCCGATTTAGCTGACACAGACCAATGAATAATCACACGTTTTTACAGTAGTTGCTTTTTACCTATGCTCCTCCATCATGCCTGACGCGTACGGTTCTTGAAAAGGAGAGCGAAGCGACCCGCAGGGAAGCTTGTAGGTGGGGCTTAGGTATATGCCGATTTAGCTGACACAGACCAATGAATAATCACACGTTTTTATAGTAGTTGCTTTTTACCTATGCTTCTTCATCATGCCTGACGCGTACGGTTCTTGCAAAGGTGAGCGAAGTGACCCGCAGGGAAGCTTGTAGGTGGGGCTTAGGTAGATGCCGCTTTAGCAGCCGAAGACCAATGAATAATCACACGTTTTTACAGTAGTTGATTTTTACCTATGCTTCTCCATCATGCCTGACGCGTACGGTTCTTGCCAAGGTGAGCGAAGCGACCCGCAAGGAAGCTTGTGGGTGGGGCTTAGGGAGATGCCGCTTTAGCAGCCGAAGTCCAATGAATAATCACACGTTTTTACAGTAGTTGCTTTTTACCTATGCTTCTCCATCATGCCTGACGCGTACGGTTCTTGAAAAGGAGAGCGAAGCGACCCGCAGGGAAGCTTGTAGGTGGGGCTTAGGTAGATGCCGCTTTAGCAGCCGAAGACCAATGAATAATCACACGTTTTTACAGTAGTTGATTTTTACCTATGCTTCTCCATCATGCCTGACGCGTACGGTTCTTGCCAAGGTGAGCGAAGCGACCCGCAAGGAAGCTTGTGGGTGGGGCTTAGGTAGATGCCGGGTTAGCTGACACAGACCAATGAATAATCACACGTTTTTACAGTAGTTGCTTTTTACCTATGCTTCTTCATCATGCCTGACGCGTACGGTTCTTGCCAAGGTGAGCGAAGCGACCCGCAGGGAAGCTTGTGGGTGGGGCTTAGGTAGATGCCGCTTTAGCAGCCGAAGACCAATGAATAATCACACGTTTTTACAGTAGTTGATTTTTACGTATGCTTCTCCATCATGCCTGACGCGTACGGTTCTTGCCAAGGTGAGCGAAGCGACCCGCAAGGAAGCTTGTGGGTGGGGCTTAGGGAGATGCCGCTTTAGCAGCCGAAGTCCAATGAATAATCACACGTTTTTACAGTAGATGCTTTTTACCTATGCTTCTCCATCATGCCTGATGCGTACGGTTCTTGCCAAGGAGAGCGAAGCGACCCGCAGGGAAGCTTGTGGGTGGGGCTTAGGTAGATGCCGATTTAGCTGACACAGACCAATGAATAATCACACGTTTTTACAGTAGTTGCTTTTTACCTATGCTTCTTCATCATGCCTGATGCGTACGGTTCTTGCCAAGGAGAGCGAAGCGACCCGCAGGGAAGCTTGTGGGTGGGGCTTAGGTAGATGCCGATTTAGCTGACACAGACCAATGAATAATCACACGTTTTTACAGTAGTTGCTTTTTACCTATGCTTCTCCATCATGCCTGACGCGTACGGTTCTTGAAAAGGAGAGCGAAGCGACCCGCAGGGAAGCTTGTAGGTGGGGCTTAGGTAGATGCCGCTTTAGCAGCCGAAGACCAATGAATAATCACACGTTTTTACAGTAGTTGATTTTTACCTATGCTTCTCCATCATGCCTGACGCGTACGGTTCTTGCCAAGGTGAGCGAAGCGACCCGCAAGGAAGCTTGTGGGTGGGGCTTAGCTAGATGCCGGTTCAGCTGACACAGACCAATGAATAATCACACGTTTTTACAGTAGTTGCTTTTTACCTATGCTTCTTCATCATGCCTGACGCGTACGGTTCTTGCCAAGGTGAGCGAAGCGACCCGCAGGGAAGCTTGTGGGTGGGGCTTAGGGAGATGCCGCTTTAGCAGCCGAAGTCCAATGAATAATCACACGTTTTTACAGTAGTTGCTTTTTACCTATGCTTCTCCATCATGCCTGATGCGTACGGTTCTTGCCAAGGTGAGCGAAGCGACCCGCAGGGAAGCTTGTGGGTGGGGCTTAGGTAGATGCCGCTTTAGCAGCCGAAGACCAATGAATAATCACACGTTTTTACAGTAGTTGCTTTTTACCTATGCTTCTTCATCATGCCTGACTTGTACGGTTCTTGCCAAGGAGAGCGAAGCGACCCGCAGGGAAGCTTATGGGTGGGGCTTAGGTAGATGCCGGTTCAGCTGACACAGACAAATGAATAATCACACGTTTTACAGTAGTTGCTTTTTACCTATGCTCCTCCATCATGCTTGACGCGTAGGGTTCTTGGAAAGGAGAGCGAAGCGACCCGCAGGGAAGCTTGTGGGTGGGGCTTAGGTAGATGCAGATTTAGCTGACACAGACCAATGAATAATCACGCGTTTTTACAGTAGTTGCTTTTTACCTATGCTCCTCCATCATGCCTGACGCGTACGGTTCTTGGAAAGGAGAGCGAAGCGACCCGCAGGGAAGCTTGTAGGTGGGGCTTAGGTAGATGCCGCTTTAGCAGCCGAAGACCAATGAATAATCACACGTTTTTACAGTAGTTGATTTTACCTATGCTTCTCCATCATGCCTGACGCGTACGGTTCTTGCCAAGGTGAACGAAGCGACCCGCAAGGAAGCTTGTGGGTGGGGCTTAGGTAGATGCCGCTTTAGCAGCCGAAGTCCAATGAATAATCACACGTTTTTACAGTAGTTGCTTTTTACCTATGCTTCTCCATCATGCCTGATGCGTACGGTTCTTGCCAAGGAGAGCGAAGCGACCCGCAGGGAAGCTTGTGGGTGGGGCTTAGGTAGATGCCGATTTAGCTGACACAAACCAATGAATAATCACACGTTTTTACAGTAGTTGCTTTTTACCTATGCTTCTCCATCATGCCTGACGCGTAGGGTTCTTGGAAAGGAGAGCGAAGCGACCCGCAGGGAAGCTTGTGGGTGGGGTTCCGGTAGATGCCGATTTAGCTGACACAGACCAATGAATAATCACACGTTTTACAGTAGTTGCTTTTTACCTATGCTCCTCCATCATGCTTGACGCGTAGGGTTCTTGGAAAGGAGAGCGAAGCGACCCGCAGGGAAGCTTGCGGGTGGGGCTTAGGTAGATGCAGATTTAGCTGACACAGACCAATGAATAATCACGCGTTTTTACAGTAGTCGCTTTTTACCTATGCTCCTCCATCATGCCTGACGCGTACGGTTCTTGCCAAGGAGAGCGAAGCGACCCGCAGGGAAGCTTGTGGGTGGGGCTTAGGTAGATGCCGATTTAGCTGACACAGACCAATGAATAATCACGCGTTTTTACAGTAGTTGCTTTTTACCTATGCTCCTCCATCATGCCTGACGCGTACGGTTCTTGCCAAGGAGAGCGCAGCGACCCGCAGGGAAGCTTGTGGGTGGGGCTTAGGTAGATGCCACTTTAACTGACACAGACCAATGAATAATCACACGTTTTTACAGTAGTTGCTTTTTACCTATGCTCCTCCATCATGCCTGACTTGTACGGTTCTTGCCAAGGAGAGCGAAGCGACCCGCAGGGAAGCTTATGGGTGGGGCTTAGGTAGATGCCGGTTCAGCTGACACAGACCAATGAATAATCACGCGTTTTTACAGTAGTTGCTTTTTACCTATGCTCCTCCATCATGCCTGACGCGTACGGTTCTTGGAAAGGAGAGCGAAGCGACCCGCGGGGAAGCTTGTAGGTGGGGCTTAGGTATATGCCGATTTAGCTGACACAGACCAATGAATAATCACACGTTTTTACAGTAGTTGCTTTTTACCTATGCTTCTTCATCATGCCTGACGCGTACGGTTCTTGCAAAGGTGAGCGAAGTGACCCGCAGGGAAGCTTGTGGGAGGGGATTAGGTAGATGCCGCTTTAGCAGCCGAACACCAATGAATAATCACACGTTTTTACAGTAGTTGCTTTTTACCTATGCTTCTCCATCATGCCTGACGCGTACGGTTTTGAAAAGGAGAGCGAAGCGACCCGCAGGGAAGCTTGTAGGTGGGGCTTAGGTAGATGCCGCTTTAGCAGCCGAAGACCAATGAATAATCACACGTTTTTACAGTAGTTGCTTTTTACCTATGCTTCGTCATCATGCCTGACGCGTACGGTTCTTGCCAAGGTGAGCGAAGCGACCCGCAGGGAAGCTTGTGGGTGGGGCTTAGGTAGATGCCGCTTTAGCAGCCGAAGACCAATGAATAATCACACGTTTTTACAGTAGTTGATTTTTACCTATGCTTCTCCATCATGCCTGACGCGTACGGTTGTTGCCAAGGTGAGCGAAGCGACCCGCAAGGAAGCTTGTGGGTGGGGCTTAGGGAGATGCCGCTTTAGCAGCCGAAGTCCAATGAATAATCACACGTTTTTACAGTAGTTGCTTTTTACCTATGCTTCTCCATCATGCCTGATGCGTACGGTTCTTGCCAAGGTGAGCGAAGCGACCCGCAAGGAAGCTTGTGGGTGGGGCTTAGGGAGATGCAGCTTTAGCAGCCGAAGTCCAATGAATAATCACACGTTTTTACAGTAGTTGCTTTTGACCTATGCTTCTCCATCATGCCTGATGCGTACGGTTCTTGCCAAGGAGAGCGAAGCGACCCGCAGGGAAGCTTGTGGGTGGGGCTTAGGTAGATGCCGATTTAGCTGACACAGACCAATGAATAATCACTAGTTTTTACAGTAGTTGCTTTTTACCTATGCTTCTCCATCATGCCTGATGCGTAGGGTTCTTGCCAAGGAGAGCGAAGCGACCCGCAGGGAAGCTTGTGGGTGGGGCTTAGGTAGATGCCGGTTCAGCTGACACAGACCAATGAATAATCACGCGTTTTTACAGTAGTTCGTTTTTACCTATGCTTCTCCATCATGCCTGACGCGTACGGTTCTTGCCAAGGAGAGCGAAGCGAACCGCATGGAAGCTTGTGGGTAGGGCTTAGGTAGATGCCGATTTAGCTGACACAGACCAATGAATAATCACGCGTTTCTACAGTAGTTGCTTTTTACCTATGCTCCTCCATCATGCCTGACGCGTACGGTTCTTGCCAAGGAGAGCGAAGCGACCCGCAGGGAAGCTTGTGTGTGGGGCTTAGGTAGATGCCGATTTAACTGACACAGACAAATGAATAATCACACGTTTTTACAGTAGTTGCATTTTACCTATGCTCCTCCATCATGCCTGACGCGTACGGTTCCTGGAAAGGAGAGCGAAGCGACCCGCAGGGAAGCTTGTGGGTGGGGCTTAGGTAGATGCCGATTTAGCTGACACAGACCAATGAATAATCACGCGTTTTTACAGTAGTTGCTTTTTACCTATGCTCCTCCATCATGCCTGACGCGTACGGTTCTTGGCAAGGAGAGCGAAGCGACCCGCAGGGAAGTTTGTGGGTGGGGCTTAGGTAGATGCCGATTTAGCTGGCACAGACAAATGATTAATCACGCGTTTTTACAGTAGTTGTTTTTTACCTATGCTCCTCCATCATGCCTGACGCGTACGGCTTTTGCCAAGGACAGCGAAGCGACCCGCAGGGAAGCTTATGCGTGGGGCTTAGGTAGATGCCGATTTAGCTTCACACAGACCAATGAATAATCACGCGTTTTTACAGTAGTTGCTTTTTACCTATGCTCCTCCATCATGCCTGACGCGTACGGTTCTTGGAAAGGAGAGCGAAGCGACCAGCAGGGAAGCTTGTGGGTGGGGCTTAGGTAGATGCCGATTTAGCTGACACAGAGCAATGAATAATCACGCGTTTTTACAGTAGTTGCTTTTTACCTATGCTCCTCCACCATGCCTGATGCGTACGGTTCTTGCCAAGGTGAGCGAAGCGACCCGCAGGGAAGCTTGTGGGTGGGGCTTAGGTAGATGCCGCTTTAGCAGCCGAAGACCAATGAATAATCACACGTTTTTACAGTAGTTGCTTTTTACCTATGCTTCTCCATCATGCCTGATGCGTACGGTTCTTGCCATGGAGAGCGAAGCGACCCGGAGGGAAGCTTTTGGGTGGGGCTTAGGTAGACGCCGCTTTAGAAGCCGAATACCAATGAATAATCACACGTTTTTACAGTAGTTGCTTTTTACCTATGCTTCTCCATGATGGCTGACGCGTACGGTTCTTGCCAAGGAGAGCGAAGCGACCCTCAGGGAAGCTTGTGGGTGGGGCTTAGGTAGATGCCGATTTAGCTGACACAGACCAACGAATAATCACACGTTTTTACAGTAGTTGCTTTTTACCTATGCTTCTCCATCATGCCTGATGCGTACGGTTCTTGCCAAGGAGAGCGAAGCGACCCGCAGGGAAGCTTATGGGTGGGGCTTAGGTAGATGCCGATTTAGCTGACACAGACCGATGAATAATCATGCGTTTTTACAGTAGTTGCTTTTTACCTATGCTCCTCCATCATGCCTGACGCGTACGGTTCTTGGCAAGGAGAGCGAAGCGACCCGCAGGGAAGTTTGTGGGTGGGGCTTAGGTAGATGCCGATTTAGCTGGCACAGACAAATGATTAATCACGCGTTTTTACAGTAGTTGCTTTTTACCTATGCTCCTCCATCATGCCTGACGCGTACGGCTTTTGCCAAGGACAGCGAAGCGACCCGCAGGGAAGCTTATGCGTGGGGCTTAGGTAGATGCCGATTTAGCTTCACACAGACCAATGAATAATCACGGGTTTTTACAGTAGTTGCTTTTTACCTATGCTCCTCCATCATGCCTGACGCGTACGGTTCTTGGAAAGGAGAGCGAAGCGACCAGCAGGGAAGCTTGTGGGTGGGGCTTAGGTAGATGCCGATTTAGCTGACACAGAGCAATGAATAATCACGCGTTTTTACAGTAGTTGCTTTTTACCTATGCTTCTCCACCATGCCTGATGCGTACGGTTCTTGCCAAGGTGAGCGAAGCGACCCGCAGGGAAGCTTGTGGGTGGGGCTTAGGTAGATGCCGCTTTAGCAGCCGAAGACCAATGAATAATCACACGTTTTTACAGTAGTTGCTTTTTACCTATGCTTCTCCATCATGCCTGATGCGTACGGTTCTTGCCAAGGAGAGCGAAGCGACCCGGAGGGAAGCTTTTGGGTGGGGCTTAGGTAGACGCCGCTTTAGAAGCCGAAGACCAATGAATAATCACACGTTTTTACAGTAGTTGCTTTTTACCTATGCTTCTCCATGATGGCTGACGCGTACGGTTCTTGCCAAGGAGAGCGAAGCGACCCTCAGGGAAGCTTGTGGGTGGGGCTTAGGTAGATGCCGATTTAGCTGACACAGACCAACGAATAATCACACGTTTTTACAGTAGTTGCTTTTTACCTATGCTTCTCCATCATGCCTGATGCGTACGGTTCTTGCCAAGGAGAGCGAAGCGACCCGCAGGGAAGCTTATGGGTGGGGCTTAGGTAGATGCCGATTTAGCTGACACTGACCAATGAATAATCACACGTTTTTACAGTAGTTGCATTTTACCTAAGCTTCTCCAGCATGCCTGACGCGTATGGTTCTTGCGAAGGAGAGCGAAGCGACCCGCAGGAAAGCTTGTGGGTGGGGCTTAGGTAGATGCCGCTTTAGCTGACACAGACCAATGAATATTCACACGTTTTACAGTAGTTGGTTTTTACGGCGGGTAGCTCCGCCCAGAACCGGCGCCCCTGCGTGGAAGTTCAATGCTGCGTAACTTCGAACAGAAAGTGAAAGCAACCGTATTTGCACAGCTATCTTGTTTGAAACAAACGATGACAATATAAACACGTCTATGCGAGCACTGTAGACGTGTCTCCGCAAAGCCGCGTTAGCAGTATCGGATCCGTTGACAGCCGCCGTTGGCCAGGAGCCGGCAGGCATAGCTCGCTGGGCCATCGAATCCGACACCGGTTACGCTGGTGACACGATTGCTTGCAGCTCGTATAACGAAGCGCCTATGTTAGTCGGTACAACGTGTACACAGTAATGGCACGCTTAAATTGCAGCATATTTGATTTCTTTGGCGCCGACAGAAGCGAACGAGCATGGCAGGCGAGCTTGCGATCGCTGGGAGACGATGTAGGCATAGCGTAGGCCTAGCTCGCCGGCCGTCTATCCGGCACCGAGGGTCCTTGCGAAGCGTCCGCAGCTCGTAATAAAGGGCCTAAATTCGTCAGCACAATCAATGCCTGAACATTTATGTTTCTCTTAAGTGAAAATACGGTTAGTTTTCATGGTGGCGTTGGTAGCGATGAGTAAACACGCCAGTCACGCGTGCCGCTTCGTATACAGACGATTGCTGGCGCGTCTGCGCTTACTGCGTCCGAGTAGAAATCACGCCAACGATTTGCAATTTCGCACAACGTTTTATAACTCGCACTCTTTCGAGGTCACTTTATTCTAGAAGTTATTTCGTGTCAGAAACAAATTGTAGCCGATTTAGGTGCCGTCGTGAGCGTCGAAAGAGGCCCGCGTTTCGACTACGGAGAGAAAAAAAAAATTGGAGGCTTATCAAGGTTAAGCCCAGTGGATGCGAAGCATCCACTGGGCTTAACCTTAGCGTATCCTTAGCGTTTGGAGGCATCTTGACCGCATACACGCCCGGCGCAAAGACGCTGGCGCGGTTGCGGGCACAGAGACTGACGCGACGGCGGGAGCGCGCCGCTTCATCCCTGGCGTGACGTCACATATCACGTGATGCAGCGATGGTGGCGCCGCCGCCGCGTCGCGCGCGACGGCGCGAACCGAAGCGTGGAGGCCTCCGCCGAGCGACGTCCGACGGCGCGATATGAGGCCCCATCTGCAGCCGGTGTGACATCATCACGTGACGTCATGTCACGTGACCTACTTGAAGGTCACTTGAAGGTCAATGGTGGCCACCGCCGGGCGTCGCGCGAAGGCCCGAAACCTACGTTAATATGCTTCGCATAAAAACACACATGATCAGAGCAGTGACGCGCCCGCTCGCCGGCCCCGTCCCGCCGGGTGTTCCACGTGGCCATGACGTTCACGCTACCGGCGTTGTCATTGGCTGCGGTCGTCCGACCGATGCGGCAGTCGCACGACAATATTCAGCAAGTAGGTCGCGTACGCTGGCTGCGCGTCAGAGCATACGTCATGACTTTTTGCGAACACATGACCACTTTGTTTACATTCCCGTTTCTCCCGTCTCCTTGCTCTCTGGAACCGAAACTTTGAGTGGTCGCTACAAAAAGGACTGCAAATAATTACCTGTCGCGCTCTGAAGTAAATGAGGTTTCGTGCCGTGATTACTGGGTCATTAACTACTTATTAAAGCAGAAAAAACTACGTGGATTTTTTTTGTCAGTACTCCTTTAATATGAGACGTTTCACACAAATTGTGGTGCAAATGATAACTTTGGCTGTGCCCTACGCGTCTACAAAATTTGTCCGAACCGTTTCAGGGGCCCTGTAACTTATTCTTTTGAAGTGGTACAGAATAACCAGTACATTTTATATTATCTAACTACTATACCGCACTAGTAGTATCACGTCGATAAAACACACCCTTTCCTTGCAGTCACTTGTTTCCCGTCGCAAAGCATGTCGTCTTACGCTTTTCCATAAGATATACCGTCATCCAGGTTTGAAAGCTCAATTCGTTAAAACCCCATCTTATCGTTCGATCCGCTTAGATCACCACCACAAGGTACACGTTGCTACTTGCAGCACTAACACTTTTAACAGTGATGCTGTTTAAGCTGGTGGTTAAGCCGGCCAACGTGCGCAGCAAAGCCTCACCGAGCGTTGACGTCATCCCGCGTGCCGGCACCCCTTTACCGTAGCTACAGTCCCTAGAATTTCGGCCAGTCCGTGTGGCGCCGGGGATGCTTATTGAATGAAAGCGCCTAGGGCGCTGCGAGCAGTCCTACTGCGGCACTCTTCGCTGTCGTTTGCTTGGCGGCCTGCATGCACCGCGCCGGGGTTGCAACATTTTCTGCGACTCCAGCTTTTCACGAAGTCTGTCGGTAATAAAAGGACAGCAAAGAAAGAAAAGCTACAACATTTAAAGTTAGCATATGTAAATAATCTTGTTTCCGCAATTGCGTTACATCAAAATCGCACGCTCAGCGGCCTTGGTATTTGTCTTTTTTTTAAATGATTTATCTTCTTATTCCCGAACCTCTTGCCATTTCATCGGATGTTGTGTGCTGTAATTTGTTTAGACTGTTTTCTAAAACCTCTTCACTCTTTCCTTTATAAGTTGTTTTGACTGTGTGCTTGATTACTTGCGCGCGATTATCGTGCAGTGGAACTGGCTTCCACAGTTTTATCTATTGTCAAAACATAATCGGGTGCTCTCCTTAACACGATATCAACTTTACATATCGCGTCATTTCCTTGCATCGCATCAGCAGCGCATGCTTCGCAAATGATATCTTTCTTCGTTTTGTTTACTATTGCCGTTCACAATTTGAACTTTATTATGAGTTCCTATTTTTTCTCACTGTTCTTGCTCACCCTTAATTGGACGTGATTTCTTTTTGTCTTGTACATGTTTTGAACGAGCTTTGGTTTGATTTTGATTTTTACCCTCTACTACCACATCGCACACTTGTACCTCATGTTGGTTATTAAAATGAAATGATGGGGTTTTACGTGCCAAAACCACTTTCTGATTATGAGGCACGTCGTACTGGGGGACTGCGGAAATTTAGACCACCTGGGGTTCTTTAACGTGCTCCTAAATCTAAGAACACGGGTGTTTTCGCATTTCTCCCCCCTAAAAATGCGGCCACCGTGGCCGGGATTCGATCCCACGACCTCATGCTTAGCAGCCCAACACCATAGCCACTAAGCAACCACGGAGAGTTCAGGTTGGTTACTAATGCGGAAACATTACATGGCTCATGAGGCGGAAAATCCGGCGTTGTCGACGTTGGTGTGATACCGATGGTCTAAACAGTAAAATGAGCCAATCGAGGCACTTGATGATGTGAATTAATTCAAAGTTAATTGAGGCAATGTTAATTCAGGCAGTGTCTGCTAAGACAAAGTGAGTTAAGGTAGGTTTAATTAAGCTAGAGTTCGTTATGGCACTCGAACCCACACCATTGGTAGGAGTCAAACCTACTGCCCTTGGTGTTAGGGTGAAATTAATGAAACCACAGTTAATTACGAAAAAGCTCAGTAAGACACTGAACTCACGACCTTTGGTGGGAGTCCAACCCACGATCTTTATCGTTAATTATGGCGAGGTTAAATTAAGACGACTGAAAGTGCTTAGGCATCGTGAGGTCACGGTCGCAATGCTTTCGCATTGGGATTACTAAGGGCCGCTTCAATTTTATTGTTTCGCTTTTAATCACTGCGGCCTTGGCTGCCAAAGGGCAGCAGTAGTGCATGAAAAACCAAATTCAGTGCTCAAGCTATTCCAGGCTGAGCAATCGCTTTGTGTTCTGAGTCGTACGCTTCATAAGGCTCAGCAAAAAGTCTTCGAGAACGAATACCACTTTACGCAGCTAAAGTCTCCGATCACACCAGTAACAAATACTGCTCTAATGCGGCGCAAGTACGCGGTGGCAGAAAATCATTTAAACTATACGTCGAGCGCTTCGCCAATACGCAGCCGGGCGGCCGAGCACCCCACCGCAGCACGAGGACTGCTCGCAACGATGACACGACACAGAAAACTTCACCGAGTCTCGAAGGATAACCACGCATAAACGTAGCCGAACCAAGAATAACCTAGGTGGGGCCGCCAGCTTCGCTATTTGCCCAGTCGTCGCACCGCTAGAGAGATACTGCGCCGAATTTTTTCTTATTCTTTCATCTCACGCACGTCCACTGTGTGGAACCACCTTCCCTCCGATATCGCTTACGTTTCGGACCAGCGCGTGTCTGTGCGTATAGTGTGCCCGTGCGTGTGTTTATATACGCTATTTTTCGCGTTGTACCTTTACTCAAACTTTCTGTTTTGTTAGCCTAATATTGCTTACTCATACGTACTGTAGATATTATTAGATTCGATATTTTGTATTGTTATTTTATGTGCCCCACTCCCCTCTGTAAAGCTCTGTGCATTTCATGGTAAAACAAATAAATAGATATATCTATCGCCCAAAAAATCAAACCTTCCTTTCCTTCGACGGCTTCCTAACCCTACGCGAGGTCTCATTACAGCGAATAACCCATGGAGAATGCAAGCGTACTCTGAAAGATACCTTCGCGCATGCTCACCTAAGCAACGGTTGCCGTACGCCTGGATTCGAGAGCACTGTAGGGTTTGGGAGGTGAATGCCACCGCTAGTAACCGGTTGTAAGAGTTGTCGGACGATCTCGCCGCTGCCGCCAGTTAAAGGAGTTGTAGGTTGTAGGGAGGAACTAGGCGTACAGGATTTATTTACAGGTATTTACATTTGAACAAGAGATACATTCGACAGTCAAGCTTGGCTCCCAAATGGAGCACGCAACACGAGCATACAGCACACAGCTTACGAGCACGATCACAGAGCACATTGGCGAGCACGCAGCTCATGAGCACGCAGACGAGCACTCCCTAGCAGCCGACAAACAGCCGCTTATAAACACTCCGTTCTCCCTAGATCCCTAGGTGAGGGAAAAATGGCAGTTCACCGCCGATTCGCAGCATCAAACGTCAACGCAGTCGACCCGCCGCTTGTCCATTATCTTGAATCTTGAAAGGCGCGTCGGTTCCCCGAGCTGACCCCCGCAGCGTGGCCGCCGGTTGTCCATTGTGTTGCGTCCTGTAGTCGCCACGAGTGACAGCAGACTAGATCGGCGGTGGCGGGTTCAGTAACAATAGTTGGTCCGCCGATCGCGTTGAGCCATAACGGCGACGAGGGGGTGTTAAAGCGGCATCTCGAGGTCCCTACGAAATGAGTCACCGCAGCAATTGTGGTAGGCTTCCATGGTTCTCTTCGGAGAAGCTCGCAACGCTCGCAGCTGCAGCTGGCTGAGAAAACTTGCATGTTGCCACCTCGGCAGGCCATTCCTAACAGCGCCTTTTACATGCTTTACGCGAACACCTTTATTGAATATAAAGAAAGTTGGATGGTCACATAATCTTTAAATTTAATTGCTAATATGGAGACGTGGGGACGCTTTCTCCCAGTTTTGTTTACTCAACGCGAGAAACACCTCAGTCGAGTGCAAAACTTGATCTTCCACCAACACTACCACGCCGGCGTTGCCAGAGGCAACTCATTCCGTACATGCGATTGAAACGAACGCTGACACCTGGCATAGGGCTCGAGCTTCTTCGCAAGCGCGCGACAGTGCGCACGTGCAAGCATGCATCAGGTGGACCAGCAGTGAGGCGAAGCGCTCTTTCAGGGCCAGCAGCAGCGTAAGGACGCATGAAGCTAGCTTCGTAGCAACGTTACGCTGATGAAGCACCAAGGAAGCCTTCAACGAGGGCCCCTCAGTAAGGAAGCTTTCAGAGTGACATAAGGTGGCTTCACAGCAATGAAGCCTTCCTTACTGAGGTAATGAGGATTTCATTGTCTGGCCCTGAGCCTCCGACCCCGCACTTACCTCCGAGTTGCTTCACTCTCCTTGGCAGGAACGCTAAGCGCGTCAGGCATGCTGATGAAATATAGCCAAAAAACAACGCCTGTTATGGCATTTCGTTCTTGATTGGTTTGTGGACACTAAAGCGCCATCTACCGAAACCCCCAAACCCGCGGTTCACTCCGGGTCACTTGGCTTTCCGTGGCAGGAAGCCTATCCGCCAGGCATGCAGATGAAGCATAGGTAAGGAAGAAATAAATTAAAAAATGTGTCACTACACATTGGTCTGCGGACGCAAAAGCAGCATCTACCTAAGCCCCCACACTTCACAGCGGGGGCTTCATTCTCCTTGGCAGGAACCCTACGCATCAGGCATGCTGATGAAGCATAGGCCAAGAACAACTACTATCGTATCATCATCAGCAGCAGCAGCAGCATCATCATCATCAGCCTGGTTACGCCCACTGCAGGGCAAACGCCTCTCCCATACTTCTCCAACTACCCCGGTCATGTAGTAATTGTGGCCATTTCGTCCCTACAAACTTCTTAATCTCATCCGCCCACCTAACTTTCTGCCGGCCCCTGCTACGCTTCCCTTGCCTTGGAATCCAGACCGTAACCCTTAATGACCATCGGTTATCTTCCCTCTCATTACATGTGCTGCCCATGCGCATTTATTTTTCCTGATTTCAACTAAGATATCATTAACTCACGTTTGTTCTCTCACCCAATCTGCTCCTTTCTTATCCCTTAACGTTACACCCATCATTCTTCTTTCCATAGCTCGTTGCGTCGTCCTCAATTGAAGTAGAACTCTTTTCGTAAGCCTCCACGTTTCTGCCCCGTAGGTGAGTACTGGTAAGACACAGCTATTATACACTTGTCGCTTGAGGGATAATGGCAACCTGCTGTTCATGATCTGCGAATGCCTGCCAAACGCACCCCAGCCCAATCTTATTCTTCTGATTATTTCAGTCTCATGATCCGGATCCGCGGTCACTACCTGTCCTAAGTAGATGTATTCCCTTACCACTTCCAGTGCCTCGCTACCTATCGTAAACTGCTGTTCTCTTCCGAGACTGTTAAACATTACTTTAGTTTGCTGCAGATTAATATCTAGACCAACCCTTCTGCTTTGCCTCTCCAGGTCAGTGAGCATGCATTGCACTTGGTCCCCTGAGTTACTAAGCAAGGCAATATCATCAGCAAATCGCAAGTTACTAAGGTATTCTCCATTAACTCTTATCCCCAATTCCTCCCATTCCAGGTCTCTGAATACCTCCTGTCAACACGCTATGAATAGCATTGGAGAGCATTGGAGAGCATTAGCATTGCAGAGATCGTATCTCCCTGCCTGACGCCTGTCTTTCTTTGGATTTTGTTGCTTTCTTTATAGAGGACTATGGTGGCTGTGGAGCAGCTATACGGCTCGTCTACATACGGCTCGTCTACACCCTGATTTCGTAATGCCTCCATGACTGCTGAGGTTTCGACTGAATCAAAGGCTTTCTCGTAATCAGTGAAAGCTATATATAAGGGATCGTTATATTCAGCACATTTCTCTATGACCTGATTGATAGTGTGAATATGGTCTATTGTTGAGTAGCCTTTACGGAATCCTAGCTGGTCCTTTGGTTGACAGAAGTCTAAGGTGTTCCTGATTCTATTTGCGATTACCTTAGTAAGTACTTTGTAGGCAACGGACAGTGCGCTGATCTGTCTGTAATTTTTCAAGTCTTTGGCGTCCCCTTTCTTATGGATTAGGATTATGTTAGCGTTCTTTCAAGATTCCGGCATGCTCGAAGTCATGAGGCATTGCGTATACAAGATGGCCAGTTTTTTTACAACAATCCGTCCATCATCTTTAAACAAATCTGCTGTTACCTGATCCTCCCCAGCTGCCTTCCCCCTTTGCATAGCTCTCACGGCTTTCTTTACCGCTTCCGGCGTTACTTGTGGGATTTCGAATTCTTCTAGACTATTCTCTCTTCTATTATCGTCGTGGGTGCCATTGTTACTGTATAAATCTCTATAGAACTCTTCAGCCACTTGAACTATCGCATTCATAATAATAATGATATTACTGGCTTTGTTTCTTAACGCATACATCTGATTCTTGCCTATTCCTAGTTTCTTCTTGACTGAATTTTGGCTTCCTCCGCTCCTGAGCGCATGTTCAATTCTATTCCTATTATAGTTCCTTATGTCAGTTGTCTTACGCTTGTTTATTAACTTCGAAAGTTCTGCCAGTTCTATTCTAGCTGTAGGGTTAGATGCTTTCATACATTGGCGTTTCTTGATCAGATCTTTCGTCTCCTGCGATAGCTTACTGGCACCCTGTCTAACCGAGTTACCACCGACTTCTATTGCACATCCCTAATGATGCCCATAAGAGTGTCGTTCATATCTCCAACACTAAAGGTCCTCTTCCTGAGTTAAATCCGAATGCCTGTTCTGTAGCATCATCCGGAATTCCTCTATTTTCCCTCTTACTGCTATCTCATTGATCGGCTTCTTATGTACCAGTTTCTTCCGTTCCCTTCTCAAGTCTAGGCTAATTCTATTTCTTACCATCCTATAGTCACTGCAGAGCACCTTGCCGAGCACGGTAGCTGCAGTGGAAATGGCGGCTGCGGCCGCCATTTCCACCTCGCGTCACATGTATACAGGAATAAACGAGAAGAAAGGGATTAACCGAGGGGCCCGATTTTTATTAGTCATATCATAAGAAGCCGACAAACACTGACGCCAAGGACAACATAGGGGAAATGACTTGTGCTTAATAAATAATATAAAGAAACGATAAATAATGGAAATTCAAGTGGACGGACAAACAACTTCCCGCATGTGGGAGCCGAACCCACAACCATTTCGCGTGCATTGCTCTACCAATTGAGCTACCGCGGCATTTGAAATTTTGCGCGGCAAGAAGGACGTTCCACGTCCGCCGCCAAGGTCTGTGAGCGGTGGCGCTGGCTAACACTCCCAGGGTTCTACTAGGACACATAAATACCCAAGAAAAGTGGTTGAGGAAACAGGGTCGCGGTAGCTCAATTGGTTTGACGTCAGCGTTATCCCTAAATATTTCTGTTGCTCAACCATCGAAAGCGGCATGTCATTAACGATATTGACACGTGTAATTGTTGATCTTTCTCGGGTGACCACGTTTCAGCGCTTAACAAATGTTATCGCACAGCGTAGGACGCGACTGCATGTATAGGTAGTTTCTGGAATGTTATCGATGCTTCTATCCACTGTCTGTTGTCGCCGAGCCTTGTGGTATCTGATTTCATCGCGTGACGCGAATGGTGTAGAACTTGGTGGAAGACACGTGGATTCAACCGATTAGTCTGGAACATTCGCCGACTGCTGTATAAGATCCGACGCGCTTGACCCGCTGATCAGATTTTCGGTGATTGCCGACTGTGTTCGCCGCTTTCGTTGTGCTTTAAGTGTAGCGTGTTTTGTGGGCCCAGGTTCGCCCAATAAAGGCTAGTTTTGTCTTTCACAGTATTGCTACTGTGTTCTTTAACGTCACTACCACGTGACATCTGGTGGAGGTGCTTTGCGTCCATGTGCCGGGAGCCCCCACAAAGCCGTGACTCAAGCCCGCACGCGGCAGACAACAACAACGTCGCCAAGAACCAGCGAGGTAGCCGCAGGCTGCAAGGACTGCCCCCGGAGCACGGACTTCTGCCTGAGACGACCAGGAAGATCACCACCAAGTCCATCCCAATGGCAACCCCAGCGTCCCCTATCGTGCTGCATCAGCCCAGGGAGCCCCCGACATTCCGCGGTTCAACGTTTGAGGACTCAGAAAGCTGGCTTGAGACATACGAGAGGGTCGCTGCTTTTAACAACTCGAACAGCGACAACAAACTGCGACATGTCTTCTTCGCATTGGAAGACGCGGCCAGGACGTGGTTCGAGAACCGAGAAGCCACCTTAACGACCTGGGACCTTTTCCGAAGCGGCTTCCTGCAGACATTCGCAAGCGTCGTACGCCGAAAACGAGCGCACGCGCTATTAGAAACCCGGGTGCAGCTACCTAATGAGACAACTGCGATCTTCACGGAGGAAATGCGCCGTCTATTCCTCCACGCTGACGCTGAAATGCCCGACGAGAAGAAAGTCCGCCTACTCATGCGTGGTGTGAAGGAGCAAGTTTTTGCCGGCATGGTACGAAGCCCACCGAAGACCGTCGACGAGTTTCGTCGCGAGGCCAACAGCATCGAGAAGACACTCGAGATGCGAAACCGGCAATTCGACCGCCGCACGAACTCGTCAAACTACGCCGTAGACAGAAGCTGTTCCCATCATCACAGCCTCAAGTGGCTTCGATTCAGCGCTGACCACGTTTCAGCGCTTAACAAATGTTAAAGCACAGCGCAGGACGCGCCTGCATGTATAGGAAATTTCGGGAATGCTATCGATGCTTCTCTCCGCTCTCTGTTGTCGCCGAACCGTGTGGTATCTGATTTCATCACGTGACGCGAATGGTGTAGAACTTTGTGGAACACACGCGAGTCCCAGCGATTAGTCTGGAACATTCGACGACTGCTGTATAAAAGCCGACGCGCTTGACCCGCTGATCAGATTTTTGACGATCGCCGACTGTGTTCGCTGCTTTCGATGTGCTTTAAGTGTAGCCTGTTTTGTAGGCACAGGTTCGCCCGATAAAAGCTAGTTTTGTCTTTCACAGTATTGCTACTGTGTTCTTTAACGTCACTACCACGTGACAATATAGGTGAAATGAGAGGGTTGCTTTTTTGTTGTTACTGTCATCGCCACTGATTTATTGACGTTAATAGACATTTGCCACTGGGAGCACCACTCGGCTAGCGTGTTAAGGGAATCAGAAAGATCGAGATGGTCGTTATGGCTGTTAATTTCTATATATATTACGCAATAATCCGCGAAGAGTTTGATTTTGCACGCTATATTATTGGTCATATCGTTAATAAAGATCAGAAATAACAGCGGTCCGAGTACCGAGCCTTGTGGTATTCCAGATGTGACAGGAACGGCATCATATGGCATATGGTTAAGCATAACAAATTGTGAGCGGTGTATTAGAAAAGCTGTTATCCAAGCTGAAACTTCTCCCTTCCCGATGGCTTGCTCCATTTTTGCAATTAGCTTGGTGTGACTCATGCAATCAAAAGCTTTAGATAAGCCAAGTAAAATTATGTCAATTTGAGAACGATTATTAATACTAAGAGCAAGGTCATGAACTACCTCTGTTAGTTAAGTGATGGTTGATAAGCCAGATCAAAAACTGTGCTGGTGAGGCGATAGGATGTTTTCGCGCGTTCTAGAAACACTGTCATGTTTTTAGAATGATGTATTCTAGTATTTTGCATGAAGTGCGGGTGAGAGATATGGGTCTGAAATTGGCAACATTATTTTTGTTTCCTTTCTTGTGGATCGGTATTATTTTAGCCTTTTTCCAGTCGTGTGGTAGATTAGTAGTTGCTAGTGACTTACGAAAAATCTGTCCCGGATATCTACTGCACCACTCAGCATATTTTTTTAGGAATTCGTTTGGAATTTCGTCAGGGCCGTTTGCTTTCTTAGGGTCAATGTTGAGGAGAAGATTGTAGATTCCGGCGTCCGCTATTATTAAGGGATCAAGCACTGAGGTACAGGATGGTGGAAGGGGGGGCAGTGTACCATTGTCTTCCGTGAAGACCGACTTGAAGAAATCGTTATATTTATTTGCCGTTGCACTTTTTTCTTCGTCTGTTAGTTTGGTTGTTATCTGCTCGGTACTGCGCAGATGTTTCCAAAATCATTGCGGGCTATTTTTTAGGAAGCTGGAAAGAGTGACACTGTAGTAGTATTGTTTCGATCTTTTAGTTTCTGCTTAAAATGCATAACTGCAGATTTTAACTTCAAGGTTGTAGATGGTTTTGGGTTATTCTTGTTTGCCTTACGAAGCTGATTTGCTCACCGTTTAGCATGGATGACTTCGCGTGTGATGCATGGATTCTTAAGGTGCTGTTTTTTCTTTTGCATTGGAATATAATAAGTTATACAGTGCAGCACAATGCTCTTAAAATGTAGCCACAACGCATCTACATCAGTAGATTCTTGAGATGCTTTTTTCCGAAAAGGAATCGAATTCATGCGACAGATAAGTTAGTATGCTGGGGTCATCTGCTTTATGAAAGTTAAAAGAACGTTTTACTGTAGACATGGTAGTAATACAATGATCAAGCTGGAATGTGCACATAGGTATACTGTGATCAGATATCCCTTCAGTAATGTCCATTTGTACTTGACTTGTAGAAAAATGATTGCTAAGAAATATGAGGTCGATGATATTTTTAGTTGAGCCTTGAACGCGAGTAGGACGAGTGACATGTTGATGTAGGTTAAAATTTAGCATTAAATCTATTAGCACTTTTGAGGCTTCTGTTGTGTGATGCATTGTGGGCCAGTCTATAACATCAAGGTTAAAGTCGCCCGCAAGAATAATCCTGGATTGGAGGACATGATGCTGCATATATTCTTGAATTGCTGAAAGGCATGCACTGCCATAGGAAGGGCTCCGATAAACGCAACTGGCTTCTTATGATATGACTAATAAACTCGGGCCCCTCGGTTAACCCCCTTTCTTCACGTTTATTGCTGTATACATGTGACGCGAGCTGGAAATGGCGACCGTAGCGAAACATCGTTGCCCGAACACTTGCCAGTATTTTTGTCTACGTCCGCAACCTCCTGCTCGCGTACACAAGTCGACAGGATCAACACATGGCAGCAACTTTATCGGCGTCACAGTATCATGGAAGCTCTCAACACCACGCTGTGCACTTCAAGCGTCGAGATCCTCTGCCTACACAGACAAGCGTATGGCCACATCATCGAATGCCTTGGGCCTGCCCAAGCAGCGGACGACGGGCCTGTGGAAGAAAAGAGCTCGACGCAATCGCTGCATCATGATCGGAATGGGATTCAGTGACCAAAATCAATGAATACGTCATGGTGAGGAATTTCACTTCTACTGCATACAGATATTTAAAAACTATGAATCATGAAACAAAATGCAAGACGAAATGATCCAGCGATTTCAAGTATGCTACCCTCCCTCCCCCCACTCACCATCCACCAGCTGCAGACATTTCAACTGGGTCGCCACAGTCACCCGCAGACTCCACGTAGCAACCATCATCAGTGCCAAACACAGCTCCGTATGAGTAGATCGTTAGCAAGTTTCTCATGTAGTGCTCCTCCCGAAAAGTAGAAACGGAATTGCGCCCCTAGCATAATTCTACTATGCAGTATGGACAAGGTAAAGCTAGACGAAAGCAAGCAGTGTGCAAGTTGCCCCCCGCTGACGACACAAGTTGATCAAACAGATACAAGGCTTATTCCAGAAGCAGTGCTACATCATCAGCTGTTGCAGTCACGTCAGCAAGATCGAAGTCAATCACTCCGAGATTCACTTCAGCTACCTTGACGACGACTTCGACACAGACGACGATGGAGAGCATCGTCGAAAGTACAGTTGCAACAATGAAAATGTTAGTGCACAAGACAATTAAACCTAAGGCGCACTCAATGAATACGGCGTTTTGCAAGAAAGAAACGTCGCCGAGTACACCATTAGCACTACCTATCGGGACTGCTCCTACCCCACCTGTCAGGACTGCTCCTACCCCAGGGAACCCCAACGATTCCTGCGACAACACCTATGCACAACAACGAAAAAGACACGGGCACTTTCCTGACATACCGGACCGACAAGGACTTCGCTTCAAATGTTCGAGCAGGCGACACCGCGTGTCCACAAGTCGCAACGAGTAAGTCGAAACCAAATACATAAAAGTCCCCTGCATGCTGCAATGTGTCCGAAGCTTCCGTCCTCGGGGGCATGGTTATGTCGTCCAGAGTGCAGCAGCCGCACTCGGCTACCTGAGCTATAATGAACGTCAACGGTATGCTGAACATTTCTGCGAAGTTGCAATGAGTTTAAAACCATGGATAATATTGTAGTCACTGCACCTTCTCATATTTTTATTTGTCCTCTCCTTGCTTCCTCTCATGAGGCTTGTTATGTGCGCTTTCTCGGGGGAAGGGGGAATATGTAACGGTGAACAGATGGACCATGCATGGCAGGAGAGGAAGACGAATATTAAAGCCAGTGTTGGGGCAACTATGTTTGTCTACGTGCGCAACCTCCTGGTCTCGTCGCGTACCTACTCAAACATCCGCCAAGAAAATCTAAGGATAAAGGTGAAGCGGTATGTAGCAATCGTGATTGCGGCTACAATAATTATGAGGTGGTGCGAAGAACATTTAAATGAGTAAGGTGCCAGCGTAGGGCACATACCCCCACTGGGTACGTGCCCCCCCCCCCCGAAATTAGGCGGTATATCCCTCCCCTGGACAGACCGCCATTGGACTCTGAACCTGGCAACGTTTAACGCTAGAACGTTATTTAGTGAGGCCAGTCTAGCAGTGCAATTGCAGGAATTAGAGGGCAGTAAATGGGATATAATAGGGCTCAGTGAAGTTAAGAGGACAAAAGAAGCATATACACTGCTAAAAATCGCGCAAGTCTTGTGCCACCAGGGCTGAGCCGAGAGACGAGAACTAGGAGTCGGATTCCTAATAAGGATATCGCTGGTAACATACAGAAATTCTATCGCATTAACGAGAGGGTGTCAGGTATTGTTGTGAACCTTAATAAGAGGTACAAATTGAAGGTCGTATAGGTCCACGCCCCTACATCCAGTCACGATGACCAGGAAATCGAAAGCTTCTATGAAGACGTGGAATCGGCGATGGGTAAAGCCAATACAGAATACACTATACTGATGGGCGACTTCAATGCCAGGGTAGGCAAGAAGCAGGCTGGAGACAAGTCACTGGGGGAATATGGCATAGGTTCTACGATTAACATGGGATAGTTATTAGTAGAGTTTGCAGAACAGAATAATATGCGGATAATGAATACCTTCTTCCGCAAGCGGGATAGCCGAAAGTGGACGTGGAGGAGCCCGAATGGCGAGACTAGAAATGAAATAGACTTTATACTCTGCGCTAACCCTGGCATCATACAAGATGTGGGCGTGCTCGGCAAGGTGCGCTGCAGTGACCATACGATGGTAAGAACTCCAATCAGCCTAGACTTGATGAGGGAACTGAAGAAACTGGTACATAAGAAGCCGATCAATTAGTTGGCGGTAAGAGGGAAAATAGACGAATTCCGGATCAAGCTACAGAACAGGTATTCCGCTTTAACTCAGGAAGACGAGCTTAGTGTTGAAGCAATGAACGACAATCTTATGGGCATCATTAAGGAGTGTACAATAGAAGTACGTGATAACTCCGTTAGACAGGATACCAGTAAGCTATCGCAGGAGACGAAAGACCTCATCAAGAAACGCCAATGTATGAAAGCATCTAACCCTACAGCTAGAATAGAACTGGCCAAATTTTCAAAGTTAATCGACAAGCGTAAGGCAGCTGAAATAAGGAAGTATATTATGCATAGAATTGGACATGCTCTTAGGAACGGAGGAAGCGTAAAAACCGTGAAGAAACTAAGAATAGGCAAGAATCTGATGTATGCGTTAAGAAACAAAGCCGGCAATATCATTATTAATATGGATGAGATAGTTCAAGTGGCTGAGGAGTACTTTAGAGATTTATACAGTACCAGTGGCACTCACAACGACAATGGAAGAGAAAATAGTCTAGAGGAATTCGAAATCCCACAAGTAACGCCGGAAGAAGTAAAGAAAGCCTTGGGAGCTATGCAAAGGGGGAAGGCAGCTGGGGAGGATCAGGTAACAGCAGATCTGTTGAAGGATGGTGGGCAGATTGTTCTAGGAAACTGGCCACCCTGTATACGCAATGCCTCATGACCTCGAGCGTACCTGAATCTTGGAAGAAGGCTAACATAAACCTAATCCATAAGAAAGGGGACGCCAAGGACTTTAAAAATTATAGACCGATCAGCTTATTGCCCGTTGCCTACAAACTATTTACTAAGGTAATCGCAAATAGAATCAGGAACACCTTAGACTTCTGTAAACCAAAGGACCAGGCAGGATTTCATTAAGGCTATTCAACAACAGACGATATTCACACTATCAATCACGTGATAGAGAAATGTGCGGAATATAACCAACCCTTATATATTAACACGTGCACTTATCTTTACCGGGCGACCACGTTTCGCCGCCTAACAAATGTTATCGCACAGCACGGGACGCGCCTGTTTCTGGAAAGTTATCGATGCTTCAATCCGTTGTCTGTTGTCGCCGAACCTTATGTTATCTGATTTCATCTCCTGATGCGAATAGTGTACACTTTGTGGAAGGCACGTGGGTCCCAACGATTAGTCTGGAACATTCGACGATTGATGTATAAAAGCCGATGCGCTTGACCCGTTGATCAAATTTTCGACGATCGCCGACTGTGTTCGCCGCTCTCGTTGTGCTATAAGTGTAGCCTGTTTTGTGGGCACAGGCTCGCCCAATAAAATCTAGTTTTGCCTTTCACAGTATTGCTACTGTGTTCTTTGACGTCACGACCACGTGACATCTGGCGGAGGTGCGGGGTAAGTCCGGTCATTAACGGTTATTCTTGCTGTGCAGATCCCTGTCGGCGTAATGAGGTGTCCTCCAGCGGTACGAATTTGAGGGCCTTCCCATGTAGTTTTAACTTTCTTCAACAGGGCGGCGATGTGACCACTCATTACGTAGTAATCGGCCCCTGTGTCCACTAAGGCGGTAACTGCTTGGCCGTCGAGAAGCACGTCGTGGTCGGTTGTTCTTTGTCTGGCGTTGCAGTTAGGTCTTGGGGTCGGATCACGGCTGCGTCGAGTTGAACTGAAGCTGGAATGTCGCGTCGTCAGGTCGTCTTTCGTTGTCGTATTCTTTGCTTCCAGACATTGTCGGGACGGCGGCGTGTCGTTATGTCGTCGAGGTAGTTTCTTCGGCGTCTTCGTCGGCGGCGGAGGATCTTCGTCAGTTCGACGAACAGCAACCGCAGCTCCATCGGTTGCAGCTTTTAGTTTTCCGGATATGGGCTCGCTGACCGGCCCCGGGCTGGGCCAGTGTATGGTCGGCGCTGCGGCGAAAGGTAGCGGCCTGGTGATGGCGAACGCGACGGTCGTCGAGAGCTCCACTGAGTAGCGGCGAGGCAGTCGGCGATATCGCGAGGGCGTTCACCTTGCTGCGGGCGCGGAGCGTTGACGGCGAAACCTCGCAGTCCCATCTCCCGGTATGGGCATCGTTGGTAGACGTGACCCGCTTCTCCGCAGTGGTAGCAGAGCGAGTGGTCAGGAGCGCGCCAAACGTCTATCTTCATCCGGTAGCTGCGCTGGGCGACAGGTGGGCGTGCTGGCGGCCACGGTGGTGCTCGACCAAATTGCGGCGTTACGGGGCCCTGGCGCGGTCGTGGAGGGGGACCTTGACGGCGGGCGACGGCGGCGTAGGTCATCGCTTGCGGCTGAGGCTGCGGCGATTCAGGGGCTACTCCAAGTTGTTGGAGCTGCTCACGTACGGCGTCGGCAATCGAAGCCACTTGAGGCTGTGATTATGGGAACAGCTTCTGTAGCTCCTCCCGCACGACCGCTCGTATAGTCTCGCGTAGGTCGTCGGCGGCCAGTGATTGAACTCCGGCGTAGTTTGTCGAGTTGGTGCGGCGTTCGAATTGTCGGTTTCGCATCTCGAGTGTCTTCTCGATACTGGTGGCCTCGCGAAGAAACTCGTCGACGGTCTTCCGTGGGCTTCGTACCATTCCGGCAAAAAGTCCCTCCTTCACACCATGCATGAGTAGGCGGACTTTCTTCTCCTCGGGCATTTCAGGTTCGGGGTGGCGGAAGAGACGGCTCATTTCCTCCGTGAAGATGGCGGTCGTCTCATTAGGTAGCTGCATCCGGGTTTCTAATAGCGCTTGGGCTCGTTCTCGGCGTACGACGCTTGCGAATGTCTGCAGGAAGCCGCTTCGGAAAAGGTCCCAGGTCGTTAAGGTGGCTTCTCGGTTCTCGAACCACGTCCTGGCCGCGTCTTCCAATGCGAAGAAGAAATGTCGCAGTTTGTCGTCGCTCTTCGAGTTGTTAAATGTAGTGACTCTCTCATACGTCTCAAGCCAGCTTTCCGGGTCCTGGAACGTTGAACCGCGGAACGTCGGAGGCTCCATGGGCTGCTGCAGCACGACAGGGGACGCTGGGGCTGCCATTGGGGTGCACTTGGTGGCGATCTTCCTGGTCGTCTCAGGCAAAATCCGTGCTCCGGGGCAGTGCTTGCAGCCTGCGTCTACCTCGCTGGTTCTTGTCGACGTTGGTGTTGTCTTCCGCGTGCGGGTTTGGGTCACGGCTTTGTGGGGGCGTCTGGTACATGAACGCAAAGCACCTCCACCAGATGTCACGTGGTCGGAAGATCGCTGTAGGAAGATGAAGCGATACCGCCGGAGAGCTCTCGTAGTCACCACACCTTGAGTGTTCTCGAAGATCAAGTGAGCATCCCGCCTCGCTCGAACATTGTTATTTCGGTCGGCACCAAAATACCCGCTGACGTAGAAAGCGTCATCGAAGGCGACCAACGTCTACTGCTCGACCGTGAAATTTGCGTCGCTCGAGGGATCGCTCGACTGTACGGAGGAAACGGGAAAGTGTTGCTGACAAACTTCAGCCAGGAGTTCAAGCACATCAACAAGGGCACGACGATCGCATACATCGAGGAAATTCTGGAAACCAGCAATGCGTTTGTCCTCTCGGATTGTGCGCCATGTACCCCACCGACCATAGTCCCCGAACCAGACTTCGACGTAAATCCAAGTCTCCCCATGATTAACCAACAACAGCTGAGAAGCTTACTTCGACGGTACAAAGAGTGCTTTTCGTCATCACGGATTCGACAAACGACAGTCGCAAAGCATCGCATAATAACTGAAGAGTGTGCTCGACCACTCCGCCAGATCCCTTATCGAGTTTCTACGCGAGAACGTGATGCTATAAGGCACCAAGTCGACGAAATGCGGCGTCACGACATCATCCAGCCGTCCAAAAGCCCGTGGGCATCTCCTGTAGTCTTCGTGAAGAAAAAGGACGGAATCCTACGTTTCTGCGTCGGTTATCGTCGTCTGAACAAGATCACGAAGAAGGACGTATACCCCCTCCCACGAATAGACGACGCATTGGATCGGCTCGGCAACGCTAAATACTTCTCGTCGATGGACCTCAAGTCTGGCTATTGGCAAATAGAAGTCGACGAAAGAGATCGCGAAAAGACGGCCTTCATTACCCCAGACGGCCTCTACGAGTTCAAGGTTATGCCATTCGGACTGTGCTCGGCGCCTGCAACGTTCCAGCGCGTGATGGACACGGTTATAGCAGGATTGAAGTGGCAGACATGTCTCGTTTACTTGGATGACGTCGTCGTCTTCACCGGAAATTTCGACGATCACCTCAGGCGGCTTGCGACAGTACTAGAGGCCATCAAGTCACCAGGGCCTACTCTGAAGCCGGAAAAATGCCGCTTCGCTTACGATGAGCTTCTGTTCCTAGGCCACGTAATCAGCAAATCTGGTGTCCGTCCAGACCCGCAAAAGATAGCTGCCATCGCACAGTTCCCGCAACCCATCGACAAGAAGGCAGTGTGTAGATTCCTTGGTGTGTGTGCCTACTACAGGCGCTTTGTCAAGGACTTTTCACGCATCGCTGAGCCGTTGGCACGTCTAACTAAATGTGATGTTGAGTTCAAGTGGGAAACGCCGCAGGCCGACGCATTTGAAGAACTCAAGCGACGCATGCATGTCCGCCGGTACTTGCGCACTTCGACGAGTACGCCGATACAGAAATGCATACTGACGCCAGCAGCCTAGGCCTCGGTGCCGTTCTAGACCAGAGGAGAAACGGAGTCGAACAGGTGATAGCTTACGCTAGCCGGTCGCTGTCAAAAGCGGAAGGTAACTATTCTACGACCGAAAAGGAATGCCTCGCAATCGTTTGGGCCACAGCTAAATTTTGCCCATATCTTTATGCCAGGCCATTCAAAGTCGTCACTGACCATCACGCGTTGTGTTGGTTAGCGAATATAAAGGATCCTTCAGGACGACTGGCGCGGTGGAGCCTCAGACTACAAGAATAGGACATCACTGTAACCTACAAGTCCGGACGAAAACACTCCGATGCCGATTGCTATCACGTGCCCCCATTGACCCGCCGCCGCAAGATGACGAGAATGACGACGCCTTCCTTGGAATGATAAGCGCGGAAGACTTCGCTGAACAGCAACGGGCAGACCCGGAGCTAAAAGGCCTCGTCGAATATTTGGAAGGGCACACCCACGTTGTCCCCAGGGCATTTAAGCGCTGATTATCTTCCTTCACGCTTCAAAACAATCTACTCGTAAAGAACTTCTCACCAGTCCGCGCCAACTACTTTCTTGTCCCGTCAGGACTTCGTCCAGAAGTATTGCACGCCCTACGTGACGATCCGACCGCTGGACACCTCGGATTTTCCCAGACACTATCGAGGATACAAGAAAAGTATTATTGGCCGCACCTGACCGCCGACGTCGCCCGTTAAGTCAGAACATGCCGAGACTGTCATTGATGCAAAACACCGCCGACAAGGCCAGCCGGATTACTACAGCCAATCTAGCCTCCTCGCCGACCATTCCAGCAGATCGGGATGGACTTGCTGGGACCGTTTCCGACGTCAACAAACGGAAATAAGTGGATCGTCGTGGTGACGGACTACCTCACCCGCTTCGCTGAAACTAAAGCACTGCCGAAAGGTAGCGCAGCCGAAGTGGCGAAATCCTTTGTCGAACACATCCTGCTGCGACATGGCGCCCCAGAAGTCCTCATCACCGACAGAGGAATGGCCTTTACAGTGGAGCTCATCCAAGCCGTTCTGCAATACACTCAGACAAGGCACAGGAGGACAACGGCCTACCACCCACAGACGAATGGTCTTACGGAGCGGCTGAATAAGACCTTCGGCGACATGCTAGCGATGTACGTCGACGTCGAACACAAGACCTGGGATGCCGTCCTGCCATACATAACATTCGCTTACAACACAGCGGTGCAAGAAACAACACAGCTCACGCCGTTCAATCTGGTCTACGGCAGGAACCCGACGACGACGCTCGACGCCATGCTGCCGCACGTCACTGACGAGGAAAATCTTGACGTCGCTACCTATCTCCAGCGCGCCGAACAAGCCCGACAGCTCCCCGCCTGCGGATCAAGAACCAGCAGAGGACCGACAGCCGACACTACAAACTCCGACGACGCTTCGTCGAGTACCAGCCCGGCGACCGTGTTTGGGTATGGGTCCCGATACGTCGACGAGGACTCAGTGAGAAACTACTGCGACGCTATTTCGGACCCTACATGGTCATCCGACGTATTGGCGCACTGGACTATGAGGTCGTGCCAGACGGCATTTCGCACTCACAGAGGCGCCGCGCACGATCTGAAATGGTCCACGTGGTGCGCCTTAAACCCTTTTACGGACGCTGACGAACTTCCTTATTTTGTTGTTTTCTTTGCTACGAGTGCTTTTCTTTTATTACTTTCGTTTGTTTGCAGCATCGGGTCGACGCTTTTTCAGATGGAGGTAATAACACGTGTACTTATCTTTATCGAGCGACCACGTTTCGCCGCCTAACAAATGCTATCGCACAGCGCGGGACGCGCCTGTATGTATCCGAAGTTTATGGAAAGTTATCGATGCTTCTATCCGCTGTCTGCTGTCGCCGAACCTTATGTTATCTCATTTCATCGCCTGGCGCGAATAGTGTAGAACTTTATGGAAGGCACGCGGGTCCCAACGATTACTCTGGAACATTCGACGATTGATGTATAAAAGCCGACGAGCTTGACCCGTTGATCAGATTTTCGACGATCGCCGACTGTGTTCGCCGCTCTCGTTGTGCTATAAGTGTAGCCTGTTTTGTGGGCACAGGTTCGCCCAATAAAATCTAGTTTTGCTTTTCACAGTATTGCTACTGTGTTCTTTGACGTCACGACCACGTGACAATATAGCTTTCATTGATTACGAGAAAGTGTTTGATTCAGTCGAAAAATCAGCAGGCATGGAGGCATTACGGAATGAGGGTGTAGACGAGGTGTATGTAAAAATACTGAAAGATATCTATAGCAGCTCCACAGCCACCGTAGTCCTTCATAAAGAAAGCAACAAAATCCCAATAAAGAAAGGTGGCAGGCAGGGAGATACGTGCTCTCCAATGCTATTCATAGCGTGTTGACAGGAGGTGTTCACCCGCCGTGGTTGCTCAGTGGCTATGGTGTTGGGCTGCTGAGCACGAGGTCGCGGGATCGAATCCCGGCCATGGCGGCCGCATTTCGATGGGGGCGAAATGCGTAAACAGCCGTGTACTTAGATTTAGGTGCACGTTAAAGAACCCCAGGTGGTCGAAATTTCCGGAGTCCCCCACTACGGCGTGCCTCATAATCAGTAAGTGGTTTTGGCACGTAAAAACCCAATAATTAAATTAATTAATTAATTAATTAGGAGGTGTTCAGAGACCTGGAATGGAAGAATTGGGGATAAGAGTTAAGGGAGAATGCCTTAGTAACATGCGATTCGTTGATGATATTGCCTTGCTTAGTAACTCAGGGGACCAGTTGCAATGCATGCTCACTGACCTGGAGAGGCAAAGCAGAAGGGTGGGTCTAAAAATTAATCTGCAGAAAACTAAAGTAATGTTTAACAGTCTCGGAAGAGAACAGCAGTTTACGATAGGTAGCGAGGCACTGGAAGTGGTAAGGGAATACATCTGCTTAGGGGAGGTAGTGACCGCGGATCCGGATCATGAGAATGAAATAATCAGAAGAATAGGAATGGGCTCGGGTGCGTTTGGCAGGCATTCTCAGATCATGAACAGCAGGTTGCCATTATCCCTCAAAAGAAAAGTGTATAATAGCAGTGTCTTACCAATACTCAGCTACGGGGCAGGAACCTGGAGGCTTACGAAAAGGGTTCTACTTAAATTGAGGATGACGCAACAGAGCTTTCGAAAGAATAATGATGGGTGTAACGTTAAGGGATAAGAAAACAGCAGATTGGGTGAGGGAACAAACGCGAGTTAATGATATCTTAGTTGAAATTAAGAAAAGGAAATGGGCATGGGCAGGACACGTAATGAGGAGGGAAGATAACCAATGGTCATTAAGAGTTACAGAATGGATTCCAAGGGAAGGGGAGCGTAGCAGGGGGCGGCAGAAAGTTAGGTGGGCGGATGAGATTAAGAAGTTTGCAGGGACAAAATGGGCGCAATTAGTACATGACCGGGGTAGTTGAAGAAGTATGGGAGAGGCCTTTGCCCTGCAGTGGGCGTAATCAGGCTGATGATGATGATGATGATGATGAAGATGATGGTGTAAAATCTATGTCTTTGACTCAAGAGCATGCCGAGCGAATGAGTTGGCGGTTCGAACGGGGTGCGATAACGCTATCGCGTTCCACTCTTCAAGGGGAAGCTTAAGCGTCCTCCAATTTTTTTCATTTCTATTTTGCGGGTTGACGCGCGTTTATAGCGAATGGTGGGCATTATTCACATTTGTAGTAGTAAAGGTACCCCCCTCACTTGCATAGAAAACTTACCTTGAGTTGCCGCCCCCCACCCTGAAAAAAAATCTTGGGTGCGTGCCTGTGCCAGCGCTAACATTCGCGAATCTGCACTTCAGGTCGGTGACCTTGTCTGGTTTCAAAGTTAACCAAAGGCTGGAGTGGCATTGGGGTACAAAGTTAAAACCACGAATACTACTCAGTAGGGTGAGATGAGCTGGGCCTCTTTTGAGGTCAGAGATATTCAGAACAAGATTAGTTTTGAAGAAAGGCCCAGCAAAATGGATCACAATAAAAAGTAACAGTTTTGCCCGAAAGGCAAGCATCGATTGCATTAGCAAATTAGAAGATAGCTATACGAGTAAGGATAGCAGTGTTGCAGGCCGTGTATATTTGGAAACGTTCGCTCAATTAACAAGCATGGTGTCAGCGCGCACAAGCAAACACGAACACATCACACTCGATGACCGCGGACACTAGCCCTCAAAACGCTTGCGTAAGCAAACGCGGCAGCAGCAGCGAGCGAAGTGACCTTTGTTCTGTACAGCAATCGCAAAGGTATGAGTCGTCTGCAGATCGCTTCCAAAATAGGGCGTGCGCGACCGCGCGCCGCCGAGCACAGTACGCAATTGCTGGGGGAGTAGAAGCCGCCCCCTTCTATCCGGCTCTGCCTCTCCACTCCGTGTCCGAGATTGAGGCTCGATCCTCAGTTGCCCTTGCGCCCGGTCGCCAAATACGCATGTGCTACCGGAGGCCTAAGCGGCTCCCCTCTCCCTCCCTCCCATTTCGCGCGACGAAAGGTTTGGTCTCCGCCTTTTTCCCTCGCGCGCGCCATATTGAGCCGCGATGAGCGGCTCACCGTGGCAGGTTTTCACTCGCACATAAAGCATACGGCCCGTGGCGACGGTGTTATCGCCCTTGGCCTTTATACGTAACATCACAGCAATGGCGACGGCAAAAATGCGCCTGGAGTGTCCTTATATTTGCTATTGCAATAAAATGGGCGTCTATAGTGCACGAATATCTGCAATCTCAAAACGTGGACATGGGATGGAATAACAGTTCAAGAAAGCTGACAACCAAGTGAAATGCAAGTGAACGCGTAAATAGATTATCAGGATTCATCAAGACAAACGTCACAAATCCAGAGACGTAAATTGGATGAAAAATATGGAAACGAAGATGTTCATGGATATTTACAAAAACGACAAGATATCAGGAAATAAAATTTGTACGATAGCAAAAATAGTGCGTTGCTATTTGATACCCGAGCTGACTGTCTGAGGAGCAAAACATAGAGGTGACAATCTTCACAATAGGAGGAGGCAAGTGTCTGCAGCAGCAAACCTCCGGAGACGACTCATCACATTGTAATTGAATAACAACATATTAACCCTGCCCGCACCGTTGGGGACGTTGAATTTGCAGTATTGCTGAGTTTCGCATGGCTTGAATATATCACAGCAAAGATATTGCACTTCAATCTGTGCAAGGTAATGTACACTTCACTGCCCTGTCTGAACATTTTAAAGCAGTGCACTATGATCTGTACGAACTGATACTAAGAAAGGGAAAAATAACTGAACAAAAAACGGGGGCATCGTGCATTCTGAAGACTAGGCATCTCCATCACACGAACATAGCACTGAACATTTATGATGACTCAAATAATCTTTAAATGACCACAATTACAATAGCGTGGTTGATGAGGAACACATGACTTAAAACGTGATCGACTATTCCCACCACTTGAAAAAATCACAGCAAACATATTGCACTTGAACCTGTGCAAGGTAGTGTACACTTCACAGCGTTGTGTGAACATCCTAAAGCAATGCACCATGATCTCTACGAACTGACTAACAAAAAAAGAAAAGAAATATTGAATAAAAATTGGGGCATCGTGCATTCTGAAGACAAGGCATCCTCTACGCGCGAGCAATACATTGAACACTTATGGCGGCTCAATAAGTCATCACTAAATAAGCAGAATTAGTGTGGTTGACGAGGGACACATGAATGAAACAGAAAACACGACTATTCATTCTCATGGCTTAAAATATCATAGCAAAGATATTACACCTCAACTTATGCAAGGTAGTGTACCCTTCACTATCCCGTCAGAGCATGCCAAAACAGTGCGCCAAATGCGAAAAGACTGTGTACTTAGATTTAGGTACACGTTAAAGAATCCCAGGTGCTGCAAATTTCCAGAGTCTCACACTACGGCGTGCCTCACAATGAAATCTTTGTTTTGGCACGTAAAACCCCATAATTTATTTGTTTTAGAACAGTGCACCATGATCTGTATGTACCGAGATTAAGAAAAGAAAGAAAAAGAGCAGTGAACAAGAAATGGGAGCATCATGCATACCAATTGAGAGTAAGAAAATAAAGAAAACAAAGCACTGAACAAGAAACTGGAGCATCATGTACGATTAACACTATTTTGGAGCTTTTTCGTCAACGCTTTCATCAGTTCCAGCTGGGCAGTCAGGTACACTTGGCTGCTCCGCCTCTCCTCAAGAAGTGCGGCCCGCTCAGTCTTTCGCAGCTCAAGCTCCTGCTCCCTCAGCCTCACATTGTCGTCGTGCTGGCGGATGCGGAGCTGCATCTTGTCGTCGTGCTGGCGTATCTGGAGGGCCAGTCTCTCCCGGTCGAGTTCATGAGCGAGCGTGCGCATCTGCATTTCGTGTTCTGACCGGGCCTGCACATACGCCAGGGTACTTTCATTCTGCCCTCGTGTGCCTGCACAAATCGAACAAGAAGCATAAGAAATGTTCTGAAGCGTTTCAGAACTTCATGCTTTGAAGCACAGGCAGCGCTTTTTTGAAGGCTACTAATGCAGCATTGAGTACAAGGACACACACGTGTGTCTTGTACTCGGGCACAGTATAGAAAAACATGATGTCATCTGTATTAGTACATTACCTTACTTCAATACTAGAAAATGGCACCTTTCCAGCGAGAAAGGCCAGGAAAGGCTAAAAAAGAAAAGTAGAGGTGTGGTGGTGACATTACGAAGTTGTCTACCAAATTTACATCTTTAATTTCCATAACTTATGGTGTTTTTTACTGACAACTGTAACTGAAACTCCGACTGTAAGCATAAAAAAGTCAGCGACAACCAAAGGGGGATTCTCTCCACGATGAAGCAGTGACAATTGTCATTTTGAGGAATATCAATTTATTCCTGTGATCCTTCAGTTTTCTTTGGTTATGTGGATAAATATTAGAATGAACTAATGAAACCTGCAGTAGAAGTTGATAAATGCATTTTCCTAGCGCCGTGGGGACAAAAATCAAGCAGAATATAGAGCTTTGGGAGATGCCATCGCACTGCTTGCCATTGCTTTCCATTGCCACAGTGCCGCATGCGGCATAAAAAATGAAAGCAGATTCGTTACTGCTACCATGTTCGAATAGTGAGTGCTGCTATTGAACGACACAGATTTGAATTGCTGGCACGCACTTCACGTGCATTTGGACAACAGCACGCTGTGCATTTGTTTCCCCCAGCAATGTTAGATGATCATGGTAGGATGTGTGGCGGCCTCATGGTCGCACAGCAGCAGCCAGACACCCTTTCCCCTTTTCGACTCTATAAAATCTTATCGCATTGTGTGCGGGAAAGGGAAGTGGTGCGAGGGTTACTGGATGCACTATTACTGGATGCACTGCTAGTACCATAACGTATACAGCTTGTCTACGGTGCAAGAGGGAAATGAATGAATTAATGTGCGGTTTTTATTGGCGCAAGGGCCAGGTGTGGCCAAAGGGTGTCATGCCAGTGTTAGTGATTTCACACCGGAGTGTTGCATTCTATGAAGTTGATGTGACGTGGCTGTAAAGGGCCCTAAAAAATAGTCGCTCTAAAGTCCGTAAAATCTACGTGTAGTAGCTGTAGTAATTGTTATGGCGATGGCTAATGACGTGTACTATGAGCCTTAAAATACATTACGAAAATAATATGATATACAAAGCATGTCAGAATTAAGGACTGGCCACAGCACTACGGCCTCACCAAAGCCCTTGGAGACACAAGCTCCTGGAGGCATGTTTTATACAATACTGGTATCACAGCGGCATCCTCTGAAGAGAGGGAGCGCTACGAATGTATGGGGCTAATAACATGTAGGACAACATCATTGAAGGAACCGAGGACTGCTTTGGCGTTAAAAAAACATAACCGGATGAAGCGGGATACAATAGCGCTATGCCAGAGGAAAATGTTTCTTTCTCTCAGCTTTGGCTTCCCGACACTCAAGAAGGATGTGGAGGACGGTCACCCTCTCCCCGCATCAACCACAGGTTGAAGGTTCATTTCCAGAAAGTAGAAAACTATAGGTGCCAAATGTGTGTCCTATTCTGAGACGACAGAATAGGACATCTGTTCGCCGTGTTTTTGTTGCAAAGGGCGAAAAACCTAATTGTGGCTTTATTACCTGCAGTTTATTACTTGTTTCTGTGTCTCACATGCGTTTTCAGTTGTTTCGCAGTTTCTTTCGTAAGAAACGCTTCGTATCTGTGACAGGGACAGCAGTGGTAGGATTAATAGCATGTGATGCAATTGATGTGACGATCTGGTCCGCCAGAACGTTACCATCAATTCCCCTATGGCCGGGTACACAGTATATAATGATATGATGGTTAGCAAGATAAGCTTTACACAGCTAGGGATAGAGCTGAATAAGTACGGGATTTTTATGCTTACAGACTGACATCAAGGCTTTCACGACACTTAGAGAGTCTGTATATACAATCGCTTTTTGGAGTTTTGATTTCCTTATTTACGCTGCAAGAGGGAGTGAAACGAATAAGATAGTTACCGTGCAATGGCACACGGGCGTCATAGCCACCTGTGCCCACTGGTGACCTCTGTGTGGGGTTTTGGCTTGTGACGTCACTGGGACTAGCCGGCTGCCCTTTAGGTGTAAAAAAATGGAGTATAAGATTTCCACATGAATCAGGTAATTGACAAATCTGCAGAGTACAATCAAACTTTCTATATGGCTTCCATAATTCAGGAATAGAATCGATGTTATTTGTTTGTGTTGTTTAGTGTTTTAACATGTTAGTGTTATCTGCATGCTTAAGGGTCTAAAAATTGCTTTCAGATATTTCAGAAGTCCTAAATCTGCCACTCACACCAGCAGTTTTCTGTTACTGACTGACAACTAATAATTGCAGTGTCCGGCAATATTTTTCCATTTATGCAGGCCTACCGTATTTATTTAAGTATAGGCCACCCTTTATTTTCTGGAATGGTATCCAAAATGACCTATCGCCTCATACTAATTGCAAAAAAATGTCGATCTATATTCGTGAAAAATCTAACAATATTCATGAGCTAATGGCGTTCCTTCGACGCGCAGGCCATGAAGTCAGTCTGGAGATTATCCACACTGGCTTCAAGAAATGCTGCTATCCAACGAACTACGTTATGCTGCTATCCAACGAACAAAGTACGTTATTTGGGGTGCTGAGGATGCCTGCGAACTATGCAATGAGGATCACTTCTCTGGCAGTGCCAACGAGGATGCAGTTTAGGCAACAATCGACTACCATGATTTAGTAGCCGAACTTACGGTAAAGAAAGGGGTGTCATGCTCGAAGTTCTTAGTTATTCTAAAAAAATATGAGTTCTCTTTTGTCAATTGATTATTTATTTACAGCGAAATCAATATATAGGAGTCAACCTATATACAAGTACAGACGGTACTTGCATGAGCTCTGTATTGAACTACAATAAAGGATGAGAATGTTTGTGGGCAATATCCCTGAGGACTAAAAACATGCACAATATTTTTGCAAGCGTGTTTTAGGATTACTATTATTTTAAACATCTTTATTAGTGGATTTCAATAACCCTACACACAATGACATCTCATTCAGACTGAGTTTGAAAACAAAATCATCATTAAGTGAAAGTTAACTCAACCCACATTGCTTTAGCGAAACATGGAACAAATTTACATTTTAAGAAATATGAGAATACAACACTGGTATACCAAGACAATGCACAGGCTTGCATATTACTATAATATGCACACTGTCACATTTCATGGTCTATCTCCTGGAAATTTTTTATCCTCCTCGTATGGTGCCTTCAACCATGCATATTCTACAACGATGTCCTTCCACCTGTAGCAATGTATACAAGCAAACTAAATGCTAGAGGGTTAAAATGTTTCACACTTGTAGCAGGAATTTCCTTGAGCTGTTTCTTTGCCTTGTCATACTTCTTCACATTGGCAAACATTTAGGGACTATGTACATACATACATGGTACACTCAATCTTCATTTTGGCTTGCATTAATGGCCAACAAACCATCACTCTGGCAGACTTTATAAAAACAAGCTTGCCAGCGAGCTGCTCATAACAAAGGCAATTTTACTAATGCCCCTTGGGCATTGGCTAGATCTGCTTCTTACATAATGCGAGTCTTGACACGCTGCAATGCCGTGTTAGTGTTCACATCTAAATTGGCTGACAACAAAATGAAAATACAAGGACTTTAGGAAATTTATGTGTTTACCTTGTTTTGTGTTGTGCTCTGCGTTGCCATCACAAAAGTTCATGCAGTGAGTCAGCAACAAAATCACGATAACATGATAGTCCAGCAACACATTTTAAAAAAAAAGTGGGAGACGGCACCATAGTGGCACCCTGCTCCTTTTCTCTCCACTCAAAATCACCCTATGGACCTTTGGTACAAACTGAACCGCTGTAAGACAATCAAGAGTTTTGTGTGCACTTCTTTGTACAACTCACTTTTTTTGTTGAAATTGAGTTTGAAGAGCAGATGGAGCCAAAGAATGAATATCAAGTTACTTGCAAAATTGGCCAATAATGCAGAAACAATTCATCAAAAGTTGTAAGACACGCATGGAAATGACGCCCTAAACGAAAGGACTGTGGTAAAGTGGGTCCAGTATTTTGGGGGGAAGGCCTTGAAGGACTTCAAGGACGATGCAAGATATGGATTCCACTCCACCTCGTGCGAATTGGAAACATTGGTTCTGTACGTTCTCTTGCGTTCCGTGACAGCCGAATGACTGCTAGAATGATGGCAGAAGCACTTGTTTTTGGGAAAGTTGTATGTTTACCAGATTATGACATAACGTTTGGAAAAGACACGTTTGCAACAAGATGGTGTCAAAACCGATAACTCCTGTGCAAAAGTTTGAGCAAGAACAATGTGACATCGATTGGAAGGGTTAAGTTTACAGAATACATTTTTCTAAAGTGCGGTAATTGGCAAAGAGACAAATTTACAAGTACACCAAACTGAAGTCGCTGAGAAAAAGGTGAAATAATAAAAGTCGTGCTCATTGTGTTTCTTGCCATGTAATGGTGCACCACGAATTTTTGTGTTAAGGTAAAACAATCAATGCAGCTTTCTACATGTAGGCCCTGAAGCATCTGAAAAGTTTGTGTGATAGCAAAAGAACCTTACAGCCTGAAATAGCACAAAGCACCTAAAAAGAATGTTCACAATGGTCAAATGCTGTCCATCCAGCCCATTCAATACACTGGCTGGTGAAGTACCACTGCTGAGCAGTTTGGTGAGTACACAGTATGAGCAAATGCACTGTTCTGTGGAAATCAGCAATGTGGTGGAAGTTTCATGAAAGCAAAGAATTGTGTTATCCACCCGAGAGTAGCCTAGAGCTACTAGGAAACCCATTTTTTTTTCTATAAAGAAAGCTGCACAGTTCCAAGAAAATTCATCCTGGCCTAATTGGGATTGAATATTGGACTAATTCAGTTTCTCCACGGACTGAGCTAACTAGCGGACAGCATGAGGAACAACTAATTGATAATTCAAAGCACCAGAATACTGATAGAGTAAATGAGTTCTGCGGAAATTTAGAAAGTGGCACCCATTATATGAGCACATTAACAATGTCTTCAAGACAACAGGTAACAGGATACTTGAAGAATCGAGTACAAGAGGTACTATTTTACTGAGCTTTTGTCATATGCACTGAGAATAAGGTACCTTTACATACGACAACATGGCTCAGGCGACGCAGGCTATTCACTTGAGGACCGCCTGCCTGGGTCGTAGGGCTGATCTTGTGACTCCTGTTGTGCTGACATCTGCTGCACATCGCTGTTCTCCCCTACAGATAGAAAAGAGCATACATTTTCGTGAAATTTCAAAGATAAAACCAGTAGCTTTGCTAACACTTAGGGCAGGTTCCTTGTACTGGTTCCCAACAGGTTAATCATAGAGAGGTGCGTGTGGTGCGTAAAGAAATCGCGGGAGAAAGCTGCACTTCCAAGAAGCAGCAGCACAGTTGTACAAGATTTACACATACTTAACTGCAGTCCCATAATAAATAACAGGCTTGAGGCCTTTAGATTATGGTAAACCTGCAGCTAAAAGGAACATGGTATGCATACTTCAATGCAAGCTTTCAGGAAGCCATACAGTGGCCTATCTTAGGTGTGAAATGAATAAAGATAGCTATACATATGGTACGGCACAAGGGCACGCAGCATTGTATTTAGCAATCGAGTTGAGTGCTAATATCTCAACTCATGCGTGTCACCCGCCCCAAAGAAGAAGAATAAACGAAAAAATGAAGTAACAAGTCTCCTACCAAAATCAGTAGATGAGGTGGCGAAGCACTCCAAGGCGGCTGTCTGGCGGGCGTTGGACAGGCGCTCCTTTGGCCGTGTGGCGTTCGCAGCAGCGCAGGCAGGCCTGCCCTTAGTGACACGGTGGCTCCGCACCGCCTTGGCGGGCGGTAGCTCCACTCACGTGCCAGGTCTGCTACCTGTTGTAGCAGCCTGTGCATGACCTCGTAATCTTCCTCTGTACCTGATCTAGTAAAGCAAACAGGCGCTTTTAGAAAATTTGGCCGAAACGTGTTAGCTTAGGGTATCGACGGGTAATAAATGTCTGGAACACTTACTTTCTTTTGTTTTTCATGTCCTCCCGCAAGAACTGCTCCAGGAGGAGGTCCAACTTTTCCCTGACGCTTCGGACTTTCCGCACCACTTGGGTGAGGTCGCAGAGTTTTTCTGTGATTTTCACCCAGATCGCGCCATCGTCGAAGGGGTTTAGCGACAATGCTTCCTCTAATATAATAACATCGTCACTCGGCATGAATCGCCTGCGCGAACGGACGGCGGGCGGGGCAGCCATTTTGTAGTTCTTTTTTTTTTTGCTTGTCTTGACTCCGCTAATTCGGCCGTCGGTGTAGACGCGGTAATCTGGCCACCTGGGTCGGAGCGGAGGGTGCCGGTATCCGGCAATCCGGTAACCCAATCCGGTATCCGGCAAATGCATGCGCATGCGCAGTTCGCACCCAGTAAAACGCCTCAACGCTAACGGGGCGGCTTTCCGGACAAGCTAAAGCTCTCTAATGACACCAGGGACCGCATTCTCGTCTCTAGCGCTTCCGAGGCTGGGCTGTCGGGTCAACCACCACCGCTTGCGTAATCTCTTTGGTTGTCGCCACTACCGTGGATGTCGCAACGCTATTGTGGCCCTAAAAGCCGAGCACTTGTGGGAGCGTAGTGCCCTCAAGGTGAGTTGGCGACACTTCAACACACTGGACTATGACATGCATCACTTCCTCTTGAGTCCCCACATGCACGGCAGACGGCACTTAGCACCGTTCGGGATGTGTCAAAGCGCTGCCGGTACAGGAGAGTTCGGAGTGCTCCCGCGCGCGCTTCAAATAGTAGTGCACTCCCCGTGTCATTGTCGCAGAAGTTCTCCGTAGCTGGGGAGAACTCATGTGCGCGGTAGAGCTCTAGGGTCAATTTGCTGAGCATGGCAGAGCCCCAATGCTCTGTTTCGACCTGGCGTACGCGTTGTTTCGTCTCGTGGCTCAGCTTCAGAGCTCCTGTCGTCTGTAGCGGCTGGGCAAAGAAGCCGAACTTGCAGCTCAGCGTGCCCACTCGAGAGGTCCACGGAGTCTGGGTGCCTCTGAAGCCCATGTAACGGAAGAGACGGCGCGCCCATCTCTGGTCTTCCATTCGGTGAAGTTGACCCTCAAAGGCCACCTTGCTGCTCGCTTCACGCGCCTCGAATGACGACCACCCCAGGTCGCCTTGTATGGCCTCAACGGCAACGCGTCCGTGGCAGCCGAGAGCCACGCGTCCCACTTCACGCTGCCCGCGCTCAAGCCACGCTCGGGTAGCGGCTGAAACGCACACTACCGCGTTGGTAAAGGTTAGCGCTGGGACGTGGACATTCTTCCATAGTTCGCGAACAAGTATGTATCGGTTGCACCCCCACATTAACCGCCGTCGCAGCACGGCACTGGCTCTCCGGCATGCTCGTCGCAAGTGTTCTTCTTGCGCCCCAAGGAGATCCGGTGATGAAGAGAGGACAACACCAAGGTAGCGATACTCAGTGGCCATGGGACGGTGCCATTGTCCGGTAAAAGGACCGCTGGTTTTTTGGTTTGCCAGAAAACTGTAGAACAGCGGATTTCTTTGGGTTGAAGGAGGCGAGATGGGGGGCGCTCAAGATGACGAGTCGCTGGAGGTCAACGATGTTTTCTGCCAGGAGCACCAGATTGTCGGCGAAGGCCAGTCCAGGCAGCATCCTGGTGTAGGGCAGTCCCTCGCTGAGAAACTGGAACGGGAATCCCAGCCTCGAGTCAATCAGCCTTCGCTCCAGCCCCAATACATATAAGATATACAGTAGCGGGGAGCGCGGGCAACCTTGCTTCAGACCCCGCCGCACCGGCACTGGCAGAGATTGCTCAGACAGGCAGCAGCTGTGTTGTTTTCGTAGAGCCGTCCCAGAATGTCTATCAGCGGTGGTGGCATGTTCAAGGCGGACATTCGGCTAAGCATTGGTTCGTGAGGGACGCTGTCATACCCCTATGCTACATCGAGGAAGCATGCGACCAGACTCCATGATTCCTTTCGGGCCAGCTCAATGGTCTGGCTCAGGATGAACGGATTGTCTTCCAGGCGCCGATTTTATCTAAACCCGTTCTGTAGCTCAGTCAGGGCATCCGAGCACTCTGCCCAGGCGCTCGGCCAGCTCTTCGCCACCAGAGTGAAAAGCCGGTATAGCATGCTGGTTCGTCACCGTGGTGGGTCGGTAGTCTTGTACGTATGAGGCCCGCGTCCCCATCTTTCTTGAGGACGAGACGCACGCGACCGCACTACCACTCTGCAGGAACTGGCTCTCCAGCTAGAATCTCGGTGAAAATGCGAGCCAGGCTATCGCGTCCCAGGTTTTTCACCAAGCCTGCAGGTATCGCGTCCCTGGGCGCTGCCCAAGTCCACCCGAGCAAGCGCGCGGTCCAGCGCGAGTCACTCGCTATTCGCATTCATACAGACCTGCCTTTTCCCTTCGGTTGCAGTGCGCAGCGCGGTGTCGTACAGCTGCGTCATGTGCCGGGTGAAGTGTTCTGCGATGACACTGACAAGCTCGCCTGTTGTTTCCTTTTTAGGTACTTGTGGGACGCGTTTTCGGTCGAGTGTTGACACGTACGCTCAGACCTTTCTGCTTCCTTGGCACCCAGGAGTTGTGATGGACCTCAGCTTGGCGTGGTCGCGCGCCACGATTTTGCACTGTACCACTCGCTGCATGACGCGCTTGCAGGCCAGGTACTGGTCCCACAGATGCTGGCACTCGTTTTAGGGAGTCACCTTAGCGCGGGGCTGACGGTTGGCCACGCGACACACGCCCGGTGCCGCCCTCACCTCCCCGTCCCACCAGCCATTGCGTCGCACACCACCCCGCAAGTTGGATCGTATCTCGTAGGTATGATGCGCCGCAGTTCCCCAACAAATTGTTCGTAGTTCCTTGGCGGTGCAACCTGCAGACGTAGCTCAATGTCTCGTGCAACGGTCTCGTACGTTGAGGCAGGTAGGTACCTCTGCGATGGCTCACGCTGCTCCTTGCGTCGATTTTGCCAAATAGCGGCGGTGAAGGTGCCATTGATGCGATTGTGATCGCTGCTGGCGCTAACCTGTCCCGTTTCGTTGATGTGGACGTGCTGAACGTGTTGCGCTAACTTGTGGGACGCTAGAACGTAATCGATGCAGCTGCCGCTGGTCCTATCGCACCACGTGAAATGGCCTTCGCAGTGTGGTCGGAGATTGAGCACCTCCAGTGACATCTCCTGAGCTGTCTGTAGTAGGAGGTTACCATTTGGATCTTAAAAGCCGTCCAGGGCCTGGATGTGGCCCTGAAGGTCGCCCTCATGCACTGCATCCTCGCTGATGCAGCGCATGATGTGCACATTGTCTGCGTTGCATCTGCGATCGACTGCAATGTAGACAATGCGTATGCAGTGCAATGGGTATGCAGTAAGGGGTACGCAGTGGCGCCATCTATGGGAAGTCGGCATGCAGTCGGCAGTCCGCAGTCGGTATATTGTGCTGCTAGCAGAATCAGCAGGTGACCTCCAACACCAGCTCGACATCTGCTCCCAAGTCACAGGAACCGACCAGCTAAGGCTTAACACTGAGAAAACACAGTGAATGGGGATAAATACAAACAACACTAACAATGAATTCACCCTCCAAGGGAACCTCGTCAAAAAAACATCGGAATACAAATACCTCGGCATAACTCTCAGTGACCAATCAAACTTTCTGGATCCGCATCAAAAAGCACTAGTAAAAAAATCTAATTGCCTCAAAGGCCGCATCTGGCACTTGGCCAGACATTCATATAACCCATACACTGTCGGACGCACACTGTGGAAGGGAGTAGCAGTACCAGCGACAACATACGCAGACGATGTCCTGGCCTACTCCAGTGAAACCATAAAATGCCTGGAGCGTCACCAAACAGAACTAGGCCATTGGCTGCTAGGGGGCAGCATAGCCACTGCAAATGCAGCATAGCCACTGCAAATGAGCTGGTCCTCGTACGAGGCAAGGGAGGCGCGGTCCAAATTACAATATGCCGGCAGACTCAAATTCATGGCAAACACAAATTACAGTCGCAGAATGTACCTACACCTAAGATACAAAAACATCAAGACGGCTTGAATTCCGAAATACACGTCCCTAGACACGAAATACAGCGAAAATTCAAAACAACACGACACTAAGACGGAGGCAGATTGGCGCAAGGCAGTCATCAAGGAAATCAAATCAATGAGGCTGAAAAAACGATTTCGCGCACGACATTGGCAAAAAAGCAAAGCCTGGCACTATATTACCATCACAAGCCGGAACCGTGCCCATCACCAGACTACCGAGGAGATAGAGGCAGCGCCCTGCTGTTTCAAGCCCGCACTGGCGCTCTCCTCACAAACCAACGCCGCCACGAACTATTCGGCGTGGATCCGACGTGCCGCTTGTGCGGTGCACCAAAAAAAACCCTTCTCCACGTGCTACAACAATGTCCGAGACTTCCCGCAGTTCCCCGATCGTGCCCCTTGGCTGAGAGCCTGGCGCTGACTGGTCTCACCGAGGAGGACCGAACTGCACGCGCCGAGACTACGAAGATCCGGCTAGAAAAGTGGGAACGACTGGGCAGGCGAGCCGAATAGGTGAAGGAAACCCCCAGACAGATATCGCCCGGCTAGAGCCGCCCAGTCACAGCGAGTGGCCGCTGATGCCGACCTCCTCAGCTACACGAGCTCCTAAAATAAAGACAGCCGACCAGGCAGCGACGCATCTGGGACGCGCTGACTTGAACCGGCAGCGCTAGCGGATTGGATTGTCGTGGCTTTGGTGAAATCCGAGGCGACTGGAGCCTAGAATACAACAAACCGGACCAACCAGACAGACTCACAGACTGTGACAAAACTGTGTTTTATGTTCTTTCTCTCCTTACTTTCTTTCCTTCTTGTACTCTGAACATCTCCTGTGGCGTTGACAAACGCCTGCCCTGAGTCAAAAGAGATCAGCACCACTTACTTACTTACTTACTTACTTGCTGACATGGCCGAGCGCTCCGTCTTGTAGGTCAGGCATACGCTTAGAGCTGGTTTATTAGCATTTGTTTTCGTGCACGCGCGGTCTATTTAGTGTGACATGGCGTCTTCTATGTGGAAAACGGTTCTGTGAGACATGCTGAAGTGGTTTAAGGTGGCATGGGCGGACTTGCTGCTGGCGTGGAGGCGAACGAAGCACGCAGCGTGATATGTGCGCGCGTGTTTTGCCTACAATCATCCTCGGAGCTCAATTGTGTATTTCTGAAAGTTCAATTTACTAATGTGACCTTATACCAGTATTCGCCTTTAGTTCTAAGCTGCGGTTTAGAAGCGACGAAACATACGCGGCGATTACAACAACATGGGCACCTTTCTTCTACGGTAGCAGTTGTGCTGTTATTTGAGAAGCGTTTCGGGATGTTTCGGGATTGCCTTAGGTTGGCCGTACACGAGCACGCGCTCTTATGTTTTAGTTCCTACGCCAAGCGATCAGATAGTGAGCAGATTTACCATTTCCTGGCAGTACAAAGACGTCGGTTCTCTTCGTTGAATTAAAGCCGATAAATCCAAAATAGTTCACAACGCGTGCGAACCACGGCTGATAATGCGCGTTCCTTGTTTGCACCCCCAAGAAATATATTTCCGGATGTTGTAGCTAGCGATGCACCGAGAGGCTACACAGGGATACCCTGACGACCTTGTATGAACGGAAATTTAACAAAGTACGAGCTAAAACATCTCCAAATCGTTCCGCAACACGCGACAGACATACTTTCAAGCAGCGCCGCGCCGGATCGCCCAAGCCAGTGAAGAGGAAAGGCTCGCGCGCGCCCTTTCTTCCTCGCCCGATGAAGATATATTTATCTTCCCTAAACAAAGCACAAAACGAGCGAGACTCGTGTTACTCTGGGAGACGGCACATTTTCCATACTACCCAGCCAACTTCGTTGAGCACCGCCAGGTCGCGCCACGGTGCGTTCAAAACTCCAGCGCTTCAGCCCCATACTGAACCTCACGGCAACGGCAAAGATGCACCTGGGGTGTCCAGATAATTGGTATCGCAATAAAATAAGACATTTGTGGAATGTAGCCTTTTTAGAGGAAAGGGTGTCAGACTACCCAACAATACAAAGCTGAGTGGTCAGTGTGCCTCGCGTCAAGTTGGAAGAGCAAGGCTTGTCTAATTTACCTTCTGTATAAAGTAATTACCAATTATTAAAAATGGGCACATTTCGTTGTACATATAGTGCCCTTCGTGCAATGTACGCTGTGATCTGATGTTACGCTGACTTGAGTGAATGCATTTAAAGCATTTTACATGTGTATCACTGATTTTAGAGAGCTTCGCCAAGCTATCAGGAAGCAACTTTTGGCTACAGCCCTACAATCTGCAGAACATAGCTAATGAACTTATTTGATCGCTTGGATTATTAAATAACAGAATAATAAATAGCAGCCAGCTGATGGCGCAATATTCTCTGCCGGGCGCACATGAAATTAATTAGGGAGTGAGCGCATTATAACTGTAGCTGCAAAAGAAGTGCTTCTCCGTGAATAATAATATGCTTTCCTATTAGGTGCCGCCCGCGCTTGTATAGGCGACTTGATCGGTGTTTAGACAGTATGCGTCCAAACTTGCGCAACTCTTCAGGGTTGGGATTGTGTGCAGTAAACTTTTATGCCAGCGCTTTTGTCTACTTTCTGGTGTGTTGGCACGGAATATGCTGTGCACGTTGAACAATGTGTTCCTATACATTGAAGGTTCGGAAGTTTTCCGAATCACACGGTTTATGAATTGGCCACAGATGCAAGATATAGCTGGAAAAACATTGTGATCAAGTACAGGTTTGCACAGTTCCATTGCGCGCGCCAGCAGATTGGCACTTTTAATCAGGCATAATCATTTTGGTGCCGCGGTCTCTTCATAGAGCCGCTTTTATCAACCAACCGGACGACAAAGACACGAGACCTTTTTATGACATGCGCGGTGAAGCGAACGATGCCGTCAGTTCCGTGCGTAGTACTTTGGCTCCACTTTGATCGAAGGACCTCCCTGGTTGATCGCCGGGTAATTCTGGAACAAGTCAGAATGATACAAAAAAGCTGTCATACACCGAGGTTAGCTTAAATTGCTGTGCATTTGTTGCAAGGTCCCGCGGCAGGAAAAGGATTTCACTTGTCTCAATCGAATAATATTCAGAGCCTTGAAACAGCAGAGTGGCGGGTGCCAAGGAACTGTCTACTGTGCATAGTGTTATCATTATCATCACTATCACCAGAAGTAGCAGCCTATTTTTATGTCAACTGCAGGACGAAGTCCTTTCCCGGCGATCTTCAGTCACGCATCTTGCGCTAGCTGATTCCGGTTTGCGCCTGCAAGTTTCCTAATTTCGTCACACACCTAGTGTGCTGCCGTCCTCGACTGCGCTTTCCTTCTCTTGGCACCCATCCTGTAACTCTAATGGTCCACCGATTGCCAACCACACGTATTACATGGCCTGCCCAGCTCCAATTTTTTTTCTTAATGTCAATTAGAATACCGGCCACCCCCGTTTGCTCTCTGATCCACATTGTTGTCTTCCTGTTCTTTGTTAACCGCCAAGCCTCGCCATATGTTAGCACCGGTAGAATGCAATGATTGTACATTTTTCCTTTCAACGACAGTGATAAGCTCCCAGTCAGGATCTGACAATGCCTTCCGTATGCACTCCAATCCATTTTTATTCTTCTGTAAGTTTCCTTCTGATGACCAGGGTCCCCTGTGAGTAATTGACCTAGATAACGCACTCCTGTACATATTTAAGACGCTGACTGGCGAATTCCAGATGTCCAGATGTCCTCAGGAATGTGCAACCTCTGTGCATGATCCCTTTGGCCCATCCTTCAAAATGTTACTCGGAACCGCCAGATCGGATGATGTGATAGAACCATCGCATCATCGTTGGATTGAAGCACTAGATCTGCGTGGCTTGACCTTTGACGAGCCCTTCTGCGTATGGAGTACTGCGTATGGAGTAAAAAAAAAATAAATTGTGGGGCTTTACGTGCCAAAACCACTTTCTGATTATGAGGCACGCCGTAGTGGAGGACTCCGGAAATTTCGACCACCTGGGGTTCTTTAACGTGCACACCTAAATCTAAGTACACGGGTGTTTTCGCATTTCGCCCCCATCGAAATGCGGCCGCCGTGGCCGGGATTCGATCCCGCGACCTCGTGCTCAGCAGCCTAACACCATAGCCACTGAGCAACCACTGCGGGTCCGTATGGAGTACTGCGTATGGAGTACGGAGTACAGTGCTATAAAGCTGAGGACGGACGCTATGCTCTTCAGTGGGTCTTACAGCAGCACGATGAGCACATGGTTCAAACTTGTCTGCACTGTCTTTTAGGTAGGCCCGAAGTACGATTTTCCCTGTTATAGAAGTGATGATCGATGTGTAGTGCTGCGGCCTGGTGCACTGACGAGAGCGTTTTCTGTCCGTAGAATGTTGTTGATGTTATCTGGTGACATCGAGACCAATCCTGGTCCCAATATGTTACAAGAAACGCTTTCGAAATTGCTCGTAGGGCAGGAAAAAATTTGTTCCGAAATATCTTCTTGGACATCCAAGTTTGCTTCCATCGAAGGGAGGCTAAATAGGCCTGAGACGTCAGTACTACCAGTCACGGAAGTGATTCCGCGCGTTCAGGAACTTGAAAGAACTGTCGCTCAACTTACAAACCTGGTATTGAAGCGGGACAGTCTGTCTGACGATCTTGAAAACAGGTCCCACAGAAATAACCTTGTTGTCTACGGACTACCTCAACCCCATTCTGAGCCCTCCAGGCAACTACTTGATCCGTTCACAAACTTAATGTCTGATAAACTTGGTGTTCAGTGTGCACACATTCAACGTTGGCACAGGCTTGGGGCGCGTAGAGGTGAAAACCACGTCCTGCTATCTTCAAATTTTTGGACTATAGATCAAAGCTTGCAATATTAAACAATACCCTAAAGCTTAAAGGTACTGAAATATATATAAATGAGGACTTTTCTGAACGAGTTCGAAAGATACGCAAAGCTCTTTCTTTAAATTATGGGGTTTTACGTGCCAAAACCACTTTCTGATTATGAGGCACGCCGTAGTGGAGGACTCCGGAAAATTCGACCACCTGGGGTTCTTTAACGTGTACCTAAATCTAAGTACACGGATGTGTTCGCATTTCGCCCCCATCGAAATGCGGCCGCCGCAGCCGGGATTCGATCCCGCGACCTCGTGGTCAGCAGCCTACCACCACAGCCACTGAGCAACCACGGCGGGTAAAGCTCTTCGGAGACTCTGTATATCAAAGGAAAAGTGCCTGTGTGGTTCGTCTGCAATGTGATTCCTTGATGATAGACAATGTACGCTGTCAGCTGAGTGAAGCAGGTGATTCAATCATTAAAACCAAAAAGCAAACATCTGCAGTACATGAAACTTGACTGCTTTCCGATACTAATTTCTCGCTTGTAAATGTTAATGCCCGCAGTCTTCTTAACAAAATTCGAGATTTTCATCACTTCACTGCATTTTATCATCCTTTTGTGATTTGCGTGACTGAAACGTGGCTTGGTGAACACATTTCAGATTCTGAAATTTTACCACCAGGTTATAGCGTCCTCAGGAAAGATAGAAGTGGCCGGCGCGGTGGCGGTGTGGCACTCTTTGTGAACCAAGATATTGAGTTTACAGTATTGCCTGACGTTCCTAACTGCGAATCTGTATGGTGCAAAATCAGGCTTTGTGGTCTCCGTTTGGCTGTAGGGGCTGTTTATCGACTCCCTGACGCGGATTTTAGTGTCTTTTCTGATCTTACCGATTAATTAACCAAACACAAACTTAACTGTTGTAAAATGTTACTTGCTGGCGATTTCAACACCCCTGGTACAGAATGGCCAACGCTGTCTGCAAGTGGCCGTCACAAAGTCATTCGTGATTACTTGATTAGCATGACTATTTCTTTCGATCTGACGCAAATTAAGAATTCTGCAACCCGCGAAAGCTCAATTTTAGATCTTGTTTTCGTAAATGAGCAACTTAGACAAAATAGTTACGATTGTAATATTGTTGAAGGCCTGTCGGACCATAAGGGGGTCATTGTTTATTTGAATTTAGCAACTATGTCTAAGCTTCCTTCACATCAGACAGCATTGAACTTTGAACGTGCCGATGACAACTCCATAACTAAGTTACTTTCATGCTGTTTTGAGGAGTTTTTGAGCTGCGCGAACCATTCCTCTGTTAACGTGTTAGTGAACCGTTTTTGCTCAATTGTCAATCAATGTATATCTGATTACGCTCCAACCAAGTGTGTAAAGCGCAATCCCAAGCACCCGTGGTACACACATGAAAATATACACCTAATTCGTCGCATCAGGCGTCTCCGCAAACAACCCTATGCAAACAATCCAATGAAAGCTTCAGTATTGTCCACACTTAAATACAACTTAAAATCTGCTCTGTCAAATGCGAAAAGTTTCTATTTTAATAGCGCTTTGTCATACTTCATTAAAAACAACCCATGAAAGTTCTGGCGAACCATCAGTCCACCAAGTCAGAGTTCTCCTTCATTGATTATTGCCAATAAACCATGCTCAGATAATCTTAGCATCACTGAAGCCTTTAATAATTGCTTTAAATCAGTGTTCACCTGTCATGATGGACGCACCCTCACGTTTTGCACTGTTCTTTCGTCATCACCTTTTTCTAGTATGATAATCACATCAGCTGGTGTACATAATCTTATACTCAAGATCGATACTAGGAAAAATACTGGGCCAGACAATATACCAGATATGGTTTTACACCGATATTCTGAATGGAGCTCTCGGTATTTATCCCTAATTTTTTCAACGTGTGTAGAATCATCTACTGTTCCAATACTCTGGAAATGTGCTAAGGTTGTTCCCATTCACAAAGACGGTAATAAGCAGGTAATGTCTAACTACAGACCTATTTCTTCAATATCAACATCTTGCAAACTATTGGAACACAATTTTCATAAATAAATCATTGAGTACTTATCTGAACATAATGTTCTTTCGCATGCTCAACATGGCTTCCGTTCTGGATTCTAGACGGTAACACAACTTCTAGAAATCTCCCATGATATTGCAACCACGATTAACCTTAGAGGACAGCTTGATGCCATTTTCACTAATTACAGTAAAGCTTTTGACACAGTGTGTCATAAAAAGCTTCTCATTAAACTCAAAGCAATAATTCATGATTATAAACTGCTAGGTTCGACACAGGACTATGTAAAATGATGTCGTTGAAGTAATTGCCGGCACTTCTGTCAAAATAAGACTATATGCTGATGACTGCGTTCTTTGTTCTACTATAACTAGTAATCAGTATCAGTTGGAGCTGAATGAATTCTTCGCCCGTTTTTGCGAATGGAGAAGAACATGGCAAATGTCACCTAATTTTAATAAAACCGTATCAATGACATTTTTGAATAAAAAACAACCATTACGATTTACATATTTTAATGAAGCGCGCAAGTTTGCAAGCGTCCACACGTTGAAATACCTTGGTATTACTTTCTCCCCTGATCTGAAATGACATGCTCACCTTAAATGCATAACCAACAAGGCGTTGAGAAAACTGGGTTTTCCTAAAAGAAACTTACGAGATGCAACTAAAGAATGTAAATTAACGGCATACAGATCACTAATAAAGCCTCTACCTGAATTTGCGTCGATAGTGTGGTCGCCACAATATTCCAAAGGCATATACACGCTTGAGTCTATTCAGAAAAAAGCCACAATGTAAATATATAATCGTTATGACCGCCATTTCTCACCGACATCACATGCTAGTAAGCTGCTACTAAAGCCTCTGGCCCATTGACGTACTTGTGACCGTGTTGTTCTGCTACATAAAATTGCTCAAGGGAAAACTTATGTTGCAATAGATGCATGAAAACATGCATCTATTGTTTTCACTAACCCTTCTTTTCGGTCCACCAGAAGAAGGCATCGTCTGAACATTGTTCCTTTGAATGCATCGATTGATCGTTTTAGGTATTCCTTCTTTCCACATACAAGTGCGATTTGGAATGGCCTTGCGGGGTCCTTGCTCGAGTTATCGAGTGATGAATTTGCCGACCAATTGCCAAATTATGTTCATTAATCAACTAGCTCTTCCTGACATTGTTTTTATATTGTTTTTCTTTTTTTCTACTAAAATGTATTCTTCAATCGATTGATATATATATGCACTCACTCCTGCAATATCTTCCAATGCAAGATGGCAGTATATGTAAATAAATAAAATTAAAAAATCCTGAATTCCGAATTCCCAAATTACTTTGTGTTGGGTTCAAGTGTTGGGACATATTAAGCTAAATTACCTGTATTTTTCCTTCATTTTGTTTTTTTTCATAACACCTTACGCCACCAATATATATGCCACCTTTCCCCTACTGTTCCTAAGAAGGAGGAGGGGGGCTACCTACGCCCCATTGCCAACAAAAGATGCTTCTCCGCCATTCCGAATAACTCTCAGTCAAGCTGACTTGGCTTGAACTTCCCCTGCTATACTCTATCACATTTCTTCACCGTCCTTAAACAGATGGCGAAAATGGCGGCCGTTTCTCATAACACGCTAATTCTCGTTTCATATGTTCAGAGGACGGACCTTTATGAAGCTTCGTAAAACCATGGCAGCGGCGACTTTTTTTCTAGATTCTGCAGCCTTCTACCGAACAAGAATAACGGTGTCTTGACGGAACGTTGCGAGAATCTGGAGAGCAAGCTTGATTTTTTAACTACTTCTTCCTGCGCGTGAGACAACGCGGATGAACAGACATGTTGTTTCACTATGCACTATATGCCTAGGAACATTGAGATTACTGAGAAACCATTTCACATCCCTTACTTCGACGATGTACAGTCTTGAAAACAGGACGTTTACAAACATTGTGGGCGACTACGAGTGGGCGACCTCACTGGCGCATTTCCTCGCTGCCCTATGTTGTCCAGCAAGAAGTAGGCTTTGGGAAAACGTCTGATTGCATGTCCAGAGGAAGATGTGAATCTTCCCTGCGGACCAGGACCGCGGTCTATCATGTATGTGAAAAAATATAACTTGTGGATTTGGTGACGTCTTTTCGATAGTGCCCCAACATCCTCTGGAAACCACTTGCAATATTAGACCCTAAAACGCTCACTAGCTGTAACACAAGTGAGACATATAAGCCTTATGAATACGTGACTAAATGTAACTTGTACATTTTGTTACGTCATTTGTGTCTAGTGCCGCGCAAGCTGTTTCACGTACCCCACTGTGGCTGCGTCACTGATACAGCCTACCCAGATTTTTTTGGTACTTAATATGGCTCTGACCACTATTTTCTTTACTAACTATCGAATTGAACATATGGAATGATTGCAATTTGCTCCTAATCATTATAAGATTAATGCACGTATTCTGCGGTGTTTTGTTAGTATTTTTCATTATGCGTTGGAACTAGTTTTCTCAATCGTTTAATTGTTGATATCGCTTCCCGGCATTGAATAATCTACTAGGATAGGCAGAGATGTTCTGCCTTCATCCTACATCATCATCAGCAGCAGCAGCAGCAGCAGCAGCAGCCTGGCTACGCCCACTGCAGGGGAAAGGCCTCTCCCATACTTCTCCAACTACCCCGGTCATGTGCTAATTGTGGCCATGTTGTCCCTGCCAACTTCTTAATCTCATCCACCCACCTAACTTTCTGCCGCCCACTGCTATGCATCCCTTTTCTGGGAATCCAGTCCGTAACCCTTATGACCATCGGTTATCTGCCCTCCTCATTACATGTCCTGCCCATGCCAATTCCTTTTTCTTGATTTCAACTAAGATGTCATTAACTCCCGTTTGTTCCCTCACACAATCTGCTCTTTTCTTATCCCTTAGCAGCTACACCCATCATTGTTCTTTCCATAGCTTGTTGCGTCTTCGTGAATTTAAGTAGAACACTTTTCGTAAGCCTCCAGGTTTCTGCCCCGTACGTGGGTACTGGTAAGAAACAGCTGTTATACATTTTTCTCTTGAGGGATAATGGCAACCTGCTGTTCATGATCTGGGAATACCTGCCAAACGCACCCCAGCCCATTCTTGTTCTGATTATTTCTGTTTCATGATCCGGATCCGCGGTCACTACCTGTCCTAAGTAGATGTATTACATTACCATTTCCAGTGCCTCGCTACCTATCGTAAACTGTTGTTCTCTTCCGAGACAGTTAAACATTACTTTAGTTTCCTGCAGATTAATTTTTAGACCCACCCTTCTGCTTTGCCTCTCCAGGTGGGTGAGCAGGCATTGCAGTTGGTCCCCTGAGTTACTAAGCAAGGCAATATCATCAGCTAATCGCAAGTTACTAAGGTATTCTCCATTAACTCTTATCCCCAATTCTTCCCAATCCAGGTCCCCCAATACCTCCTGTAAACACGCTGTAAATAGGATTGGAGAGATCGCACCTCCCTACCTCACGCCCTTCATTCTGGAGATTTTGTTGCTTTCTTTATGGAGGACTACGTTGGCTGTGGAGCCGCTATAGATATCTTTCAGTATTTTTACATGCGGCTCGTCTACACCCTGATTCCATAATGCCTCTATGACTGCTGAGGTTTCAATTTAATCAAACGCTTTCTCGTAATCAATGAAATATATATACGTAAGGGTTGGTTATATTCCGCACATTCCTCTATCACCTGATTGATAGTGTGAAAATGCTCCATGGTTGAGTAGCCTTTACGAAATCCTGCTTGGTCCTTTGGTTGACAGAAGTCTAAGGTGTTCCTGATTCTATTTGCGATTACCTAAATACTTTGTAGGCAACGGACAGTAAGCTGAGCGGTCTATAATTTCTCAAGTCTTTGGGGTCTTCTTTCTTACGGATTAAGATTATGTTGGCGTTCTTCCAAGATTCCGGTACGCTCGAGGTCATGAGCCATTGCGTATACAGGGTGCCAGTTTCTCTAGAACAGTCTGCCCACCATCCTCCAGCAAATCTGCTGTTACCTGATCTTCCCCAGCTGCCTTCCCCCTTCGCATAGCTCCCAAGGCTTTCTTTACTTCTTCCGGCGTTACTTGCGGGATGTCAAATTCCTCTAGACTATTTCCTCTTCCATTTTCGTAATGGGCCACTGGTACTGTATAAATCTCTATAGAACTGCTCAGCCACTTGAACTATCTCATACCTGTTAGTAATGATATTGGCGGCTTTGCCTCTTAACGCATACATCTGATTCTTGCCTATTCCTAGTTTTTTCACTGGTTTTAGGCTTCGCCCGTTCCTTAGAGCATGTTCGATTCGATCCATGTCATGCTTCCTTATGTCATTTGTCTTATGCTTGTTCTATTTGTCCTATTTGTCTTACGCTGCAAGTTCTATTCTACCTGTAGGGTTAGAGGGTTTCATACATTGGCGTTTTTTAATCAGATATTTCGCCTCCTGCAATAGCTTACTGGTACCCTGTCTAACGAAGTTACCACCGACTTCTATTGCACACTCCTTAATGATGCACATAAGTTTGTCGTTCGTATCTTCAACACTAAGGTTCTCTTCCTGAGTTAACGCCGAATATCTGTTCTGCAGCTTGATCCGGAATTCCTCTATTTTCCCTCTTACCGCTAACTCATTGATCGGCCTCTTAAGTACCAGTTTCTTCCGTTCCCTCCACAAGTCTAGGCTAATTCGGTTTCTTACCATCCTATGGTCACTGCAGCGCACCTTGCCGAGCACGTCCACATCTTGTATGACGCCAGGGTTAGCGCAGAGTGTAACGTATATTTCATTTCTAGTCTCGTGATTCGGGATCCTCCACGTCCACTTTCGGCTATCCCCCTTGCGGGAGAAGGTATTCATTATCCGCATTTTATTCTGTTCTGCAAACTCTATTAATAACTCTCTTCTGCTATTCCTAGACCCTATCCCACATTCCCCCACTGACTTGTCTCCAGCCTACTTCTTGTCGAACATGGCATTGATGTCACCCATCAGTATAGTGTATTTTGGTTTGACTTTACCCATCGCCGGTTTCGCGTCTTCATATAAGCTTTCGACTTCCTGGTCATCATGATTGGATGTAGGGGCGTAGACCTGTGCGACCTTCAATTTGTGCGTCTTATTAAGTTTCACAAGACCTGCCACCCTCTCGTGAATGCCAGAGAATTTCTGTTTGTTACCAGCTATATCCTTATTAATCAAGAATCTGACTCCCAGTTCTCGTCTCTCCGCTAAGCCCCGGTAGCACAGGACATGCCTGCTTTTCAGCACTGTATATGCTTCCTTTGTACTCCTAACCTCACTGAGCCCTATTATATCCCATTTACTGCCGGCTAATTCCTGCAATAGCACTGCTAGACTTGCCTCACTAGATAGCGTACTAGAGTTAAATGTTGCCAGGTTCAGATTCCAATGGCGGCCTGTCCGGACCCAGAGTTTCTCACCCTCCGGTGTGTCACAGGTCTGACCGCCGTTGTGGTCAGTTGCTTCCAGCTGCTGGTGACTGAGGATCGGGGTTTCATTGTTACATTCATTTAGGAGGTTGTGTCCAAGTACTGAACGAGGGTCGCCAATCCTGCTCTGGTGAGGGAGTGCGTTGCCGGTTCTGGTCAACGGGATCATGCCGCACTCCAGGTCTGTTTATGCAATTTTATCTTCACGCAGAGTGTTTGTTCCAGTGAAAAATTGCGCTGCACCGGGATTCGAACCACGGTGCCGCGTAATTTTCCACCTGATAAAAAAAAATCCGCGTGTTGAGAAAATTGCATAAACAGGCCTGGAGTGCGGCCTTATCCCGGTGACCAGAACCGGTAATGCACTCCCTTACCAGAGCAGGATTGGCCACCCTGGTGCAGTACTTGGCCAAAACCTCCCATATTAAATCCTACATGCTGCTGAATAAATAAAAAAGAGGATGCCCGGCTCCTGTCCGATCCAAATGCCTTTATTTCATAAGGGTTCCACGTCCTGGAAGTAACCAACTAAACAATGCATACAGTTTTCCACCACAACTACTTATTTCGGAAGCATGGCATTTATAAACAGCAGATGTGCTACGTGAAGAACAAACAGCACGCAAGAGAAGGGAAACGGTGTTTACATATAAACGTCTCACTGCAAGCTTATTATCGTCGCTTGAACTAACTGCAGCGTCGCTACGCTCGCTCTGTGTGGCGACTCATACCTAAAATCAGGCCACTTAAGCGCTGCAGGACCAGTTCTCGAACCCTAATAAGTCGAGTCTTTCATTTCTTCGGGAAGCGACCTTTGTTTATCGGTGGACGATTAACCACAAAGCATTGTAAAATACGTCTCTGGCTCTTTTTTCGCCGTTGATATCATCTCAGTGTTCTTGCTTCAGAAAGCAGCGAGTTGTTCTCGCTACGAGTAAATGTAGCAAATCAGTTGTGCGAAAATCGGCAGGGTGGCTTCACTAAAGGACTTCACTAAAGGGCACGAAGCTATAAAGCAAGTCATTGTGGGGAAAAGAAAGCTTCGCAGCTGAAGGCAAATTCCATTCGTGCATCAAACCTGGGTCCAATGGCTTTCCGGTGCGGTCGCTCAGCCATGCTAGAACAACTGCCCTGTTCTATTCTATGCAAGGAGTTGTTCAACTGTCATGTTTTCTGAGAACGTATCTTGTCAGCTTCCTGCTACTTTCTTTTGGATGAGATTGTTCTTTCCTTTCATGAGTAAAAGAGCAATGCGCGCTGCAACACAAAAACACATGGCCTCACTCATCTTCCGGCATATCACGAATGGCCGGGAGTTGCACACAATGCAGCGACACATGACAAGCTCTCTCACACATACTTACATCTTGGGGCGGGCAACTTGGCGCTGGCTGCCGGGGCTGGCCGAGGTGCATCAAGGACACGTTGTAATGCGGAGCAACCAAAGCTGGTCCGCCCGCTGCGAGCGCCACAGTGAATGCATCAGAAAAAGAGCGGCACGTGCACTTTGGATTCTCCTCTGTGACGCAACATGTAATATCGCAAGTTTTGATAAAGTATTCGCTGAACTCATGCGATTTAAATTACCGCGTTCAACAACACTAAAACAGCCTTAATCAAAGAGCTCAATTTTCGTCAGTAATGAGAGCAAAAAGCGCTCAACAAAGAAACGCTGCATCCTTGATGTGCGTTCCCAAGACCAACTCTTCATTCAAAGCGATGCGGACGGACTTGTTGGCCATCCAGCACGGTACGGCCAGCTCCACTATATACACTGGGCACTGAAAGGAGCTTGACGAACACCAAACTTCAGTAGGAACACCTACCAGTTGAATGACCCTTCCGGAAATACCATGTGGTTTCTTTAACTTTGCTCAAAGGTGGCCGCAAGATGCACCTGAAGCGAACACCCTCTTCCTCTTTTCGAGCGTTAGTAAATACTATTTTAGTACTACGAACACAAATATACGCTATAGCATTGCGTACGGTAAGCGCTTTGGCTATACAGCGCTATTCGCGTCTGAGCACTGTAGTATACGTACACGCGGCGGAGGCTATTCTGGTACTTAAGCGAGCGATCGCTATGTCTTGGCATAACCTTCTATGTAGGTGTATATGTGCACTGGTTTATAACGTTGCAGCGTCGTTATTCTGGTTGCCTTCGACGTAACACGATATTGCAAGACATCGTGGCATCCGCCAAAGGGGGTGTTAATACCCGCATGGGATCTATACAGTCATCTTCTGCACAGTTTTACTCAGCCGTTCTCAAATGATGTTTGTATCTGCTTCAGATTTTTGTCATGATTCTTCGACAGCAGATTACCACCGAAAATTAAGTACTGCCTCGGAGATCCGTTTTGAATCCATCGGCTCTTTAGGCTTAACATGCAGGCAGTACTATAGAGCGCCTGCGACATATTTCGTGGCGCACGTGGTAAGCCACATGCACCGCGGGATCCCGGAGGTTACAGAGTACGAATGTCTGCTTGCAATTTGTATTTCAGATATTTGGCACCACAATCTGCATTTGATGATGACGGCGATAATCAATATTATTAGCAGAAAAGCGAAATGTACAGTCGCTGCTGTGCTCGCCGCATGATAGACAAAAGTCAACATTCCATGCCAGCGAATCCTAAAATCAAGAAGAAGCTGACAGAACGAGTAGTGGTATAAAAGTTATGAACATAGATAAGGTGCCTCCTAAAGGCTGGCGAATGACACTCGGCAAGAGAACACCTAACCAAGGAAGTGCAATACCTAGGTGGCGCCACAACAGTGGCGCCACAACTTTAGCGTTACGCTCAATTACGTTATTTGAAAGACCAGGGGCCCTATAACGTAAAACTATTCCAATATGTTTCTATTCCAATCTCCTGACGTCAAATTTGCGTAACCACCGACGCAAGCACCGGGCGGTCACCCGCAGTGTTGTCTGAACAGACCAATCAAACGCTCTCCTCGTTCATGGGAGGTTACTTTTGTTTGCTTGAAAAACGAATAACATTGCCTACACTGAGCAGCTTGTCGTATTTAATTGGCTGACAAGAGGCGAGGAGAACGCTCAAGTGGAGAAGGAATCGATGGGGCCGAGCCACTGCACTGAAAGTCGATAACCGGATGAAGAGGGTGGTGCCGGCGTCTACGATTGGTCGGCTTTCCCTTAGTTAGCTTGCGGTGGCTGGTCGAAAATCGCGGCGGCATGCAACGGAAGCTCAAGAATGACGCTAAAACTGACCCTCAGCAAAGAAGAGTTGGCAGAATGAGGGGGTACACTTGCTGAAAGTGCTCGAAAACGTTACACGGCCACGCAAGAAGCTTTATTATACGCAAATACACCCATGCTCTCCGGCAGGTGCGAGTAGCCAGCGTCTGACCGATCGGCGGCAGCCATCTTCTATTCCTTTCGGAACGGGGCAGCCTGCGGTTATTCCGAAGAAAATTCAGTTTTGTTCGGCATATTAATGCATCTTTATCGCGTAGACGTCACTTTGAGGGGGTGAGTTCTTGTGGTTTTGTGACGTGGCGTGAAAGGCAGGTGAAGTGGGTGCAGCCCGAAAGCTTTTTACCAATAGCCGAGGGCTAATGGCGAAAAGAGGTCGAATCAGAAATAGTGATTTTTCTTTTTTCTGTCAAATCATGCATAATCATACATAATCAGTGTGTGCACATCATATCAGATGGGGAGGCATCGCGGTTTTCGTGACGTCGCGTGACAGACAGGTGAAGTGGCGGTGGTCGAAAAAAGTTTTTGACCAATCGTGGAGGGCTGATAGCAGAATTGGAATAGAAAAGTTTGGAATAGTTTTACGTTATAGCGCCCCAGTTTGCACCGCAGCGAATACTGAAGCGTTCGCGTTGCGTCACGTGCAAACGCGAGCGTTTCGAGCTCTGAAGCTCTCTCACAATAAGGCAACATACAGCGTTGACAAAAATGCATAAGAGAGTAATTAGTGTGTTGTAATTTCCGCCTGAAAGGAGATTTGAATATGTATTCAAGGTTAACTAGAAGCCGGTGGGAGTCGAACCGATAAAATCCGCCTGACGCGTGCGTCGCTGTATCAGTCGAGCCACTCTCGCGGTGCACAGCCGTACGAATGCCACATCCACTCGAGGCCACGGCGGCAGAACGTAACCACTTCATGCTAAAACCAGACAAGTCGCAAATAAACCACCCTTCTTCATCTCAAGACTCCCATGGTCGAGACTCTCGATATGCGACGTGTGAATATAGTCAGGGGAACGGAGAGGAGGAGGAATAAACATTTATTGTACAACCAGCACTTTATGATGGCCAGGCCTAAGCTTCCCATGAAGGGACGTCGAGGGCATGCTCGCCGCCGCCTCAAGGGCGTGCTGGGTCGCCCAGGTTTGGTCGTCGAGGGCGGAGCTCCGTAGAGCCTCATGCAACCTCGACGAGAGAGTCGTGGTGTTAGTCTGTGTGTACTGTGCTGGGCACTCCCACAGCATATGCGGAAGCGTAACCGGGTGAATGCCACAGCACCGGCAGTTGGGGGTAGTGTAGACGTCTGGAAATATAAGGTGGAGGCGGGCGGATGAAGGGTACGTGTTTGTTTGTAGCAGACGCAGTGTGGTAGCCTGCGCCCGGCTGAACTTGGGGTGAGGCGGGGGGAAGGTTCGGCGACTGAGGTAAAAGGCCTTAACGAGATCGTTATAAGTTGTCAGATTGTCCCTGGTGTCCAGCTCATCTCCAGTGACTCCGGCGTGGTTGACTAGGCCTCGCGCAATGGAGTGGGTGACCTCGTTGAGATTGGGGAGGTGTGGGTGGACAGCGCCTGCATGGGCCGGGATCCATGTTAGGGAGATTATGCTATCTTTAAAGTGTGGTGCCTGGCAGAGGATGCGAAGAGCTTGGGGAGAAATACGGCCTTTGCTGAAGTTAGTGACGGCTGAGCGAGAGTCACACACGATGGTGTGACTGGTGGGATCTAGAGTGGCCAGGGCGATGGCCCCCACTGCCGAGACGGTCAGGCGTCTCGGCAGTGGGGGTAGTGAGGCTGGAGGCGTAGTGTAGGACTCCATCGCGTGTGGCGACGGCAACAAATCGTGTGCCATGGGAATATTGGGCCGCATCAACAAATGTGACGCTAGGTACGTGAGCAACGGCTTTTATGAGAGTTCCGGCACGAGCTTGGCGCCGGGCCCTGTTATATTCAGCGTGCATGTTTCTAGGGATAGGGTCTATGTAGATCCAGCTACGGATGTCGGTCGGGATCGGTTGTTTGGGGCCCTGTTTCTGATGGTAGGTGAAGCCAAGCGTGGATAGAATAAAGCGTCCCGTTTCAGTAAGGGTGAGCCGTTCAAGCTGAGAGCATTGTTGGGCTTCAATGAGTTCGGAAAGGTTGTTGTGAAGAGGCTGGATTTTTTATTAGGAAGAATAGTCATAAGGAAGCCGATACCCCCAAAGAATAGGGGAAAATAAATACTTATAATCAATGTGCAGAATAAGGACAACACGTGACACTGTATGCCGATGACACCACGCCGATGACACTTTGCCTGCAGTCTCTAACCCTTGTACTATTAAAAAAAATGACACCCACTCCACTCTGTGAAGATGGAATCGCCGCAAAAGCTGACGACAAAGCTCTCAAACGAAAAGCAAAGTGCTTTCGCTGTCCCTCCATTTTCACGGATTGGAATGGCTGTCATTTTTTGCGCAGCTAGTCTGGCATCGTTGCTCGTCCGGAGTTGTCCAGGCTCGCGATTGTCGTTTTCGTTCAGCATCGCGTGAACATTCTTCGTCGGTGGTCGTTTCGCGCCGGCGCCGTGTACATTCTCGTTGCTGTTCCCTCCGGCGCTCTTTGTACGCATGTTGTTCTTCGGGTGTACGAACTACACGTGTAGGCATAAAGCAGCTGTTTTTAGCGCAGATACCTCTCCTGCTTATATGCTACGATAACCTTGGCGTCACGCTATTGTTCACGGCGAGCGTTCTAATCTGTTCCACATGTTTTCACATCTGCGCCGCCGCTCTGCACCCGTATGGATTTGTCGGAAATCCCTAAGTCCGTTTCTGTTGCCGGCCGCCGCAAAATCTACGGAAGGTTAGTCATATACCACTTTTGCTTTAAAATTTGATTTCTGAACCTAGCTATCGCTTATTGCAGAAGGTGCAGCAGCTTGTTGCCATAAGAACAGTGAAAGTATTCACATGTACATCTGAAAGTATACACGGCATTCAAATATGCATTATACCCTTGCAAGCAGAGCATACTTCTAAAACATGGACCAAAGGCAAACAAATACTTGGCGCCGAAGAAACGCGACATTTCAGTACCACCACCGACCACAGTCTCAAAAGCCGTCAGACGCCACACGTGTGGCTAAAAGAGCTTGCGTTCGCCGACAAAGGTACGAAAATGGGTGAAAGAGCCTTTCGTGATTCGTTGCGTTGAGAATAGAGCCGGCAGTGATTTTAGCGAAGTCTATACACCGACTTGTGTGCTGCCTTCCGTTGAGTTATATTCGGGCGATGACGTAGTATGCGGAGGCCTCCAGGAAAGCAGCTTCTAGGAGAAAAAAAAAGAGCAGCGACATCTGCCCACATGGCCGCACTTGACAAATTCCGCAGAAATAAAAAAGTTTTTTTGTTTTCACGTCAACATACACCACACATACACGACGTTGTACAACGCAAAACACAGAAGGACGAGGACAAGAGTCATTTTCGCTTGCCGCGTCTTCTTATGTCTTGTACTCCAGCAAGTCACCAAAATCTATCTAACATACACGACGGAGTGGCACGCTGCTGCTGAGCAGGGCTTTGATGCGAGCAACTCAATTCCGGTGGGGCCGAAATACAAGAACACCGGGTAGGTTGGGCGTAATTTCCAGACTACGGCGTCCGTCACAGAGCAGTGCAGGGCATTAGATTCCATCATTAAAATGAATCTCAGCACTACACCATAAAAGGTAGGGTGTTGTGCTTCTCAAAAGAACTTGTTTCGCCCGCTTTTGACATGGCGCACTGCATGCAAAGATCGGAGCCCCGATGGCGCCGAACGCTGACTGACCGTGGGCGAGCGTTTTACGACCAGGCGAGAGGCTCCCCGAAACGCAACGGCTTCTTGCGCCACGGCAGCTCCCCAACTCCTTACTTAAAACAACAAAGCAGGCAGCAGAGTCGGCAGGTCGAGATGCCTTCCAAGCACAGCCGAAGAAGCCAGTGTCCGGAGCGTGGCCCAGGAGGGAGGTCTCGGTGCCCCGCAGTCGTCCACGGCGTCGCCCATATCTCCGTGGACGAGCGCGGTGCGCACTGGATGTTCGGCTGCCCGACCGTGTTCCTCCCAAGAACCGCTCTCAGTCTGTTCGCGCTCGAGCCACCATCCCTTCCACGTGCACACGCAATTAACATGCCACACTTATCCTTTGAGGCATAGTGTCATCTGCACTCCGTGGTTCTTTGGCGGTGGCATCCACAATTGACGCATTACATCAAGTCATCATTGCAATCGTGGCTTATTTGCTTGGAAACTGATTACCGAATTAAAGGAATGCAAGACTTCAACTAGATTTTTATCCAAATAAGGCACAGAAATTCTGAACGTGTTGAAACACAGAAATTACCATTGTGTCACGTGCTACATTAACCAAGTGTCTCCAGTCCCTTATTGGCACGGCGGATACACAAGGAAAAAGTTCTTCCGCAACCGCATTCCGCAAAGCTTCGGGCTACCTTCAGAGTACAATGGTTAGAATACGTGCAAAGCTGCTGATCATACACGCGTACCTTCCTGTCATAATATGTGCTGCGTAAAATCCTGCACAAAGAAGCGGAAAAATACATTCGCCGTAGCACACTTGGATGCCAATCGGTGCTAGCGCTGCGGAGGGCAGGCTATGCTAAATAGCGATACGTTTAGAAGCGGCTCTAGGCGTTAAATACCTTATAGTAGATAAGAGGGTAGAAGTGTACGTAACCTGCACAAAAATCAGTCTTCCAAGCGCCGAAAGCTCCAAAAATTAATGCGGCGAAAGCGCGAACAGTTTTCAGGTAATGGTTAATACTAGAACTGGAGAAGCAGCTCCGCACGATTCAGCAGAAGCGGCAGCATTTCTGGCTCCTCCGCTAACAGCAGCGATGGCCTACAGTGTACAAAAAAGGGTGGGGAAACGATGGGAAAGGTACTGGTTTGAAATGCCGGCCGGAAACCCCCCGGTTTTTCTTATAGGTAGAAGCGCTGGTGTTCGTGTCTATTTCGGAATTATGTACGTGGTCTCTGGATGCCCAGTCAGAGACTGCCTCGTTGAGCATCCGCCGCGGCTGTGGGAGGCAGACTCGCCACCGTATACCTACTGGTGATTAGCCGGGCAGCGCGCGCGGGCGAGCGTCTCTTTCTGCTACTCACTGAAAATCGGAAACCCCGACGCCGTAGCAGAAATCTTCGTCGCTTGCTGCACACCCGAGTTATAGCCGATTGCTGTTTGCTGGTTCTAAGTTTCGCGATCCAAGCTTCACGAAGCTTCTTGTCCCACGGGTATGTTTGAAGGCCGACAGCAGGCTCCATTGTGTACGTCCGTCACAACGACACCGAGCAGTAGCCTACTATGTTGGACCCCTTCCTAGTCACTACCTATTATAGTACTGTCAAGTGTTGTCAAGTAGACACCCGAAGCGGGAAACTTCCCCAGTTAATCAGAACCGCAGCGCAGGTGGGACTTTAAACTTTGGTTTTCAGCTCGCTTCGGCGCTTCCGAAGTAGCGGACGCGGCCGCTGTGTCCACGTGATTCCTTATACCACATCACGCTGACGGAAGCGTCAGCTTCTCCACTGGTGGATCTCGCCCCCAATAGCGTCCGAGCGTCAGATTCTCACATGCTGGTTGCGTGACCGCCCAAAAAAGGTGTCGGTTTCACCCAAACATGTTTGCCAATTGACATTCCTTCGCTCTGATGAACAAAGCATCTGTTTTAAAATCATAAAACAGTAATCTTCTTTTCCCCTGTGCATATTCCATTTTCTTCCATATGTCGTACTTCCCCTTCAATTTTGTCATTTTTCCTATTTCTTGTTTAACTGTATTGTACAGAGATTCACTAGTGCCATGTTTCTTGTTTACTTCTGCAATAAGTGCCATTTTATTATATATTGTTTATCTTTTCAAAAGCCACTACTTCCAACTATATTTAGTCTTGCTTAAATATTATGCTTTATCAAACCTTTATACACTTGTAGTACAATCTCGGTTAGACATTAAAATAGGGTCCTACAAAAGTATACATTTGTGTTTCAATCTTTTCAAGAGTGCCCGGCAAAAAATTTCGGTTCATCAATTAATGGATGAAAAACCCTGCATCTAAGCGCTTAATCAAATAAAAAAAATTTTATTTATCAAAAAAAAAATTGATCGACCATCCCTAGTATGCGCAGCGTTTTCTTTATGCACGACAGGGCATGAGTGCCCGCTTGCGCTCATATGCTCCAGTCTGGCCGTGCTACTTGTTGCTCACTAGCTTTGTCCTTCATCAGCTTGACCGATGGATAGGAGCCACATCCAAATTGTGGATCTTGAAGCGCTAACAATAAATCTGTCAAGCCCTCTAACCAGGAGCGCGCGCTAGAAAGTGTGCGTGTAGTCTGGCCTTCAGTTCCGCGGGGTTCGAGGCTAGTTCAGCGTTCAAAAATTCGGAGGACGCTTAAGCTTCGTTTTTTAGAGTGGGACGCGATAGCATTAAACATCCCTGACTGCTTCTCACGCTTCAGGGCAACTGCAGCTTATGTGACCGTAATGTTTACCGGGAAACGCTGTCACCGAACGCCATGTACGAAGGCGAGCATTCTGGTAGAATCGCGGCCCCTAGCGTGGGCAGCAAAGCGAAGAGGCGAGCGCCATCTGGAGTTGTTGCATGGAACCAGTCACTCTGTGGCCTCTAAGATTTGGGCGCGCCGGCACGCACAAATTGTGGACGCCGTGACTGGTCTAGGAATGGTAGAAATGCTGGAAAAGGGGCTGGTTTGAGTTTCCGCGTAACAGAAGTATGTTTTCTCGTGCACTCAAATTACAATCCGACGCTGTAATGTCTGTAGGCTGTGTGCAAGCCGTACTTTACGATTTTTCTGACGTATTTTACTTTGAGAAATTCCAATTAGTTCAGTAACTTCTTTGCACTACACGGAGGGTCTGCGTGGTGGGGTTTTCATGGTCAGGAATTATTTTTGCCGATACGACGGCCGACGTCGAAGGCAGACGCCGGACGCCGTATTTTCTGCGACACGGGGCCCTTAAGAGGAAACTTTAGCTCGGGCCCAACTCCAACGTGGTCTATTCGAGTACATGTAAAACGCAAGACCGTTTTTATGAGATAACACCTGGGGTGCTATGCAGGATGCGCCGAGTTTGGCGAAACTCGGGATCTTCACGAGCTCTGGCGACACCCCAAGATGAAAGCACAAATGGTACCGAGACACAGTTTATCTTTCCACCAGCCTCCAGTTTCATTGGTTTATCTAGATTCACTCTGGGTGGCTATCATTCATTGGGCGTTGCCTTCTGGGCGGTCGACAAACTGGGGCTCACGTGATCATACCGTTGGGGCATGGTCGTGCCTTCTTTCACTTGTTTGTCGTTCCACTGAGTGCATTACACGCACAAGCGAGTTATAATACAAATGCATTTAGTACAATATTATTAGTTAGTTTAACGTGGTTTAAAAGCATTTTAAAGCTTACAAGATGTACACTGAATGTGTATTCGACTAATTTGTAATTTAGTACGCTTCGCATTATACCACGAGGGAACGCTGTGGTGGCGTCATCACCACCTCACCATCATCAGTAAGAGGCGACTGGAGGATTGGTGGAAGAAAAGTAGGGAAACGACAAAAGACGGAGACGTACAAAAGCACAGTTCGCAATAGGGGATCAGAAAATTTGGGCGTGGTAGTTCATAGTGTTTTTTTTTCTTTTTTCATTGTTTAACCTAGGTATCATATTAGGCAGTATAGTAGCAAGAGCTTGGTGGCGCAACCCACCGCCCCATTCCAAAGGGGACGCTCATAATATCCATCCATCCATCCACATACATTCATCGGGCGAGCATGGCGGTTAAACATTGATGAAGCCCAGTGTAAAAAAACTCGCACAACGAGCTTGCAGTGCGCGACGTAGTGATCAGGCTCGACGATGACCACTATTCCTTGGATAGTTCTGTTCCTCCGTGAGCAATCGTTCCGTGCACCCCGAAAGACTGGCAATAGCTTCGGCGATTTTACAGACCGCAACTCGCACCTACTGTTCACGGCACAATCCTGAACAAACAACTTATCCGGTGCTGCTTCTGTGAGCGCGCTGAGTTCCTCCCCTCTGCGTGACTGCGAGCGTCACGAATATTGCATAGTGTGTGCAAAAGGAAGACAGCCGATATAGCTACGATGCGACAAGGAGGTGGTGCCGATGATGGATCTCGCAACCAACACAGTGAAGGAGACATCGACAAACTGCAGATAAGTATATTTCTACTGTTTCATATTTAGCATAATAATAGTGCACGGATTAAGTCACTTTCGTAGTAACGAACTGAATGTCCAGCAGTTTAAAAAAGGCACTGAGAACCAATGAGTGTTCGTGCTTTTACATGTACGTGGGCCCGCGAAAATATGGAAAAGATAAAGGTAACCTTCATTAACTTGGTGAGATAACAGAAATTCATCAGTGACATTCAGCCCGCACAATCTACGGAAGAGTATCTTTATCCAGGTGAAATATCAATAGCAGGTACTGATATAAAGCAGGAAACTTATGCAAAAATTTCATGGTTTGAACAGCACATTGGAGGCATTCCTTAATGGTGATCGCCACGTTACCGATATCCTTGAAAAATGTTTAGAATCATTGCATTCTACCGGTTATGCAATATGGGACATAAACCTGGAGGTTAACAAGGAAACTTGAGAAGTCGAGGACTGTGCAGAAAGCGAAGTAAAAAAAATTGTTGGAGATAGCGTTAAGGCAGGAAGACAGTGGCGTAGTAAACCGTGGCAACTGATATGCTAGTTGAAATTAAGAAAAGAAAATGGAATCGGCGGGCAGGCCATGCACGTCTTCAATCACTTGTTGCCAATTTATAACAGGTGATTACATAAGCGTGACAGAATGGATGTCAAGGAGAGAGAACTGCAGCCGAGGATGGTAGAAAATTGCGTAATGGGACAAAAAATATTATGTTTGTAGGCATAGGATGCAATCAGCTCGCATAAGAGGGGATTGTAGGGAGCGGCATTGGTTTTGCAGTGAACAAAAATATGTTTGTGGTGCTGACAGTAGAGACTCGTGAAAGTGCGAGGACACCTCAGCTGTTGGCACACTAATAAACATTACAAATGGCTCTGAAAAAAAAAAACCCGTTATGAAATATAAAGCAACGTTGTCCCGACAAATTGTTTTATTATGCATACACTAAAGGCTTCCACAGTTAAGGGCATTTAGTACCAATAGTGCAATGAGCATCTTTATTTATAAATAATGGTTTATATGCGGTTGATTCATTCCAACAATCCACTTTTTTTTGCAGCAAAACATTCTGCTGCTGGAGGCACTCAACCGCCTGGTGGCAGTAGGCGAGCGCCAGGCACGTGCTCTTGAGAGTGTAGCAAGGTCCTGAGGGCTGCTCTGCAACAGTAGGATCAGTGCCCTCACTGCTCTCCAGTTGAGCCCCTAGAACACACCTTATAAAGGAGCTTTCAGTTTATTATTTTGTTTATTATTCAAGAGCATGAATAAAATTATTGCAGTAAACATTGTGCTGTGCATATTGGGACACTTGTAACATGCACTTGACGTCTCTTCAAAATGGGCAAAAACGTAAGGCAACCTGTGCCACTCTTGGGCCGTGTAAATGAAAAAGACACTAATGCAGCATATACGTCATTGTGCTGTTTGTCCTTTCTATGTGCAAGAATACAGTGGGTGTTGATTAGCCACAAGATGAATGGTGTGTGTATTTCACAATGAAAAGGCAGGAAACGGCATGAGCTTAATAATGCTATCACCTATAGACTGTGCATATGAATGCAACACTACCCGCTTTAAACGTGCCATTACATGCATGTTCGATACCACATATTGTTTAACAATGTCATATATTTGCATGTACTAATTTTCACACAGCTTAAGCCCATGCATATAGCTCATTTGTTATGTATCCATTTCATAGGCCAAATAATTGTGCACTTTGTCCTTTTGTGTTGTATGAAAAGCGGCATCCTCTAGTCGGATACAACTTCACAAGACAGGAGAGGCACCGCCCAGATGACCAAAGCGCAGCTGCCCATTGCCTCCACGTCTAAAGAAATAGTCCCTCTTCAATGAGCGGGTATTAGTGCGTCCAGCGGCACGACGTCAGTGCAGAGTATGTGCCCATTGGTGCAGGCTTGTGTTCACCTGCCGTTGAAGTGCAGATTCTGCGGCCTCCTAAAGTTGTATCCGACTATAGAATCACGCAATGCCTTGAACTGGTTGCACCTGACAAAATGCGATTGCTGCGGTGTCGTTACGATATCCTTCTGCGATCGCTGCTGGCTCCAGCATAAGTAATCCGCAAGCACCTTGGTGCGCACAAAACACTCAAATACTGCGTACATGCGCTCAGAGGCACTTTCACTGTGCAAGCGATGACAAGCGATGAATTGTGTCGCTGGGAAGCACGCACTTCTTCGCAATGCATCGCCGAGGCTTCGCGCACAAAGATAAACTGGTACATTCTCACTGAACTGCGTCACTACGGGCACTACGGACCGCCATTTTGCAGCGACAGCCGTTGCTCCCGTATTTATGACTAGTGTGTCGTTTTTAGTTGGTAAAGCAGGGGCCTTAAAGCGCCTGCGATGAACAGCCGTACCGCGGCGCTGCGTTTCTATTCCCCTAATAGAGAAAGAGTGGTGATCACTGACATTATTGAGAATAGCACTGCAGCGCCCCTAGGCGACTTCTCACCATATGAACTGCCTCGGGCGTACGACCCGCTTCAATGTGTCCGCTTCTAAGCTTTCGCCTCACTGTCGCCACTCGCGGCAAGAAGTGCAAAATTTAATAATTTGCTCGATCTCCGTTTTTCATCAGAAATTTCTAGCATTCAAAACGAAAAACAGACACTTAAAGAAATAAAAATGTTCGTTATTTTATTTGTTGTATTTTAACGTATTCGTTTGAGCGAAAGCGTAGGTGCAAGAATGCGCCGCATGTACCCTGTTCGCATTCGATGGAGGATAGAAAGATAGTGGCCGAAAGAGGAGGCACGCCCTTGACGCGCCCGGGAAAGGCGTGGCAAGCAGCTCACGGCAAGTGTGCAGACAGACAGCGGGACAGTCACGGTATTGCTAAGTTGCGTTAATCCGTTGATAACAATACGCGGCGCTGGCGCGTTTCGTTGTGCAGCCGTCTGCGCTTGAAACGTGGAAGCAGCGTACCGGGCAGGGTGCGCTCATGTTGTCATACGCGGCTTTTTGTCTACGTATTTTTTTGCCTGCAGCCTTTGCGCGTTGCACGCTATCTCCGTTCACTGACTGCCGTCGAGCAAACTCGGGTAAAACTCGGGTGAACGAGAAACTCGGCGCATCCTGCATAGCACCCCTGGACTGCTTTTAATGAAGTTTGTTGCATTTGAGAAAGAAAGTTGAATTCTAGTGACTGTTGGAAGCGGAATTTCGATTTAGGGCGCGCATTTCTTTAAAAAAAGATTTCCGAAAATTCGAATGTTTGAAAAAAATAAAAGCTCAAAGTAGACAAATTAATAGCTCTGCATCAAAAACAGATATCGTGGTTCTGTAAACGGCATCAATTAGATCATTCAAAGCAGACAAATTCTATATGTCAATTTATAGCTTACGTAAATTAGTTGCGTTGTGTACAAGGGATCTGCAAAAGCTGCATTTTCATATTACTGAATTTTTGAGATACATGTGTAACGTATCAATTTTGTTCGCTTTAGATGTACTATTATATGCGGTTAACAGGATTGTGATATCATTTTTCATTGCTGAGTTACAGAGTTATAAACTTAACAGTCTCGTTTTCTGAACATTTTCGATTTTTGCCAGTTTTAATTAAGAAATTGACGACCTAAATAAAAAATTAGAAACCAACAGTCACAAGATTTTTTCTTTTAGATGCAACAAACCTCGTCAAACTTGGTGCAGTGGTTGCCGAGAAAAGCGAATTCTCCTTTTACATGTATTTAGATAGGAGCACTCGAGCTCAATCTTCCTCTTAACGCTATCGCGTCATAGTCGAAATTAGCGAGAGACGCCGGCTACGACCCCGATAATCAAGGTGGCCAAAGCTTAACTGCGGCGGCTGCGGTCGAGTGTTAGCAGACGATAGTCGGCTTCTTCCGGAAGGACGTAATTATAATGCGAGCTCAGTTTAGCAGAGGCGAGGAATACACTTATTGACAAGTGGAGAACGGAGATTCAACTGGCTTTATTCAAGAGTAAAAGCAGGTTTGCGAATGCCAGTGGTGGTGCCCCAGTCGGGCAGCCACCTCGGTTCCAAGAAAGAACTGGGGGCAATGACCCCCACGGCGAGGTGACGGACGGTCGCCACAGGGGCTCCTCTCCTGGTATCCCGGAGGCTTAGGTATGAATGGCGGAAGTAATGAAGAGGTAATTTTCAAGGCAGGCTGGTTTCACGCGGTCGCACGACACTGCCTCTTTGCTGCTTCTGAACGAAAAACTACAGAAAAAGGGCCTTCATTAGTCAATGGTGACTTGATAGAGTCGCGTCGCAGAAAGACGTGCGTGGTTGTGTCCATTGTTGGGAAACTAAACACAAGCTGCTGGCGGGCCGCTACATGGGAGTGTAGGTCGCAGCTGGTCGAGCCAGGAATGTAGCCTCTTTAAGTGCTGCGCGGCCGCTGGCGGAGTGCCTCGCTGGGTGCCGAAAAAGTGGCCTGGAACGCGGATTGCCGACCCAGCTCGGCTGCGCTGACTCCGAAGTCATCCTTGATTGTTGTTCGCCCAGTTATGTACGCTTCGCGAACGCTAATGGGTAGCGAAGCACGATTTTCGCAAATCGAGGAAGAAGCGCTTGGCGTACTGTTCACCTGTGAAAAAGTCTACCAGTTTACTTATGGCCGCAAGATCCTCATACAGACGGACCACCGACCATTGTTGGCCATCGTAAAAAAATATATCAAAGAAATGCCACCCAGGCTACAGCGTTTATTTGTTCTCCTTCTAAAATACGATTATGACTGGCAGTTCGTTCTTGGAAAGGAACTGCTCCTGGCTGACATGCTCCCCCGTGCGCCCGCCCTATCACCAAACCCGGAAGCAACGGAGAACATCGAGGTTCATGCAGTTCGGGTCGTCTCGTGCATGGTAACCCCATAGACAAAACGTTCCGTTAAACCTGCTACATCCGTGCTACAAATGAGGGAAACTGCTCCAAAGCTGTTCCTGGATGAGCCACGCGGCGCAACCTCAGAGGCCACGGCGAAGCGCATTTGTGCTCGATGCCATGTGGCGCGCACCAGCACGTAATGTGAAGAGTTTGCAACATCTCCTGACATTGATAAAGCTAAATGAGCTAAAGGGTCGCTGAGCTAATCCAATCCAGTGCGTGTTCGCGCATGTAAGCGGTCCGCCATTAGGAAATGTGTGCCAGCTTGTATCAGCTCTGTATCAGCTTGTGTTTAGGATGAACTTCTGTCGGGCGTGGTGTAGTGCGTGCTCGGTCTATTATGCCTTGTTGGCGTGTCCCGCGTTCACACTGGCCACGGGGCCTTGGTGGAGAAGTGGTCCTCAAACGACGACGTGCGCTTGGCGCGTTCGGAACGGCAGCTGTGTCATGGTGAACTCAGCGAACTGAAACTTACTCCCTGGCTTGTTATCACCGGCTTTGCTGTGCTGTATTTATTTGTGTGTGCTCATCACTGGAGTTGCAGCTGGGTCATTTTGCCAGCCAAATGGCTTTAGGGCGAAAGTAAAATTGCCAAATAGCTATTCTGCATACCACGTGGCTGTATTGCCGTGAGCTGTTTGTACTTTAGCGTAGCTCACTCTACCGCCGTGGCGAGCAGCGTTGTCTATTTCGAGTGTGATGGTCGACTCAGTGTTGCCGAGTGATGGTTGCGATTTGCTCGCGTACGCGGGTTACCTTCTTCGAGAATATTAGCAATGCCCGTCGCGGTGGCTTAGCGGCCATGGTGCACTGCTAGGCACGAGGTTGCAGGCTGAAATCTCGGCCGCATTACGGTGGGGGCGCAATGCTAAAACGACTGCGTCCCGTGCGTTTGGGGAACGTTAAAGATCCCCTGGTTGTCAAAATTGATCCGGAGTGCCCCGCCACCGCGTGCCTCATCATCAAATTGTGGCTTTGGTACGTAAAACCCCAGAATTCACTTCAATTCAATATTAGTAATGATTTACACCAGTACACTGGAACAATTTTGGACGTTCAGCAACAGTGTCCGGTCGATAATTATTCATGCTGGTTATTCAACCTAACCATTTATATTGGTGGGCACGGGAGAAGTGCCTTCGGCATGGCTCTTAACCACTGTGCTTCACATAAATTCGCTTTATTTCCCAGAAAGTCAATAGGAAAAAAAGCTTTCTAGAGAGTTTTTTCCGGCTAAAAGCTGCTATCATCAGCTTGACAACGCCGGGAAACCCTTACAAGGCAGATAGTAAGACGGACAGGCATTGCTGTACCTAAATTCAAGAACAGAAATGACAAATAAATTTACCGCTAGGCACATTGATTCTCGTTCTGTTTAGAAATTAAGAAAACACTTCTAGTATGGCATGAAATTTTATTTTTCATATAATGTGTAAATGAAGTAAAGGAATTGGCCTCCCTGGTGCAGTATTTGGCCACTACCTCCCTGATGATCCCTACAATTAATCCATGGCCCTCAGTCCCCAGCAGGTCAGGAGCAACTGACCAAGGCGGCGATCAGACCTGTAACGCAGCAGAGAGTGCTAAGAGTCTCTGGGTCCGGACAGGTCTCCAATGGAAACTGACCCTGTCAACCTTTAATTGCCGAACACTATCGAGGGAGGCTAGTTTAGCAGGACTATTTGAGGAACAATCAGACATTGCTTGGGATATTGCCACATGCAGTGGCACAGCAAGGGGACTAAAGAAGAAGAGAACGAGGTTCGTCTCGGCATCGCGCATCAACGGTTTCGTTTCGTGAAGGACAAACGCCTGGATCCCCATTCAGTGTGTATACTTCAGCAGAGTATACGCGACAATTTGGTGGAGCTTGCTGGGTACACCCAACTTATGCAGGAGACCCCACTGGGCAGCAAGAACCTCGCACAATTGGAGTTGACTCCAGTTCACCGAACAAGCCGGCGAATCCGAGGCCTCGCCCCAGAATTTGGAAACCTCCCGGAAAAAGTGATGACTACGACCACTGCGACGTCTACGGAAAGGGTGACACCGACTTACCTAACGCTGCTGAACCCCCAAGTGCCGACGGCTTTTCATGGCGACATATTTGAAGACGTGGAAGACTGGCTGGCGGAGTTCGAGCGCGTGGCTGCGTTTAACGAGTGGGACAACAACGCTAAACTCAGGAACATCTACTTCAGCCTCCAAGATGGTGCTCGCACGTGGTTTGTGAACCGCGAAAGTGCCCTGTCATCCTGGCCTGAATTCCAGCGCAAGCTACTGGAGACTTACTGCAGCCCCGATCGCCGGGAAAAAGCGGAGCGAGCCCTTCAGTCACGCGTTCTAAAGCTCAACGGTAGCTTCACGATGTACGTGGAGGACATGACGCGACTCTTTCAGTGTGCCGATCCGAGCATGTCGGAAGAGAAGCAGGTGTGTCAGCTGATGAGAGGCGTAAAGGAACAGCTCTTTGGCGGTCTTGTTCGGAATACGCCCAAGACTGTTGCGGAGGTCCTCACCGAAGCCACCGCGATGGAGAAGACGCTTCAGCAACGGTCGAACATGTGCAACCGACAAGTACATGCCGCCTGCACTCCGGATACGCCGGTAGGCTTCGGGTGCGACGTCGCCTTGCTTTGCGAGCTGATTCGCTCAGTGGTTCGCGACGAGCTGCAGAAGCACCACTGTATGTCGCCACCTCCAGTCAGCTCTCTCGCCAGCGTCGTACGCAACGAAGTACAGCAGGCACTGCAGGCATCTCTTTCCAGCAGTGAAGCGCCACCTCTGCCAAGTGAATCCCGGCTCAAGACTTACGCAGAAACGTTACTGAGCCCCGCCCAAGCTTTCGCACCTACTTATGTTGCGTCGCCAGTTGCGCTGCAATCGGCGCAAGCCGCTCCGACAACTCCGCTACCGTACTTCGACGACCGCCGATCACCCGCGAGGAAATCAGAGGTTTGGCGAGCACCCGACCGACGACCGCTGTGCTACCACTGCGGCGAAGCTGGTCATGTGTATCGGGAGTGCCCCTATCGACGACTCGGCCTGCGGGGTTTTTCCATCGATTCGCCTCGACCTAGGATTGGCCAGAGGCCTCCCGACATCGCAGAATTCATCGAACAGCAGCGCAGGCCGGGTGCATCGCAGCGGCAGTCACGCTCACCCTCACCGCGGCGATATTTCCCTGCTCCTGATACCACCTCGAGGACGACGCAAGGGCGATCACCAAGTCCACGCCGGGAAAACTGACGTCAGCGACCTTCCGAGGCGGGGCCGCTGATACTCGACGCGCTGAAGACCTCGTATCGTGCCGACCGCAGAACAACGAGAACACGACGACGCCAGAACCAGTTCCCGCCAACAAAATTTCACTGGACATACCTGTGTTGATCGACGGCAGAAAAATGAGTGCACTTGTAGATACCGGCGCCGATTACTCCATTCTTAGTGGCAAACTGGCGAGCGTTCTGAAAAAAGTTACGTTGCCCTGGAATGGGGCACCAGTTCGTACGGCAGGTGGCCACGTCGTCACACCGCTTGGCTTATGCACGGCGAGAGTAGAAATTCGCGGTGCTGCTTTTCTCGCCACTTGTCTTGTTCTACACGAGTGTTCCCGCGATTTAATTCTTGGGATGGACTTTCTCCGGGAATATGGCGCCATTATTGACCTCCGCGAGCGCTGCATCATTTTCTCGACAAAAAGGGCAACGACACAGACTGGCGCCGTTGGACCCAGATCCGCACTTCGCGTTTCGGACGACAGCATCACGATACCGCCGCGTGCGAGTGTTATGGTCCCGGTCAAGTCCGACGAGCTACGAGACGGTGAAGCCATTGTAGAAGGCAACATTTCTATGTTGCTGGCCCAAGGTATTTGTGTAGCACGAAGCCTTGTGGAACTTCGTGATAGCCAGACAGCGGTCCTCGTTACCAACTTTAGCTTTGAGCATCGGCACATTTTTCGTGGCAATGCCGTCGCCTACGCCGAACCATCAACGGACATCGTCGAATGCTTTGCTTCTGAAGTGGACACAAACGACGGTTCGCTCAGAGACGCCGATATAGACTCCGAGCTTACGGACGACCAAAAGAGCGCACTGCAGGAACTCTTGAACGAATTCCGCGCGTGCTTCGCTCGGTCTACTAAGGTGGGCCAAACGCCAATCACGAAGCACCGAATCACGACATCCGCCGACGCACGCCCCATCAAACAACAGCCTTATCGTGTCTCGCCGAAAGAACGTGAGGCAATTCAAGCCCAAGTCAAGGAGATGCTAGATGATGGTGTCATTCAGCCTTCGCACAGTCCGTGGTCGTCTGCGGTCGTTCTGGTCAAGAAAAAAGACGGAACGCTTCGTTGCTGTGTTGATTATCGACGCCTGAACGATGTCACCAAGAAGGACGTGTACCCACTACCACGTATCGATGACTCTTTAGACAGGTTGCGGCGAGCTAAGTATTTTTCGTCTCTCGATCTAAAGAGCGGTTACTGGCAAATTGAGGTAGATGAACGAGACCGCGAAAAAACTGCTTTCGTCACTCCAGATGGCCTGTACGAATTCAGGGTACTTCCTTTCGGGCTCTGTTCGGCACCAGCAACTTTCCAGCGAATGATGGACACCGTTCTCGCTGGTCTGAAGTGGCAAACCTGCCTCGTCTACCTCGACGACGTGGTTGTTTTTTCGGCGACATTTGACGACCACCTGAAACGACTGCGGCAAGTTCTCGAAGCCATCCGATCGGCTAACCTCACCCTTAAGCCTCAGAAGTGTCACTTCGGCTACAAGGAGCTTATGTTTCTGGGACACGTGGTCAGCGCGGAAGGCGTTAGCCCCGATCCCGCGAAAACTGCCGCTGTAGCCACATTTCCAACACCGACCGACAAGAAAGGTGTCCGACGCTTCCTGGGCCTTTGCGCATATTACCGGCGTTTCATCGAAACTTTTTCGAAGATGGCGGAGCCGCTGACTCGACTCACGAGGGACGATGTATCGTTCGTCTGGGCCTCAGAGCAAGAGACTGCTTTCACTGAACTTCGACAGCGTCTGGTGTCAGCACCAGTTCTGGCCCACATTGACGAGGAGGCGGACACGGAAGTTCATGCAGACGCCAGTAACGTTGGTCTTGGCGCGGTACTTGTACAACGGCAGGAAGGTATTGAAAGAGTGATCGCCTACGCAAGTCGCACACTATCGCGTGCAGAGACCAACTACACCACTAAGGAGAAAGAGTGTCTTGCCGTCGTATGGGCGCTGGCCAAATTTCGACCTTACCTCTACGGCCGCCCATTCAAAGTTGTAACCGATCATCACTCGTTATGTTGGCTTGCAAATCTGCGGGACCCTTCTGGGCGACTGGCACGGTGGAATCTACGTTTGCAGGAGTACGACGTGACCATCGTGTACAAGTCAGGCCGCATACACGAAGACGCTGACGCACTCTCGCGCGCCCCTATCGACACTACCGACCAAGACATTGAGGACGACGGCGTTTTCCTTGGGGCCATAAGTGTTACTGATTTGTCCACACGGCAACGCGCAAACAACTCACTACGACCTATATTCGAACATCTGGAAGGACGAAACCCATCAATACCCTGGCACATCGCTCGAGGATTGTCGTCTTTTTGTTTACGACATGGCGTCTTGCATAAGAAGAACTCCGCTGCCACCAACAAGACATACCTTTTGGTCGTTCCAGCAGACCTCCGTGCAGAAGTTTTATTCGCCTGTCATGACGAGCCTCCGTCTGGCCATTTGGGTTTTACGCGAACGCTTGATAGAGTGCGCAAATCCTACTACTGGCCGAAACTTGCCGAGTGTGTTAAGCGATACGTCCAAGCCTGCCGTGAATGCCAGCGCCGAAAGTCGCCAGCTGTGAAGCCTGCGGGATTGCTGAATCCGATTGACCCACCTGGCAAACCTTTCGACCAGGTCGGCATGGATCTTCTGGGCCCGTTTCCACTGTCATCTTCTGGCAACAGGTGGATAATCGTCGCCACAGACTATTTAACGCGATATGCTGAGACAAAGGCGTTGCCTCGAGGCACAGCTTCCGAGGTTGCCCAGTTTTTCATACAGAACATCGTCCTACGGCATGGCGCCCCATCGCACATCATCACAGACCGAGGCAAAGCCTTTACAGCGCAGCTCATTGAAGACGTTTTTAAACTCAGCTGCACAACCCATCGACGGACAACTGCCTATCATCCGCAGACAAACGGCTTGACCGAACGACTGAACAAAACGATGACTGACATGCTGTCTATGTACGTAGACGTACAGCACAAGACGTGGGACGAGATACTCTCATACGTAACGTTTGCGTATAATACTGCTACGCAAGAAACAACACGCTTCACGCCGTTTTACCTCGTTTACGGCCGTGAAGTGCAGACTATGTTAGAAGCAATGTTCCCATGCGACAACATCGATCACCTCGATCTCGCCCAAGATGCCGAACTCTTCGTGCAACGAGCGGAAGAAGCCCGTCAGCTTGCCCGAGTGCACATAAAGAAACAACAGAGCATCGATGCACAACGTTACAATCTCCGACATCGGCAAGTCGAGTTCCAACCTGACGATCAAGTTTTGGTCTGGACTCCCGTGCGCCGAAAAGGACTATCCGAGAAGCTTTTGAGTCGCTACTTCGAACCTTACAAAGTGCTGCAACGGATTAGCGACGTGAATTACGAAGTCTTTCCTGACGGAAGCCAGCCTCCCCGACGTCGACAACCGCAATCTGAGATTGTGCATGTTGTGCAGTTGAAACCGTATCATAGCCGCTAAAATCCGACTTCTTCAGCCGCTTAGGTTAGTTTTTGCTGTTGCTCGTCCCTCAGTGCCTTGTGACTATACCGCACACCACAGTGATTGTGACTATAGCCTATGTGTTCGTCCTAGGCCATCTCGGCGCTCTCACGGCAAGCCTATGTATGTTTTCATCCTTTTATTATTATTTTTTTGAAGAGGGGGTAGTGCCACATGCAGTGGCACAGAAAGGGGACTAAAGAAGAAGAGAACGAGGTTCGTCTCGGCATCGCGCATCAACGGTTTCGTTTCGTGAAGGACAAACGCCTGAATCCCCATTCAGTGTGTATACTTCAGCAGAGTATACGCGAAAATATCATTGGCCTTAGTGAGATTAGAAGAACTGGTGAGGCTTAGACATTGCTGAATAACGGACATGTCCTCTGCCATAGAGGTCTCCTAGATAAGAAGCAATACGGGGTAAGATTCGTAATCTATAAGGACATAGCGGGCAACATTGATGAATTCTACAGCATCAGTGAGGGTAGCTGTAGTCGTAATCAAACTTAATAAGAGGTATAGATTAAAGGTAGTACAAGCCTACGCTCCAACATCCACTCACGATGATGAGAAAGTTGATCAGTTTTATGTGTATGTTGAATTAGCGAAGAGAAAAGTGCAAACGCAGTATATTGTAGTAAAGGGCGACTTCAATGCAAAAGTGGGGAAAAAGCAGGCTGGTGAACCAGCAATTGTCAACTACGGCGTCAATTCTAGGAACGCTAGAGGAGAGATGCTGGTAGAATTCGCCGAAAGGAATAAGCTTCGAATAATGAACACCCTTTTCAGGAAGCGCAGCAACAGAAAGTGGACTTGGAAAAGCCCTAATTGGGAAACAAGCAATGAAATTTATTTCCTACTTTCTGCTGATCCCAGCATAGTGCAGGGGCGGTGTTCTGTAAGAATGCACCTAGTGGACATGTTCATTTCATCTGCTACTGACGTGCTGACTGGCTGTGGCACCTGGTTGCTGCAGACGCGCAGCCCAGCCTAGCCAATCAGAACTTCAACAGCAGAGGAAATGGACGTGTCCACCAGGTGGACTCTTACAGAATACCTCCCCAGTATGTAGAAGTGTTAGGTAGGGTAAAGGTGCAATGATAATGGGCTATTTAGGGCTAGGATTCACCTCACTTTGAAGAGAGAAAGAGCAAAATTGGTCAAGAAGGAACATGTCAACCTTGAGGCAGTAAGGGTAAAACAGAGAGATTCAGGCTGGTACTTGCAAACAAATATGCAGCCTTAGAACAGAGAGATACCGATGACTTAGAGCTAATGAATTAAACCTGGGAGGCAAAGTGGGAGGCAAGGCACCAAGGCAACCAGTAGGCAAGCTCTCCCATGTAACAGAGGACCTAATAAAGAAACGACGAAGAATGAAAGTGTCCAACTCAAGAGATAAGATAGCATTCGCAGAACTGTCAAAACTGATCAACAAAGCGAAAATAAGTGATATTCGAAGCTATAACGTGAAAAAAGTGAAGCAGCCGTAGCAAGTTGACGCAGCCTGAAATCAATTAAAAAGAAATTTGGCATGGGATGAACCAAGATGTATGCACTGAAAGATAAGCAGGGTAATATCATCAGCAATCTCGAAGATATAGCAAAAGAAGCGGAAGAATTCTATACTGACCTGTACAATACCCTGAGGAGTCAGGATACCTCCATTAGAAACAGTAACGAACAAGATACAGAAACTCCTATATCTGGAGGTCAGAAGGGCCTTGCAAGACATGAAACGAGGAAGAGCGGCAGGACAAGATGGAATAACAGTCAATTTAATCAAAGATGGAGGAGACATAATGCTTGGAAAACTGGCGGCTCTTGATACGAAGTGTCTATCGACTGCAAGGGTCCCAGAAAGCTGGAAGAATGCAAACATTATACTAATCCACAAAAAAGGAGACGTTAACGAATTGAATAATTACAGGCCCATTTGCATACCCCCAGTATTATATAAAATATTTAACAAAATAATCTCCAATAGATTAAGGGCAACACTGGACTTTAGTCAACCAAGGGAACAGGCTGGCTTCAGGAAGGGATACTCTACAATGGATCACATCCATGTCATTAATCAGGTTATCGACAAATCCGCAGAGTATAATAAGCCTGTCTATATAGCTTTCATAGGTTACGAAAAGGCAATTGATTCAATAGGGATACCAACAGTCATAGCGGCATTACGTAATCAAGGAGTACAGAACGCTTACGTAAATACCTTGGAAAATTCTACGGAGGTTCTACAGCTACTTAAAAGGGAAGCTGAAAGGTTTTGCACAAAAAATGAGTTAAGAGCTGTACGTCATGGTTCTCAACCCTCTGAATTCGAATATCGCATCGAAATTGAGCGAAAGAAGCGCAAACAGATTTTATTTCGACGAAAAGTGCCGCAGCGGACTCGAGGCAGGCCGCGTGCCTCGTTTCCGCCTGCGATTGGTCGGGCGCCTCGTGACGTCAACAATGGTGTTCGTCCGGACCGACCGCTGCCGCTACACGTGAAGCACGGGGCAAGGTAGTTTGTGCTATTTTGCCGAGACGTTAATGGAAAATTTCGAGAGCTTGCGTTTCTCTTAGGAATTCGGCGTTAAGTCCAAACCCCATGAGAGCGATTTCGCGCGCGACGGCGACAGCTTCGAGCGACAAAACGGGCCATCGCTTGTACAGATCGCTCGGTGTTGTCGCTCTATCGCTCGTTTCTAGAAATCTACAACTCGTCGCTCGTCGCTCGAAAGTGCTATGAGCGACTAGCCAATAGCGCGAAGCCGGAACTGGATGTACATAACTCAAATACTACTGATTGTCGCACGGAACGAGCAAACTATTGAATTTTACACGTTCAAGAATAAGAACCTAGTGCAAGACCTTCAGAAATATTTTGTGCTCCTTTTTACAGTAAAACACATCAACTTAAATTAATAAAGCACGCGTCACGCTAGTTTCGGCGCATATATTACTGCCCTCATACCAGGAAGTCGTCGCTGAAAGCCGTCGCTCGCATGGAGTTCGGCTTGCAGGCGACCAGTGAACCCGAAAGCCATCTCCATCGCCTCGCTTGTCGCTGTCGCGTGCAAGATCGCTTGTATGGGGTTTATACTTTACTCCCTACATGTACGAGCCGATTGCGAAGAGCCAGCCTCTCCAAGAAGCAAGAAATGCTGGTGCAAGCAGTGCTTTCGACGCGAACGAAGGCGAAGTGTTAGCATCTCCTCGTGTTGGAAATATTCTTTGGTGAGTATGTTTTTGGTAAGCTGCACTCAGCAATCCAGTGAGTTCGTTTCCGGGCAAACAACTGTAGTGTTATGTTCCTGCATGCCTCCTCGTAGAACGTAAGCGGTGATGTGATCTTCGGCATTTGTGCGCTGCCCCAAAGCTGTCGGCAATCTACACAGATGGTTTAAATGCGGGAAAAGTTTACCGCCTCTTGTAGCACGTGTAGTGTAGCTAGCACCTTCATCAGCGCGCCATCCGCACGATACTCGTAACCGGCGAATCCCGACGGCTACGTGAGATGGTCGGTTTCTCTATGTGCGCGAGAGAAGGGGGAGTGCAGCGTGCTGGCGTGAGCCGGCTTTCCAACACATGCAAACTTTACACTTGCACTGCGTTATGGTGGCTGAATGCAGGCTGTTTCACAACACACGTGCGAATAGAAAATTCGCGGCGCTTGGCGACGAAACCTGCGTCAAAGGTGGGAGATAAACATGCACCTTCTGTTCAGCGTCCTAACACGAAGGAGAACCCAAAGCACGCATTATTGCTAAACTCCGGTAGTAATCGTCGTCACGGACGTGGTTAGAGCACAGCAGTGTTGTTCTTGAGCGCTTCAGATTCTTTCGCTTTACAGCAGCCTACCACTTAGCTGAAAGCTTCTCGTCTTGCGGGATGTAATGGAAGAAAACATCGTCGCGGCCGCTGTTTTTCATGCAACCGTAGGCTGCACAGAACGCCGGCATTGTCGGCGCACCATTTCAATTGATGGTGCGCACGTTAACTACCACTCTACATTGACACAAACAAAGGAATGCAGCGTCGAGCGAAGCAGCTGATGACGGCACGCATGCAGAAACAAGTGCGGTCAGGCACGGCCGCGGAGACTGCGAAGGAACGGAACACCAGTGCTGACGTCACTACGCCGCAGTTTCCGGTCTCCGCTCGCATTGTTAGCGTCAGCAGCAGCGCACGGCGCTCGACGGGAGGCGGAACGACAGCGCAATTTTAACCGACGATTACATCGCTCTTAAGTGAAATCTCAACCCCAAAATTTTATCTGCATGGTCTATACGCTTCCTGCATGCGTATATGAGCGTCTTATTGAATTCGACAGACTCTTCAGTTTCCCTTTAATTCTACACAAGAAAAGCAGGAAGATACCTATAAAGAAAGGGGTCAGACAGGGAGACACAATCTTTCCTATTCTGTTCACTGCGTGCTTGGAAGAAGTATTCAGGCTATTAAACTGGGAAGGCTTAGGAGTAAAGATCGACGGCGAATGTCTCAACAAACATCGATTTGCCGATGACATTCTTCTAGTTAGCAAGAATGCAGACGAGTTACAACAAATGATTGAGGGCCTTAACAGAGAGAGTGTAAGAGTGGGATTGAAGATTAATATGCAGAAGACAAAGATAATGATAAATACCCGGGCAAAGGAACAAGAGTTCAGAATCGCCAGTCAGCCTCTAGAGTCTGTGAAGGAGTACATTTACCTAGGTCAATTAATCACAGAGAACCCTGATCATGAGAAGGAAATTCACAGAAGAATAAAAATGAGTTGCATCGCACATGGCAGACATTGTCAGTTCCTGACTGGAAGCTTACCATTATCATTGAAAAGGAAGGTGTACAATCAGTGCATTTTACCAGTGCTGACATATGGGGCAGAGACTTGGAGACTGACAAAAAAGCTTGAGAACAAGTTAAGGACCGCGCAAAGAGCGATGGATTGAAGATTGCTTGGCATGACGCTAAGAGAGAGAAAGAGAGCGGTTTGGATCAGTGAGCAAACGGGTATAGCCGATATTATAATCGAAATCAAGATAAAGAAATGGAGCTGCGCGGGTGATGTAATGCGCCAGTTAGGTAACCGTTGGACCATTAGGGTTACAGAATGGGTACCAAGAGAAGGGAAGCGCAGTCGAGGAAGGAAGAAGACTAGGTGGGGCAACGAAATTAGGAAATTCGCGGGCGCTATTTGGAATCGGTTGGCGCAAGACAGGGGTAATTTGAGATCGCAGGGAGAGGCCTCCGTGGGGCAGTAGACATTAAACAGGGTGGGGATGATGATAATGATGTCAGGTAAAATGTGGTTTTCAGTATTAGAATTTGTGATGATTAAAAATATATGTCGAAACTAATACGTGGGTTCCGAGTTCAATACGCTCATATTGGACATTGCTGTGTTCAATTTGCAAATATGCGAAACACTGTAAAATGTGGTTTTATGGTTTGCTGGAACAAAAGAGAGCACACGCACAAGTATGAAACAAATCTGTGACGCGCCATGTACACGGGGACTCAAAAGGGTATCAGAGGAGATGTATATATATATATATATATATATATATATATACGCAGGAAAGAGACGACGAACTTTCTGGAAGACTTCTTTTACTTAACGTTTTCGGCTGGTGGACCAGGCTGGTCCACCAGCCGAAAACGTTAAGTAAAAGAAGTCTTCCAGAAAGTTCGTCGTCTCTTTCCTGCGTATGTTACGTCGGGTCCTGCGTGCTGAACTTTGAATTAAACCCCTATATATATATATATATATATATATATATCCTCTGATATTTTTCAGAGTCCCCGAGTATGTATATATACAAGGAATATCATCATCATCATCATCATCATATATATATATATATATATACATATATATATATATCCTCTGATATTTTTCAGAGTCCCCGAGTATGTATATATATAAGGAATATAGGTATATATAAAACGCCGGGACTTATACAGGCTGTCCCAGCTAACTTGGCCCACGATTTTGAAAAAACCTATGCGTTCTTCAGAACAGAAATCGCGTGGGTGTTGTTAGCCTATACCTAAACTTACAGTACCATTATTTTTTCTCGTCCTTCTTTAAATAATTCGCCGAGATAAATTAACTAACTTTTTAAATGTAGCTTGAAACGTTCAGGCGTCGGTAGGAAAGTTGTGGAGTTCCACAAATATTGCGCAACTCAGGCACTTCCCACGAGATAGACTTATCGTGGCCATTTTTATTCGCGAAAAACGAAAGCCCACGGAGTTTAAAAAAATACCACGTGACAGCGCGCTCTGTGCGCCACGATTACAGCGCTCTCGGGCGTGCTTTGTAAAAAACATGGCTCGCTTCGTACCTTTTGTGCTGCCCACGACAGAGCTTCGCGTTGTGCTTTGTTCAGTTAAAATACAGCGCGGCTCCCGTTTATGCGGCGATAATTGCACTCTCACGCTGGCAGAATGCACGCGGAGGAAAAATTACCAGCTCATGAGTTCGAATTTGGGAGCAAGACCCCAACAAGCAAAACACGCATTGTAGCAAGCTTGATGACGTCGTGTGAATTACGCTGGTTGTCACAAAAGGAAGAATTATAAACTGACACGGAAGGTTGCTTTTTAGCTTCGTGTCCATTCCTTCTCGGCAGAGAATTTGTAATTTTATATTACGTGCCTTTTCCACGTCGTACAAATGCTTCACACAGATGGCTCTTTTCATGGATAACGGTTGTAGAGATTTATTCGCTGTGAAATCTGTCTAAAGAATGTGTTCAAACAAGTCGCCCTCTGGCATAATGCAGTATTGACACCTTTTCAGCACGTCCGATGAAGCTTTTTTAATGACGCAAGATGGTATCTCGCTGCAGGCCTCAGGAATCTCTGCCTTTAGTGCTTCTGGTGTAGTTGTAGGCTTGCCGTACATTCGGTCTTTCACATGTCCCCACAAGAAGAAGTCAAGAGGTGTCAAGTTCGGTGACCTTGCAGGCCATGCCACTGGTTCATGCCGTCCGACCCACTGGCTTTTGAAGGCTTCGTCAAGCCAGGCTCGGGCAAGGCTGCTGCTGTGAGCTGGTGCACCGTCGTGCTGGTGCCAAGTTGGCTTTAAAAACGCAAGAGGAATATCAGAGCGAAAATCTTCGACTGGGCCTTCCAAGAGGCCGTTCACGTACCGCTGAGTAGTGAGTGTGGGGTCAAAAATTATGGGGCAAATTATCCTTCCGTCAAAGATACCGCATCACACACTGAATGACTATTGTGTCTGGTCTGCGCCACCGAATACGGGTTCGTATTGCTCCAGTAATGCGCATTATGGATGTTGACTTGAGAATTTTGGAGAAGGTTGCCTCATCTGTCCAGAGCACTTTATCAACAAAATCCGGTATTTCGTCACTGTTCACAAGGATCTAATTTGAGAAATCAAGCCGTTATTGAAAGTCTCCTTCTGGCAGCTTTGGATGCAGTTGACGGTGATACGGATGCATTTCAGCCTTCCTAAGACCTCTTGACACTGAAGACTTTGAAATTCCGACCTCACCACTCACATCACGCACGCTGAAATGAGGGTTTGCAGTCATGAAAGCCAGAATGTCTCCTTCAGCCTCTTCACTGATGGTCCCCTTTCTATGCCGCGTCTTCTTGAAGCTACCTGTTTCTTTCAGCGTCAAGTAACTCCTCATAATTGCGCTCGCGCTAGGCCTTCCCCCACATTGCCAATTTCGGTATACCTTGTCAGCTTTCCTCTTGTCGCACCGTGCCGCTCCCAAGGCTAAGACCATGGTCGCCTTCTGCTCGCTTGAGTACGGCATGGTTTAGGCACTGCAAACAAATTCTTCGAAACGGTTGCGCGGCACGACAGTAATAGACAGTTGAGCTCACATCCATCTAGCCGCCGGCACAGATTTGAAGAAAAGCGGCGTTGTAACAAATGATGCTCTCTCTCGCACAGGTTCCAGATGAATGATGCATGTTTTGTGTGTATTTTTTCTATTCCGCATCGACTTGAACGCTGGAAAAAGAATTGCTCTTCTCGTCATATCGGAATAAACGGCTGATGATGGCGCGTTCTTCGGCGACAGGCGCGAATGGCTGCTGACGAAGCACTTTTTCTGAGCGCCATCGCCAGCCGCTGCCTCTAATGTCAGAGCGGAGCAAAGGTTGAAGCCCTTTCTCCTAAGTGAAGGGAAGGCGCTGGCGATGTTTTTACAAATCACTCATGAGCGCGCTGTAATCGCGGCACACAGCCAACACCTCCTCCCAGAAGTTCTCTAGAGGGTGTTGACACAGCGCGCTGTCACGTGGTCTTTTTTAAACTGCGCGGGCTTTCGTTCTTTCCGAGTAAAAACGGCCACGCTAAGTCTATCTCGTTGGAAGTACCTGGGTTGGGCAATATTTGTGAAGCGCACAACTTTGGTATTGATGCCTGAACGTTTCATGCTATATTTAAAAAGTTAATTTATCTCGGCTGATTTCTACAAAAGAAGACGAGAAAAAATGGTACTGTAAGTTTAGAAAAACGTTAACAACATCCAGGCGACTTCTGTTCTGAAGAAGGCATAGTTTTTTTCAAAATCTTGGTCCGAGTTAGCTGGAACACCCTGTGCATATGTATAAAATCCCGGCGTCCGCCTTCATTGCGCACGGGAGCAGTATACCGTTGGCATGGCTCTCTACTATTCGTTTCGCTGATTTCGGCTTCCCTTTCTCTGTAGGCAAAGAAAAGTGATGACTCATGTTTGCTTTCTTACTATGTCGAAGAGAATTATGCGAAATCACTTGTGAGTGTTTTTCTATGGCATTTTTTTCAATGTGCTCGGGGAACGTTGAATCAAACCCTTTCCATAACACCCACCAGAATCTCTGTTGGTCACCGAGTCCTTGCCAGTTGTCCCGTCTCAGCAGATGAGCCTCATCTTCAAGCTCATAAAATACATGCATATACGTTCTTTGCAAACGTCAAAGTTCCGAACGGAGATTACTGCTGATGGGAAGGCGATAGGAGGTGGACAAAAATCGCTTGAATCAAAAGTTTCTGGCATTACGAAAAGGCTAGACGCACTAGAGAAAAAGTCGAAAACTTTCTTCGCGTTGTAAAATCACACGTTTAGTTCGTTTTCACAAGCTATACGATCACTCAACACTTCGCAACTGACTCATTTTTCAGCGACAATACGTATCGCCTCGAATCGATGACCGTTAAAAAGTTGGTCTTGAATCATGTGACACCAAAACGTTCCTGCAGTTATTTTTTCTTTGGTCACCCACGGAATGGAACCACCTTCCTGCTGAAGTCGTATCCATTCACGATAACCAGATATTTCGAGCAGCTTTATCTAACGTTATGTAATCAAGGCCATTTTTTACCACATGTTTCTAACCAAAGTGCGTTTTATACTTATCGCTTTACTATCTTATACCCGTGTCACACGGGCAACCACCAACTCCTTTAGGATAAGGGAGCGTGACACTTCCTCAGGGAGTTTGACCTCAAGGAATTTGCGATCGTGTCACGTACACGGCCAATAATCAGTTTTTAAAAGAAGCCGCCAGATGCGCATTCAGCCATGTTTGTTTTTCGTACAAGTACATGAATGGAACTTGTAATTACTCTCGTAGTAATTAGAATTAACGCTTCTTCCATAAGAATTATTATTCAATATATTTAGCTCATTAAGAATCAAAGTGCGCTCGCTAAACATACCAGTGCTGACAGGCACGCTAGCCACCCTGTGCTTATTGGCGTCTTACTTTGTGGCGTGACATTTTGGCGCTGCATGCCTCCTGCGAACCGAACTGGTGCAAACTATACTAAAACGCAACATCTCGTGCGCGGTGACCTCGTGGGCTTTCCTTTTATTTTGTCAACTGGGCCGGTGTCATTCATGAGTCACCACACTGACTACTGCACGACTAGCACGACAAAGGCTACGTTTTCGTGAAGCCGACGCGACGGGACGAGTCAGGAATCGAGCTGACCGAGCCCGACGTGACCGCGTTCACATGAAATTGCTCCTGACGAGTCCAGACAACGACGGCACACGTCGTTGAGCCGAGACATTAACGCATTCAAACTGGGCTTGCCGCTTGCACCTGCAACAGCTCTATTTCGTGGGTCTTATTGCTACGATGAGGTTGCACTGCACAGTGCCTTGTCTTGGGCTTGTCTTGATACTATTCCCACTGCAGGCACATGAATCGCGACATCTCGGCGTTCCCGCGCAAGTCTCGGCACTGGCGGGCCAGACCAGTCCGCATTTACGTGCACGCTGCAAACGGGTTGGGCTGACTCAGCCCGACTCGACGTTTGTTCACTGCGACCGGCTGGCGTTTACTTGAACTCGACAGGCATATTCCAGCCCGACAAGCCAGCTCGACTCAATTCTGTAGGATTCATGTAAACGCCCTGAAAGACGAGCAAAACACGGCGCCAAGCGACCTAGGATCAGAGTACTGTGCAGCAGCAAGCAGAACTGCTTTAGTTAAGTATAAACGTTCTAAACACACGCAACATTGAGTTTAATGCAAACAATAAATAAATTCTGAATTTTACAACAATAAGTATGGGCACGAGAGCACTCCCTTCAGTCGCCGAGGGAGGTCTACCTTGACCAAGAGCCCCATTGATTCCCTTAGCGCAAGGTCGACTGTGTGACACCAAGTGCACCTCCCTCGAGATAAAGACGACGGAGTTGAAAGTAGTTGGCGGGTGCTTGTGTGACAGGGGTATTAATTTGCCACTAATCTTTTATGACGCTGTAAACCCTGGCTAAAACTGTATAATGAGAAGCCTTTGTAGTGTTGCGACTAGCGGTGCAAAGACGTAGGATCCACTTTTCTCGTGGAGGAGTGAGGTGAACGTGAGGCTGGGTCCGGTATTCAGGACGTTGGACAAACACGTATATAATTACATAAGTACAAGAAAAGGCAGAGTAAAACAGAAAAGTTGATGATAAAGTGGTAGTCGCCGATCACTCCCGTCATCCGTAGCTCCTTTATGCCTTGCGTGATCATTGTTTAGTCACTTCCCCCAATCCGGTGCCAGGGGGACGATGACATCAGGTCCCACCAATCCGGTGTCAGGAGCCCGCTGACGTCAGGTCCCACCAATGCGGAGGTAGGTTGCCCTTTTCGCCGACGCCGATCGTACACTGAGAAGTGGTGGCCGGATCATCGCACTGAGTGCGTCTCTGGCTTGGACACGCCAGTTTGTGCTGCTGACAGGTGACAACCGTATCATTGCTAATCGCTGAAACCTCTCATGAACGAGGTATTCGCGCGCTGGTCATAATTTATCCATGTCCAGAACCATTTTGACGAGGCTGTCGGCCCTTTCACTATAATCGTGCGAGCCGTGACCGAGGGGTGTCGCAGGGTGAACGGCCGATCACAACAGCCCGTCCACCACCAGGAAGAGGGCTCGAAAGGGGGCAGCTCATCAGTACCGCTTGAAGAAGCCTTGGCCACTCAGCAGGCTCAGCTCCGACTCGAAGTCCCGGGCTCGCCGGAAGGATCCCGTCCAATGGCCATCTTGGAGGGAGGGTTGGCTGCAGGTGGTAGGCTCGGAACTGCCATTCTAGTGACCAAGTCCGCAGAGCGCCCGAGCAGCGACAAGGCAAGCGCCCAAACCCCTCCGAGATATGCCAGGAAATCCTGCCTCTCCCTTAATTAATCCTGAGGTCAGGACCAGCGAGCGCCAGAAATGCAGCCATATAGGAGCACTGCTCAAACGAACTTAAACAAATTAATTAGTGAATTAAATTTCATAAAACAAAGTATAAATGGAAGTGTGCGTAACGTCTTGGTGAATTTCATTTTTATCCTGGCTCAAGGAAGGCGCAACTCACGCAGCTCTGAGGAAACAATAAATCAATGAAGACCGTTTAAAACCTACATGAACAAACAATAATTGAAACTCACACAAAAAAAGACTGTTCCCTATCGAGGCATAAAGACCGAACAAACGACATAGCTCATGAGTCGGCCACTTTCAGCCACCTTTGACCCTCCCCATCGAAACGGCCCCAAGACCGCTGGCAATTTGGTCACGGTAAGGCGAGGTTGAAATTCGAAGAACTGGGATCCTTTCCCGGCAACGTGTCCCGCGTCTGCAACTGCGCCCTTCTAAACAAAAAATTCCACGTAGCACGTGATTCACAAGTTGCCAAAGCGAAAGGAAAAGGAAACCCTTTGAACCATGGCATTCGTCACAGCGATTGAAATGGACAAAGGGATCGGTGCCGCATGCCGAGTTACTCGTTCGGTCAGTGGCACGTGCATGTACCCGCGCCTCTAAAGCGAAACGTACTGGGTTCTGCTGACCGCGTTACATTAAACTAAATTAATTCAGAGTGGTAGTTAAAAACCTAAAAAAAGCTACACTCTATCTGCGCCCAAGAACCTTTGAAAAATTTTACTTTTCTAATGCCAACTATTAAAATTAATAGTAAGACGTCCTTAATAATTACCAAAATAATGCATCGCGTACTAATTACAAAAAGAAAGAAAAACAACAAGAAACTTATACAAGCGCTCAAGTCTACAATTACTCTCTCTTCATGCGCACTCGATTGGGTCCCCGAGTGACAGCCTTTGGGCCATGCTGAGCACATGGTGTGACAGACCTAGATTGTCCTCTGCCGTGAACAGTACCCACATGTGCTCGCGGCTTGCTGTCTCGTCCCTGAGGTGGAGGCCGTAAACGTGTGAAGAACACCCATTTTCCCTTTGTTCTTGTTCTCGCAGCGCACTCCCGCTCAGTGACTATTCGACTGGCCCGGTGGCCGGATCAGCGCATTGAGCGCGTCTCTGGCTTGGACATGCCAGTTTGCGCTGCTGGCAGGTGACAGCAGTATCATTAATGATTGCTGAAACCTTTCCTGAACGAGGTATTCCCGCGGTGGTCATAATTTATCCGTGTCGAGAACCATTTTGACAAAGCCGTCGGCCCTTTCACCATAATCGTGCGAGCCGTGACCGAGGGGTGTCGCGGGGTGAACGGCCGATCACAACAGTAGTAAATGCTTTTATTTTCTTCTTTTTCTTTCTCTGGCTGTAACCCACTCCCATCTTTAATGCCTTTGGCCATGAGGGCAATAATAAATAATTATCATTGTTGACTGTTACAAAATCTGTCCAAAATCAGCAATTTTCCTGCTACAAAATCTGCTCCAAAGGCCCTTGGCTATTCCCTCCACGGCACATGGAAATGAGCTTAACAACGTAATGGTTTGAAGCAGTGATGTGACTGGCTCATTGCACTTGTCCACGTTTAGTTCCAATTTAGTTGAGTGCGCTGTTGCCGGTAAGCTGAACCTACCGCTAGGAAAGTTGAGCTTACCATAGAGGCGAGGATGAGAGGAGAAGGTGAATATGCTATTGCGGCCTCAATAATGACAGAACAAGAAGTCGGCCTTCAGGACAACACACGGATATCTTAATGTGTGTACTTATGTTGTTTGTGTCTTTAAATAAATGAATTCTAACTGTGTCCTGTATGTGCGGCATATGTACTTTAAGTGCGTAAGCATTTCTATGCCTACCCACGAGGAAAACCCGTCCGTCCCTCCGTCACGTAAAACGATCGCTTTCCAGATCGGGCCCGCAGCAGCGAGCGAATTGACCTTAGTGTTGCCTCTCGCTTCAACGCAAACTAAGCGGCGAGAATACAGCGCACACAAAGCTATCAGCACTCGGTTGCCCCCATCGCAGACCGCTTTAGGGCCCGCGCCACACGCCGCCGGAGTAGGGTTGATCACCGCTGATATTGGTGCGGTCGCACGTACGGTTGTGGCACCCTGTACACAGTGGCATGCTCTCTAAACACAGTTTCTAAGTGCTGTAAGAATACCGAAAAGTGCGACTCAGGCAATTTACATGCAAACACTGCTTTCTATGCGGAGATCTGGCAGGTAGAATGTCTCGTTTCATGCGTTACCATTTGAACTGTCAAAGTGGGAAAAAACGTATGTGCGTGAAGTGTGGGAATCCGGTCACGTCGTAGAAATAGAGAGGGGATGTTATAGCTTAGACCAGCGTGTATGCCTATATATATGTAGCACACCTGACGGGTGGTTTCCTCCGTACCACCGTCAGTTGCACTTCGCAGCTCAAAGGGTGAGGACGTGTGTCGAGTGAGCTCCTGAACAGCAGTTTACGATGTGTTGAATGCGCTTCAAATCATGCATCCGGGACCTCAAATACGTGGGACGTAATGCTAACGCATTTCTCCCGCATTTGCCGCTAAATCACCGTTTTTTTTTTTAACTTCTTTGCCAACTGCGCCACCTCCGCCAGCGCGGCAGATGGACGGACCACCTTTAGTGGCGTCACACTGTTTGCAGACAAGGAGAGGTCTATCGCAAGTCTTCCTGGTCGTAGAGCTCAAAGATATTTAATAAGCCCCTCAAGCATCGACGTCTGAGAGCTGTGTTTTTGTAAATACTCTCGTCAGAAAACTGTACAGATAAACAACGCAAGATCGCCTTGTTTCTACAGGATAAGCATCCTGTCCCAGCAGCGAGTAACGTGTGTCGTAAAGAGCGTATACTATGCTGCAGGGTAGTCGTTTGTCTCGTGAGTGTTAGATATCGCTAAAACGTACATGACTAGCCCAACACCTCTCTCGAAGTACGAGGAGTACTTGGAGAGAGGTGCCTCTTTCCAAGTACGTAAAAGCGGCAGCGAATGTTTAGATAAGTGAATTTGTTTTCAAGGCGACATGTGCTTTCCTCAGCACAGTATATATAGGTAGGGTTCTTCTAAAGGAGAGAGGCGGTAAAGCGGGTGGACGAGGGAGTCAAATTGAAAAGAAAGTTCTGCTAATCAACGTCGGTGGAGGAATTTGAGGTAGCGGCGCGTGTCAGCCGGTTAACGTGTCAGCCGGCCATGTGCTTATACAGCGAAGGATCATTTATGGCGAGGATCAAAACTGTGTCCGAGATGTTGACAAAAACAAATCATCATGTGGGCCTATCCTGGTGATAGTGCAGAAAGGGTCCAAGCTGAATGGCACATAGCCCTGTGGGCTCGTGGCCCTGTAATGCGCCTTTGAACTACACTTATCCCACATGGGACCCATAGAGGTCCCAGACACAAGGGTAAGAACAGATGTTTTTGAAAAATGGTTTGTCCATCTTTTTCAAGGAACATTCAAGCATATAGATCACATCGCAACTAGAGCAAGTAAAGCTACACTCTAAAAACTATGGAGATCATTGCAGGAGTAAAGGGGCCGATTTACTCTTGAAAGCATTGTTTTACTATCGCAAAATGTCGAGTGGAGTGAAATGCATTGTTCACTCCGTCAGCAAGGCGAGAGTAAAATGTTCTCTTCACTCTGCCCTTCTGAAAGAGAGTAGAATGCCCGTTCAACTCTTGCGGCAATAGAGAACAAAACGTAACGTAAGCTCCTGCTTCAACTATAGGAGGCTGCCCCGAACATGGCGATGTAAGACTCACGCACTCTGAGCAAAAAGCACATCGTTTTGCTTCTAAGAGAATTAGGCAGCCACAGTGCAAATGGAAGCAGAGCCGGCGCCCTACCTTTTCACTCGGAGTTGCCCCACCGCGCGCGCGCACATCGCGGAACAACACATCACCGGAGAAAGGTGAACCGTCCAGCGGGCAGGAACGAAGGCCATCCGAGGGAGATCATGTGTCAGCCACCTTGCGCCACCGCGAAAGCAGGACGGTCGTTCGTTGGACATAACAACAAATCCTCCACGGTAAATCAATTCTAATTTACGTGCACATTCTGCGCATATGCCACGCCACCGCAATCACGATTCTTTCCTCACCGTTTGCATTTGTACAGGAGCTGGTGACTGGGCTTGATCTGCTGACGCCTATATCATCAACCGGGCTCTTCATGACAAAGGAAGGATGCAGTGCTGATGCTTCAATTGGGAATGCCGCTACTGAAATAGAGCACTGCGTCGTATCTACGGGCTGGTAGCAACCTTCTTCAGCACCTCTAGACAGGGGAGCACACCTCGTCTGGCTACATAGAACTTTGTCAGCTGATCCGCCGAGTATAATACCTAGGCGTCAATATCTTTGACCCATTGGGCTACGCCACCGCAGTTACAATGCTGTCCTCACCGTTTGCATTTGTACAGGCTAGATATCACAATTCCTGTGCTTTTTGTGACGACAATGTCTGTCGTGTAGCAGTGTCGCGGCCACCTGATTATTTCAAGCGTTTTCGTAGAGTTGCGATGAACCCATAGTGGTTTTTGATCCTGGGTGGTGTTATCGAGGCGAAACCCGGTCCGATGACGAAGGTACAAGAAGAGAAGCTTGGCTTTTTGTGCAATGCGATTCTGCGCCTCGGGACAAATAATACAAGCTTTTTGGTATCCGTCAATACAGTTCTAGAAATGCATAGCCCCTTTAAAAAGATTTCGATACGCTTGCAAAACGCGAAGATGACCTTGAATCTAAATCTGTGTCCATGCCCTGGAAACAGGTTTATGAAGCCTGCAACAACGATGTTAACAAACTCGAAGGAAAAACTGACGACCTCGGAAACCATTTACGAAGGTCGAATGCATTGTTATTTGCCATTGAAGACACCGACCGTTTAGGAAAGCGGGAAAGTACCGAGACCCTAGTTCGGAGAATTTTCTATAAAAAAACCAGGTGCTTCAGTCCAGTCTACTGCGAAGGCCCACCGCCTGGGTCGCTTCTCGACTGACAAATAATACCAATTATAGCAAAATTTTACAAATTAAAAATAAATTGCGACTCTACTAAGCAATGGCAGGAAGCTCAAGGATACCAACTTCAGAATAACACGGGACTACTCGGTTGCTGTGCGCGATAAGCGTCGTAAACTTTGGCACTTCTTAAAGTCGATAAAAAAGGAGGGTGATTGCCCTCGCCTTGTCTTCAACAAGCTCTGTAAATAATGACGCTTACGTCTGGGACACCGATGGCGACTGCGCAATTCATTTGTTAATGTCCGAAAATGGTGCGCCACAAGTAGAAAATCAAGCCTCGGGAAGCCACGATGAATGAGTCAATCATCCGCCTGCCTTAGCACAGTCAACTAACCCTTCTCTGCCACCGCTCGGCAAGCATAGTTGTGATAACTCACTTCATTTCCTTTATAGAAATATAATAAGCATCCTCTCGAAAACCGTCCCGCTTTTCTCGTTCATAGACTCGTGTTCTACATCAGTAATCGCGCTCACGGAAACATGGCTTACAGACAATGTAGCTGACGACACCTTTCTTACACAGGTTTCGTTCAATATTTTTCGATGCTACAGAACTAATCGCAGAGACGGTGGAGTTTTGTTGGCAATAAAAGGATAATTATCATGTGTACCCATTATGATTACTACGGTTCTTGAAGCGTGTGGGTATTGATAAAAGGTAGTAGTGCTGACATACTGACAGTAGTGGCGGATCAGGAAGGCCGAGGTGGTGGGACTTCTACTGGGCCACCTCCTATGCGGTCTACCTCCAGCCTACTCCTCCGGTCGAACCCATTGGGCCCTTCCGGCCCGGCTGCTCTGATGCTGCTGGGAGGACCCTCTACGTTTCTCCCACCTACCCTCTCTTTCTTTTAATCCCATCTCCCCCACCCTGCTGGCGCTGAGCCGTGCTCCCGCATGGGTTGCAGAAGATAGTGCCAGCCTTTCCTGCTTTCCCACAAGAACCACTTCTCTCTACTGATAGGTGTTTTTTATCGCGCCCCAGACATGGGCAGTATTTTTGCTGAAGATTTTTTTCGCCTTTTGAGTTAAGTGTGTAACCGATTTCCAAACTGTTCTTCATTAATATTTGGTGACTTTAATTACCTACTTATTAACTGGGCAACACTACCTCTCGCGGTGAGGGAAAGAAAATCTAACTCGTTTCTTCAGACATGTTCAGATTTTTAATTGTCTCAACTTATCATTCAACCGACACCCCGCACAGCCACTTGCTCCAGTATTCTCGATCTCATCCTAACTAATGTTCCTGATATTCGCAGCAACATTCGTCATTCAGATGGTTTCTCCGATCATGACGTCATCGCTCGTAGCATAGTATATCCACCTATCAGTAGAAAAATCATCACTAAAGAAATCAAATGCTATAACAGAGCTAACTTTGACGGAATAAACGTAGAATGATCTCTTTTTGCCGGTCAGTTTCGTTATGACTACCTGTCCCGTACAAATGACGATAACTGGACTGCGTTCAAAAATGTGTTTACTAACCTCATTAAGAAGCATATACCGATCATAACAACTAGGAGTAACAGTTCGACACCATGGTTTAACCAGCAAATGCGGCGCCTAAACAAAAAAGACGTTTATACAGGCAAGCCAGCAACTGCAATTTTTCATCATCGTCGCTTAAATACAAGCAGTGCGGCAGGGAATACCAGGCTCTGCTCAAAACCACCCGACGTCACTTTTTCAACCATGACCTATCATCTATGCTGACTAACAACCCTCGTGAATTTTAGCAAGTAATAAACCCAAGCAATCACCCCGATGTAACACTTGCTGATCCAACAGGCACCACTGTACCAAAGTCAAGATGTGCAAAAGTATTAAACAACACATTCTCGTCTGTATTCACCCGCGAGGACGTCACTTCACGCGCAAACATACGTACACTTCCAGTTATCGGAATGACGCAGATAATTGTTAGCGAGTCCGGTATCATATCACTACCTGATAATCGTAAAGTATCATCTGCATCTGATTACGTTGAATTCAACAAGTTACTCAAAAGTACATCACATTTCGGGAATCTTGTGCGCTTCTTTCGCAAACATTGTCATCGGGCAAAATTTCTAGCGATTGGACGACAGCCAAGGTCATACCAATTTTTAAATCTGGCGATCGCTCATCACCACTTAACTACAGGCCCATTTCGTTAACTAGTACCGTCTGCAAACTACTTTAAGATGTCGTACGTTCGCAAATCATACCCATACCTAGAACATAACATAATCTTTAAATATCAGCAGGGCTTTCGTAAGGGATATTCATGTGATGGGCAGTTAGCTGGATTTACTAATGATTTGCTTTCATGGATTGATGCTGGCAACCAAGTTGACGCCATCTTCGTAGATTTTTCAAAAGCTTTTGACCGCGTTCCTCAACACCGGTTATTACTGAAACTAACATATCTTAACATTCACGCAGAAGTCATTGCATGGTTAAAAGATTTCTTGTCATATCGAACTCAATTCACAAATAGTAATAAATACAACTCCTCCGTTGTTCCAGTTACGTCCGGTGTTCCACAAGGGAGCGTGCTTGGTACTTTGCCTTTTCTAGTCTATATTAATGAATTGCCTAACTGCATGTCATCCCCAGTAAGACTGTTCGCCGATGACTGCGTTATCTACTGTAAAATTTCTACTGATACTGACCATGAAGCGCTGCAATCAGCGACAGCAAGCAGGCCATCGGCAATTTCGTCCGTGGTAGAATTTGCAAACAGGCGTACCATGTCCTCACACGACGCCCCCTAAGCGGCTTGAAAACCCTCGTGTGGACCCCCGCTCACGCGGCTGTGCCCGGCAATGCGTCGGCTCACAGTTTGGCTCGAGATCTCGCGCGCCGAGCCTCGTCCGTGGATGCGGACGGCGTGAATGAGGAGGAGAGACACGAGGAACCCTGCGAGACTTATTATGAAATAGCTCATCGGTATCGCTTGAGGCGTCGCGCGCTGCCACCACCGGCCAAGCAACTCGACAAAACGCAAGCGGTCGCGTTTCGGCGACTTCAGACAAATACATACCCACACCCAAAATACATTAACAAAATCACAGGGGGCAGGGAAAGCGACAAATGTAGGCTCTGTTCAGAGACAGGAACACTAACACACATAATGTGGGAATGCACCTCGCTCCCGTTCTCTCATCCCCCCGTCAACAGCGAGACTGACTGGACAGCCTGGCTCAGTTCCGGGGACGTCGACCGACAACTTGAACTGGTGGACTGGGCGGAAAAGGCCAAGCAGGCCCAGGGCCTTACTTGAGCCTTAACCCTCAGCCACGTCCCTCTTTACCCTTCCCCCTTTCAATAAAGTTTATCACCACCACCACCTGCAATCAGACCTAAACGCACTGAATACATGGTGTTCAGACTGGCAAATGACCCTAAATTGTACTAAAACTAAATGCATGTCACTTACACGCTCCTGGTCTCGCATTCCAACGTCATACTCTCTTGATATTAATACTATTGAGCCTACTGCCATGTATGAATACAGAGGAGTAAATTTTCAATCTGATCTAACATGGCATCATCACATCACCGTCACTCTTGCATCTGCTAACCGCACGTTTGGATTAATCAAACACAGACTAAAGCAAGCGCCTTCACACTTAAAAAAAGCTCGCGTATACTGCATTAATCATACCTAAAATTGAATATGCATGTGCCATCTGGGATCCGAACCAGGGGCGCTATAACGTAAAACTATTCCAAACTTTTCTATTCCAATTCTGCAATGAACCCTCCGCGATTGGTCAAAAACTTTTTTGAACCACCCCCACTTCACCTGTCTGTCACGCGACGACACGACAAACGCGATAGCTCCCCATCTGATATGACGTGTACACATAGATTATGCATCATTTGACCGAACAAAAAAAAATAGTTATATCTGATTGGACGCCTTTTCGCCATTAGCCCTCGGCTATTGGTCAAAACTTTTCGGGCTGCACCTACTTCACCTTTCTGTCAGGCGACGTCACAAAACCGCAAAAATTCGCTGCGTCAAAGTGACATGTACGCGTTAAAGATTCATTAATACGCCGAACAAAACTGAACTTTTTTTCTTCGGAAAGGCCGCAGGTTGCCCCATTCCTAAAGGACGTGCCGAATTGGATCCCCTATAACTACTACGGAAACACGCACTCCTATCACTCTCATAAACTTTATCATCACGAGCGTTTGCATGATGACTTCTTTCAGTCACCCACTGTCATTTTCCCTCGCCGAGATCACTCTGTTAAAGTCAAACGCCCGGCGTGTCACTGAGCTCTTTACGCAAAATCATTTGTACCCAGAATTATACCTGACTGGAATAGTCTACCATCAGACATTGCTACCGAAGCTCACCTTGATGAATTTTAACAAATTCTGAGGACGTATATCAGAAGATGAAGTCTCTGTGCAATGTGAAGATGTACTTTTTTTCAGGTATTTTCCATATTGTATATGTTCCTCTGGCACCTTCGCTATCCTTCTGTTGTTTCCAATCATTATCGTTTGAGTGCCATTTATATATTCTGAATTAAAGGTGCTTCAATTTTCTAATTTCTTCTAATTATGTGCTAATTTCGTTTCATCCGAACTACGATTTTACTACACAGAGTCGTGTTTGAGTACATTGTCGCGTTTGCTGCGTTTTTCTAACAAATTGTTATAAGAATATGTTTGGGTGCCCCCCCCCCCCCCCCATGTAATACCCTCTTTCAAAGGGCTTTCATGAGTATTTTGAATAAATAAATAAATAAAAATATCACATGCTATCGCCAGAAACTCGTCGCAACGTTTAGCCGACGCGACTGATAACGGACTAGCCAAGCGCGCTGCGTCTCTCGATGTGAATAAAAAAAAATGGCTGTGGCTTAGCTAAGGTTAAGCCCAGGATGCGAAGCATACTAGGCTTTATTTTAGTTGTTGAACCACTGTTTAGCCTGGTGAACTGCTGTTGCTTGGCTATATTTGGTTCGGCTAGACGAAGAAACAACTCATGCGTTACTCTGCTTCGCCTTCAAGAGTGGAACGCGACAGCGTTCCCGTCGACCCGCCAAGGGGTGTAAGACAATGGGCTACGGCGCAGCGACTACGCGCCCCGCATTGGACGCGGTGAGCGTCGAGCAACGCAGCGTTCGGCGCGGCAACGAAATGTGCGCCTGAGCAAGCGACGCACGCCTGAGCCTTAGAAACAGCTCGTTTCTAAGGCAACACCGCATTCACTAGATGCGCTTTTGTACCGCTTTGAAGCATCGTACTCGTGGCTCAGTGGTAGCGTCTCCGTCTCACACTCCGGAGACCCTGGTTCGATACCCACCCAGCCCATCTTGCAAGAGTTAAGCCACCTAGAAACAAGCGCAGCTGCTTAGATACCGCCGCGACGCCGCGAGCGACGGCGCGAGTTGGAGCCCCGTTTCTCCTCTGTCGTGACGTCACGGTGTCACGTGGTCAGCCTTAAAGGCGACGCCGCGAGCGACGGCGCGAGTTGGAGCCCCGTTTCTCCTCTGTCGTGACGTCATGGTGTCACGTGGTATGGCATGGGGTCACTAAAGGTCATTGAAGGCGACACCGCCGCGCCTGAGGAGCTGGGTTGAGCTCTAGTAATATCCTTCGCATAAAAAGCCAGACATCGTGATAACTGCATGTGATTTCATCACTTGTCGCTATCAGTAAGAGCTTTGAAAATCGCAAACGCTGCCAGAACCGTGGTATATTCAATAAAACCTGAGGCGAGGGGACGCATAAACTGGTTTCTTCACCAGCCCATGATTCCCAGCCTATGCGGAGCGGGCTTAGCGTGCGTTTTGGGTGTTTCAATTTATTCAGTTTGGCAGTCTACTGTGTACGGGACACTGTTGAAATAAGGAGTTACATAACAGAAGGCTACATTTTGCTGGCGGCATCATCATCATCAGCCTGGTTATGCCCACTGCAGGGCAAAGGCCTCTCCCATACCTCTCCAACTACCCCGGTCATGTACTAATTGTGGCCATGTTGTCCCTGCAAACTTCTTAATCTCATCCGCCCACCTAACTTTCTGCCGCCCTCTACTACGCTTTCCTTCCCTTGGAACCCATTCCGTAACTCTTAATGACCATCGGTTATCTTCCCTCCTCATTACGTGTCCGGCCCATGCCCATATCTTTTTCTTGATTTCAACTAAGATATCATTAACTCGCGTTTGTTCCCTCACCCAATCTGCTCTTTTCTTATCCCTTAACGTTACGCCTATCATTCTTCTTTCCATAGCTCGTTGCGTCGTCCTTAATTTAAGTAGAACCCTTTTCCTAAGCCTGCAGGTTTCTCGCCGTGCGTGATTACTGGTAAGACACAGCTGTTATAAACTTTTCTCTTGAGGGATAATGGCAACCTGCTGTTCATGATCTGAGAATGCCTGCCAAACGCACCCCAGCCCATTCTTATTCTTCTGATTATTTCAGTCTCATGATCCGGATCCGCAGTCACTACCTGTCCTAAGTAGATGTATTCCCTTACCACTTCCAGTACCTCACTACCTATTGTAAACTGCTGTTCCCTTCCGAGACTGTTAAGCATTACTTTAGTTTTCTGCAGAATAATTTTTAGACCCACCCTTCGGCTTTGCCTCTCCAGGTCAGTGAGCATGCATTGCAGTTGGTCCCCTGAGTTACTAAGCAAAGCAATATCATCAGCGAATCGCAAGTTACTAAGGTATTCTCCATTAACTCTTATCCACAATTCTTCCCAATCCAGGTCTCTGAATACCTCCTGTAAACACGCTGTGAATAGCATCGGAGAGATCGTATCTCCCTGCCTGACGCCTTTCTTTATTGGGATTTTGTTGCTTTCTTTATGAAGGACTACGGTGGCTGTGGAGCCGCTATAGATATTATTACGATATGATCGGTAAATACCCGAGAGACGAGCCGCCGTGAGAACGACGACGAAGTGGGTCTGTGCCCTTGGCGCGAGTGAATGTCGGCTTGGCGCTCTGGCTCCATTCTAGTGTAAATAGCCTGTAAATAGCCTCTTTTCTCTGTGTCTTTCTACACGTAACATTCTGGTGGAGGTCAGCGATCCCCGTCCTCGCCACGGAACTCCGGAGTGGTCGGTACGTCGAGCTTGTCACCATGCCTCCCGGTGACGAGCCCGCCTCTGCACTGGCTTCGGCTGGTCCGACTGCTCCCGTCGTCACGGTTGCCCAACATCGCGACCCTGGTGTGTTCTCTGGCCTGGAGGGACAGGACGTTGACGAATGGCTCAAGCTATATCAACATGCCAGCGCTAATAACAGGTGGGACCCAACCATTATGCTCGCCAATGTCATCTTTTATCTTGGCGGCACGCCACGCGTGTGGTACCAGACGCATGACGCAGACATCAGCAGTTGGGACTCTTTCAAAGAAAAGCTACGGGAACTGTTCGACGACCCCATTGGCCGCAAGGTTGCCGCGAGAAAGGCTCTTGCGTCTCGCGTTCAGACATCTACAGAGCGGTACGTTTCCTAAATCTTCGACGTCTTGGCTCTATGCCGCAAAGCTGACGATGCTATGTCTGAATCAGATAAAGTGTCACATGTCCTAAAAGGCATCGCCGACGACGCTTTCAATTTGCTTGTTTTCGGCAATGTCTCGACAATCGACGACATCATTAAAGAATGCCGTCGCCTTGAACAAGCCAAGAGCCGTCGTATCACACACCATATCACGCGGCTACCCAACACCGCTGCTACGTCGACATGTGAGGGTCGATCGCGTCAGGCCACCACCTGTGACGACGTCACCCGTATTCTTCACCGCGAGCTTGAGGCCGCCTGTTCGCCAGCTTTCTCCACGACGCCTCCCGATCCTCCAGCAACCACGATTGCCATGATTCAGGCCGTAGTCCGACAAGAATTTGAGAACATGGGTCTGAACTCCGTGTGTTCAACATCTCAACCCAGCGTTCCCTAGTTCTCCACCGGCCCTCCTCGTCCCCGACAGTACTTTTCCGCCACATCTCGCCGCAACCCGTCTGATTGGCGTACCCCTGATGACAGACCAATCTGCTTTCACTGCTGTCGCATCGGCCACGTCGCTCGTCACTGCCGCAACCGTTGGCCTCCGCCTCCTCGGACATACGCCGCCACTTACTCCCGCACCTTTGGACCTTCTGTTCCCTATGCCACCCGCCGTGAACCCACTGCCGCTGATGCTCCTCTTCCGAACCTTCGCTACAGCCGCTCGCCCTCACCTCGACGCCGTCAGTCCCGTTCGCCCCAACCCCGCCGCTTCTCTTCGCCGCCAATCACCTCCCGGGCCCAGCCGGAAAACTAGGCACTGCAGCTTCTGGAGGTGAAGCTGCGTTGTCGACACTGCCCTCAAATCCTCTGCTCACGTTAAACACGAACCAAAACCTTCTTGACGTTGACGTTGATGGATATCCTGTCACGGCACTCATCGACACAGGGGCACATCTTTCTATTATGAATGCTGCCTTCCGACGACGACTGAACAAGCTCCTCACCCCAGCGTCGGCACGCGTCGTCCGCGTTGCGGATGGTGGTACTGTGCCTATCATCGGCATGTGTACGGCACGTGTTAGCATCGCCGGCCGCCACACTCCTGTCCTCTTCACCGTGATTGCTCACTGCCCCCACGACCTCATTCTCGGCCTCGATTTTCTCTCCGCGCATTCTGCTCTTATTGACTGCTCTGCCAGTACCCTTCGCCTTGAGTTACCGCTTCTCGCAGAACCTTCTGACGCACCCCAGTGCCGCCTACGCCCCACTGGCTTTATTTGCCTGCCGCCAAAATCAATAGCCTATATTGAACTCTTGTCTTCCCCACCAGTCCCTGATGGCGAGTACCTGGTTACTCCTCTGCGCGACATTCCACTACAGTATGACGTTACCGTGCCTCACAGTATACTTACTGTTACTGCGAACCGCACTTTCATGCCTATCTTTAACTTTGGATTGGCGAAGCAAATTCTACCACAAGGTATTTGCCTTGCCAACGTTGATTGTCTCGGCAACCATCACGTGGCAAATTTATCAACCGATCCTTCTTGCGAGCTTAGCAGGCCTCTCGTGCCAGCTTCGGCCGCCGATCCCAAGATACAGAAAATGGTTGCGACGGACCTGTCTTCTGCGCAGGCTGAAGACCTTTATCGAGTATTATCGGCCTACAGAGATATTTTCGACTTCGACGATCGCCCTTTAGGCCAGACGCTCGCGGTCAAGCATCGGATTCTTACTGGCGATGCTACTCCTATTCACCGACGACCGTACCGAGTTTCTGCGTCGGAACGCCAAGTTATTCAAAGCGAAGTGAACAAAATGCTAGACAAAAACATCATTGAACCTTCTTCGAGTCCCTGGGCGTCACCTGTAGTGTTGGTTAGGAAGAAGGATGGCACGTGGCGCTTCTGTGTAGACTACCGTCATCTGAACAACATTACTAAGAAAGACGTCTACCCGCTCCCACGTATAGACGACGCCCTTGACTGCCCCCCCGGTTCCAGCTATTTCTCTTCTATTGATCTTCGTTCTGGATACTGGCAGGTTGCTGTTGACGATATGGACAGAGAAAAAACCGCGTTCATCACACCTGATGGCCTATACCAATTTAAAGTAATGCCGTTTGGATTATGCAACGCCCCTGCCACCTTTGAGCGTATGATGGACTCCTTGCTCCGAGGTTTCAAATGGTCCACATGTCTCTGCTACCTCGACGACGTCATCGTCTTCTCACCCACGTTCGACACTCACCTTGAGCGTCTCACAGCTATACTTGATGTATTTCGAAAGGTGAAGCTGCAACTTGACTCGTCCAAATGTCGTTTCGGCCGCCGCCAAATTACTGTTCTGGGCCACCTAGTTAACGCTTCCGGAGTACAGCCTGATCCTGACAAAACTCGCGCTGTCCGAGACTATCCGGTTCCGAAGACAGCCGCCGACGTTCGAAGTTTTGTCGGGCTATGCTCGTACTTTCATCGTTTTATTCAAGATTTTGCGGCAATTGCTAGACCCCTCACTAATCTTTTGAAGAAAGGCGTACAGTTCTCGTGGGGTACTGCAGAAGCCGCCACCTTCTCTCGTCTCGTTACTCTTCTCTCCTCACCACCCATCCTCACCCACTTCGACCCTGATGCCCCTACAGAATTGCGCACAGATGCCAGCGGTCATGGCGTAGGTGCCGTCTTAGCCCAGCGTCAGCGTGGCCAGGATCGCGTTATTGCTTATGCGAGCCGCCTCCTCACACCACCGGAGCGCAACTATTCCATTACGGAAAGAGAATGCCTTCCTGTAGTCTGGGCGGTAGCGAAGTTCCGTCCTTACCTTTACGGTCGCCCTTTTTCCGTAGTCACTGACCATCATGCTCTCTGCTGGCTCTCATCGCTAAGAGATCCTACAGGCCGGCTTGGTCGATGGGCTTTGAGGCTACAAGAATTTTCATATTCCGTGGTGTACAAGTCTGGCCGCCTGCACCAAGACGCTGACAGCTTGTCGCGTTACCCTGTTGACGACCCTGACTCCTCCAATATTACCAGTGCTGCTTGCATACTCTCTGTGTCGCAGCTGCTTCATTTCGCCGACGAGCAACGTCGTGACGCCTACATCAGAGCAGTCATCGACCGTTTTGAACACACTCCGGCCGACGCCACAGTACGCCTCTTCGTCCTCCGCGATGGTACTCTGTACCGTCGTAACCTTCATCCGGACGGCTCTGAGTTCCTACTTGTCGTGCCTAAACACCTCCGCTCAACCGTTTTAGAAGAGGTTCACGACGCACCAACGGCAGGACACCTCGGCGTATCTCGAACCTATGACCGTGTACGTCGCCGTTTTTTCTGGCCGGGCCTTGCCCGTTCCGTGCGACGTTACGTCGCCGCCTGTGAACTTTGCGAACGACGCAAGAAGCCTTCCCAGCTCCCCGCTGGTTACCTGCAGCCGCTCGACATCCCTGCCGAGCCCTTCCATCGTGTCGGCTTAGACCTTCTCGGCCCATTTCCGGAATCTACATCAGGAAACAAGTAGGTTGCAGTCGCGGCGGACTACGCGACCCGCTATGCCGTAACACGCGCTCTTCCGACCAGTTGCGCAACAGATGTTGCGGACTTCCTCCTGCATGATATCATTTTGATTCATGGTGCTCCGCGTCAATTGCTAACAGACCGTGGCCGTACGTTCTTAGCCAAAGTCATTGACGACATCATGCGTGCCTGCGCAATACAGCATATGTTTACCACCTCCTACAACCCTCAAACGAACGGCCTCACTGAGCGTTTGAACCGTACCATTACAGACATGCTATCCAAATACGTTTCAGACGACCACCGTGACTGGGACCAGGCTCTACCTTACATCACCTTTGCGTATAACTCTTCCCGTCTCGACACTGCTGGCTTTTCTCCTTTTTACCTATTGTATGGCCGTGAACCGACGCTACTACTGGACACTGTGCTTCCGTCCACCACAGCATCAACTAGCGCTTATGCCCGTGATGCCATCGCCCATGCTGACCATGCTCGCCAACTTGCGCGCGCTCGTCTACAAGGCTCTCAAGACAAACAAAAGCAGCGCTACGACCTCCGTCACCGTGATGTCACTTTTGTCCCCGGCACCCTCGTGTTGCTTTGGTCACCATCGCGTAAAGTTGGCCTTTGTGAAAAACTGCTTTCCTGCTACACGGGCCCATATCGCGTGCTTCGCCAAAGTGACAGATGTCACCTACGAAATCGTTCTCGCCACGCCCACTACGTCCTCTGCTGTGACAACCAGTGACATTGTCCACGTCGCCCGACTCAAGCCCTACAACTCTCCACATGCCTTGGATATTTAACTGCACCGTGAAGGCGCTTTTGCCGCCGGGGGGTAGTATTACGATATGATCGGTAAATACCCGAGACGAGCCGCCGTGAGAACGACGACGAAGTGGGTCTGTGCCCTTGGCGCGAGTGAATGTCGGCCTGGCGCTCTGGCTCCATTCTAGTGTAAATAGTCTGTAAATAGCCTCTTTTGTCTGTGTCTTTCTACACGCAACAATATCTTTCAGTATTTTTACATACGGCTCGTCTACACCCTGATTCCGCAATGCCTCCATGACTGCTGAGGTTTCGACTGAATCAAACGCTTTCTCGTAATCAATGAAAGCTATATATGAAGGTTGGTTATATTCCGCACATTTTTCTATCACCTGATTGATAGTGTGAATATGGTCTATTGTTGAGTAGCCTTTACGGAATCCTGCCTGGTCCTTTGGTTGACGGAAGTCTAAGGTGTTCCTGATTTTATTTGCAATTACCTTAGTAAATACTTTGTAGGCAACGGACAGTAAACTGATCGGTCTATAATTTTTCAAGTCTTTGGCGTCCCCTTTCTTATGGATTAGGATTATGTTAGCGTTCTTCCAAGATTCCGGTACGTTCGAGGTCATGAGGCATTGTGTATATAGGGCGGCCAACCTTCCTAGGACAGTGTTCCCCTTATCCTTCAACAAATCTGCTGTTACCTGATCCTCCCCAGCTGCCTTCCCCCTTTGCATAGCTCCCAAGGCTTTCTTTACTTCTTCCGGTGTTAACTGTGGGATTTCGAATTCCTCTAGACTATTCTCTCTTCCATGATCGTCGTGGGTGCCACTGGTACTGTATAAATCTCTATAGAACTCCTCAGCCACTTGAACTATCTCATCCATATTAGTAATGATATTGCCGGCTTTGTCTCTTAACGCATACATCTGATTCTTGCCAATACCTAGTTTCTTCTTCACTGCTTTTAGGTTTCCTCCGTTCCTGAGAGCATGTTCAATTCTATCCATGTTATACTTCCTTATGTCAGCTGTCTTACGCTTGTTGATTAACTTCGAAAGTTCTGCCAGTTCTATTCTAGCTGTAGGGTTAGAGACTTTCATACATTGGCGTTTCTTGATCAGATCTTTCGTCTCCTGCGATAGCTTACTGGTATCCTGTCTAACGGAGTTACCACCGACTTCTATTGCACACTCCTTAATGATGCCCACAAGATTGTCGTTCATTGCTTCAACATTAAGGTCCTCTTCCTGAGTCAAAGCCGAATACCTGTTCTGTAGCTTGATCTGGAATTCCTCTATTTTCCCTCTTACCGCTAACTCATCGATCGACTTCTTATGTACCAGTTTCCTCCGTTCCCTCCTCAGGTCTAGGCTAATTCGAGTTCTTACCATCCTATGGTCACCTTGCTGAGCACGTCCACGTCTTGTATGATGCCAGGGTTAGCGCAGAGTATGAAGTCTGCGCTAACCCTGGCATCATACAAGATGTGGACGCGCTCAGCTGGCGCTATGCTTTCGTTATAATAAGTCGCGCGCTTTGCGGTGTCTTACTTGCAATACATACTTGCAATGAGCACGGTGCCGGTGTTGACTATAAAAAGCAACAGTTCATGCTTGATTAACTGCCGACATAATTTAACAGCTCGCAAACGCAATTGTGCAAATATAAACCACTGTCATTCTGTATTTTATACGCTAACATGACGCAGACAGATTTTCGTGTCTTCCCTTTTATGTATTATTACACCTAATTTTAGAAGTATGGCTTCCTCCTAGGTTCCAGAAAGGGAAAGCATTGAGGGCAGAGTACCCCAGGTTTAAGAAGTCGTTATCGTTTATGTACATGCTAACGGAACCAGTTCATTACAACCGCTCGCGGCTTTCACCGTGTACACCGTAGGGAGCACCTTACCTCTTAATTAGAAGCCACAGAGTCGCTTGCAAATGAAAATTTAATTTGACATATGTAAAATTGTGGGTTTTCCTTCTGTGAAATAGTCATATGTGTGCTTCTGGCAGTATTTGAGATTTTGATTAGGGTGGCTCAATCTACTTGCTAGACAAGTATGCTAGTGGAGAGGCAGGGATGTGTTCAATGCAAAGAACTTAGAGCATCTGCGTGGAACACTTGTTCATCAATTGGCGGATGTGAACATAGTGTTAATCAAGCAAAAGCCCTTCATATTAATGGCTTCTGGAGGCGTAGCTTTTATAAGGCGAAATAAAATGAAATCATTTTTTTTCACGCTATAAATTGCTAGAATTAAAATAGAGAGCCCAGTTAGGCACTGTGTTAGTATTCTCAAAGACATATATACTTGTTTTCAGACGAAGACAAGGTTCTGTGAAGCGCGATAATTTTTCTTACTTTAGTGTACCTTAACTTCAGTAGCAAAAAAGCATTGGTTTGAGGTAGTCGGCATATTGAGCAAGTATATACATAGCTGCATGAAAAATCTATGGGCATGGAAGGGATATGTAAAACAGGATGGTGGCTTTCCCAATTTATGATTCCCTTCTCGGTCTTTTTCGTGCGCTGCCCTGCCTGTACTTGTCGCCTTTGACGCATCATATCGCATCTGATTTTTGGTTCACATCTGAAGCCACGCTCTCTGCAGTTAGATTGTATTTTCAGCTAGTCACAGTAATTAATCAAGTAATTATGCAAGCTGCTCCTCGCAAGTATAGCGTTTATGCCATAATGGGAATGAAAAGCTACCATGTATGACAAGAAGTTTGATGCAAAAGATTTTAGTGCCAGTGATCCTTGCAGGTTTATACTCATTTGCTACACACTAAATAATGTTGCAAATTTAATTTTACTTATTTGTGAGAAAATGATACGGATCAATCCCAGCAACACCAGGAAACTACTGTGGTGAGGACGCCAAAAGAATAGTATATATGATACGCCTCTGTACCGCTTTGAGACCGCGCGGGATATCGCTGCGGAACCGCGACAAGACCCACGCTCAGAAACAATGGGGTGCAGCCCATACATGAATAACTTTATGTTGAATATTTTTAACCAAAGCTAAACCTGCGGCCTCACATGAGAATATGCGACACATTTTTAAATGTACTGTACTCTCTAGACAGTAACATCCATACGTTGTACAGGACGTTATCAAATGAGCTGCTGTGTTAGAATATGGAACAAAAAAGTTTCTTGCAGAATTTATCTACGTTACCAGCCCCTTGTTTAGCAGCTCCATGTGGCAACTTCAGCCATATAAGTACATGCACTTTATGCTAGAAATGAGTTTGCTGGCCAGTAATGTGGCACATATTTCTCTTCGATTTTGGTTTCAATATTTTGCGAGTTTACGCACGTTTGTTCTTTGTTTAACTTTCCATTGTATACTTTATTTCTGAAAAGATAGAGCCAACTGAAAATAAAAGATATTTCTACACTGCAATACTGATGAAACTTTAGAGAATGTACTTACGCTTTATTACAAGATGTGTTGTAGAGTTCCTGGACATCATTTTAATCTGATTTTATGTGTGTGTCAGTATGTTTCTCGAATTATTATTCAGTTTGTCTTGTGACTGATCAATAAAGATGACCTTCTAAGAGAAAAAAGTGTTTCATTTGAGTAACTCGGCGACTAAAAATTACATCCAACTAACCAAGCATAAGTGCAGGAGCTACTTATGAACGTATCAAATATTCCCCACATGTAACTATTGCAAATCCCTTCTAACGTGACCATGGCTCTACATCGCGAGTGCTTTCACGCTATTGGAAAAAGTAGTAGCACTTTGTTCTGAAGGAGTATAATCTCTCTATTAGGAGGAGTAGAATCACTCTGAGTGAGTAGAAAAACTCGGTTTGGAGGAGTAGAAGCACTCTGTCTGTGGCAGTACAAAGCATTTGGGTGAGTACTGTTACCCTTGTGAGGAGAGAGTATTAGCACTCTGCGGAAGAGTACTAGCACTCCCTTGCGGGGGAGTAATAAAACTGTCGATGGGCGTTATTCTGCTCTCTCTCAAAGAGGGTCGATTGATTCTGGCAAAGGGAGTGAAATATGAGACAAGCAGATACTCTTTTAAAGGGAGTTCAGTTTAGAGTGTAGTTCTCACTTCCTGTGCATAACTATTTGCGGTGCTTTTAATTCTAATGTCACCTTGAAGGTGCCTGCCGGTTTTTCATACGCTCCCAAATATAAACATTCTACGCAAATACTACCCAATATTATCAAGTAACGAGTGTCCGAGAAAAGTGTTCCCGATGGTACCAAGGGTGACCTGTCACCGCAACAGAAACATTAAAGACATGTTAGTGCCCGCAAAAGTCAGCGAACACCATTCCCCGTAAGAAAGAGACGTTGTCGCCTCAGGTGCAAATTCTGCAGGCACCTTCAGAGTCATATTACAGTTAAAAGCACCGCAAATAGTTATACACACGAAGTGAAAACTAACTTTACTTGCACTAGTTCTGATACGATTTATATGCTTGAAGTTCCTTCTGTAAGTAACAATATATCGGTGAAACGAAACAATCAGTGAACGTCAGGTTAAACGGACATCGCGCGAACAGCTAAAAATCTTCCCAAAGCAGTCGCCGAAAATTTCAACCAACCAGGTCATAACTTTGATGAACTTAAACTCTACATCCTACAGTCAAATTTGCGTTCTGGGTGACACTCATACATGATCATCATTATACAGAGAATCATACATCATCCATAAGTTAAAGCCATTGCAACCAATAGCAATAAATGTTTCAAATAGAGCTTTAGAATCTATTCACTATGCTAAATTTCAAACTGCATGCAACAGCACTAGTAATTTTTCACTGGGCTGCTTAGTGTTTTTTTTTTTCTTTTTTTTTCCTGCCTTTGTTCTTTTATATATTTATTCCATTTTAGCATTTTTTCCACAAGCACCATTTTCTGCCGCTTCTTTTATCCTCTCAGAGACGATAGCTCAATGACCTCCAAAGAAGCAGATAACCCCCCCCCCCCCCGTCGTCCAGGCCTCTTCCACGAAAAAGCACATCGCCGGCTGACACCATGGCGCTACCTCACATTCCTCCACCGACGGTGAATAGCCCACCTATCCTTTCAATTCTACACCCTCGCCGCTCACACAGCCTCGGTCGTTGCCTCGCCCACCCACCTACCCCTTCAGCCTTCTAGAAGAACCCTGCCTATATATACTGTGCCGAGGAAAGCATTTGTCGCCTTGAAGAAGTCCACTTGGCTCCCGCTTGTTCTCGCTTTGCTCTTTAATTTTCATCTCCCGCCTTCCCCGTGTTTTCTCTGGATCTCTCCAAGTATGTGGTACACAACAATCAGGAGGCGTCAAGGAGGCGTCAAGCTATCAGGATGCACTCAACCAGTATGAAAATTTGGTAGAGGCTGCAAAGACCTGTTGTAAAGGAAGGACTCGGTTGTGCTTATAATTCTTTACCGGCGATATGCATTGATTTTCTGTCATGATGAAAGGATCAAACGACCCTTAGTGAAAAACGTCACGAAGTTGATTCGATGCGCAGCTCTGAGAAAGTCGGCGTCTTTGCGCTGCCAGTGCTTGGTGTGGTCAAACTGGGTCCATTTTGCAGCGAAGCTGACGTGAGTGCGACACCAAGCGTTTGAAAACGTCACATGTGTGTTTTTCAATGCCTAAAAAAATTATGTGGTTTTACGTGCCAAAACCACTTTCTGATTATGAGGCACGCCGTAGTGGAGGCCTCCGGAAATTTCGACTACCTGGGGTTCTTTAACCTGCACCTAAATCTACGTAGACGTGTGTTTTCACATTTCGCCTCCATCGAAATGCGGCCGCCGTGGCCGGGATTCGATCCCGTGACCTCGTGCTCAGCCGCCCAACGCTATAGCCACTGAGCAACCATGGTGGGTTTTTCGTTGTCTAGAGAGAACTAAATCACGCATCGACTTTATATTTGCAGGGAATGAGCAATGTTAGGGGTGATGTGTGAGAAAACATTCAAGTGTGTGGGCTAAGTAATTGGCATATTGAAAGTTACTAAACAGTCGTTTTCTACCTGTTTATAGCAGTTGAAACACATAGAAATATTCACCAGTTTTTCCATGGGAAAACCAAATGTGGCAGCAATTTAATATTGGAAAGCTTACTTTCCAGTTACATCGAAAACCATCAGCAAGCTGTAGTTATCGATAACATCACATCATTACTTCAATATGTACAGACCGAGGTTCCTCGAGGATCTGTTTTAGGGCCCTTGTTATTTTCGTTATACTTGAATGATTTGCCGAAGGTCCTAAGTTGCTCTGATATTTTAATGTATGCTGATGACACTGCGATCATAGTAACAGCTGACAACCATGAGGATCTAAAAGCAAAGACAAACGCTGAACTGAAAAAAATTACAAGCTGGTTTTTCACCAACAAGCTAACAATTAATTCAAGCGAAACCAAATATATGGTATTTAGCTCACGAGCAAAAGTCATTGACAGCTTCCAAATTAACATTTCCATTAACGACCACTCACTCGAACGAACACACTCATTTAAGTATCTTGGTGTCATTCTAGATGAACATCTTCACAGGAAAAATCAGATTAGCGCTGTCTGTTCGAAGTTGGCTTCTGGCTGTTGTGCCTTATTAGAGGCCTGTGATTGTTTTAACACACATACACTACGTACCCTTATTTTTCCCTTATTAACAGTCATTTAACATACTGTGTAGAATCATGGGGTATGACATACAACACTTACCTTGATACTATCCGGCGAGGCGATTGCAAAAACGGGCTATCCGAATTATAACACAAAGCAAGTATACTGAACCAAGTAAACCAATTTTCCAGTTATTAAATATCCTTCCTTTTGACCTTTTGCGGTCTTTAAAGATAGCTATGTGTGCAAACAACACAGTAAAACATAACCAACCTTTCAACGCCTCCCTGTTTCGCTGTCCTTCTCGACTCACGAGTAGCCTCACACATAGTAACTTTAATTTGCCACCGAATAGTAAAATCTACAGAGAAAGATTGGTGCAGTTTTCAGGAGCCAAGGTTTGGAATGCTTTACCCCCAGAAATAAAACAATCCCACGAAACAAATAAAGCATTAAGAACATACTTTTTGAGCCTTATTTGATCTATGTGACAGTCGTTCGCGGTTTGTGTTTGTTGTACCGTGTTGTTCATTGCAGATCTTTATTCATTCTGCTGTAAAATGCATATTAATTTACTTTCTCCTCATTGTATGCTGTACTTTGGTCTTTCGCCGTGATTTTGGGCTTTCCATTTTGCACAAGTGCTCTGTCATTGCCATCGTGTATTTTTGTTTCTGAACCCCACACTAGCCTCTGGCTATGGGTTCAGTCAGTGTTTTGATAATTTGTATGGCAAGAGTAGCAATAAAATGAAAATGAAAAAAAAAATATTTGGAAAGAAGAGGGAGCATGTTATGAGTGACGTGAAGCAAAAGGTATGGAAGATCATCTCTGTAGCACATTCAATGTGGCGTTTGCCTAGGCAGTCTACTTGGGCAACTTTTATTTATTATTTATCTCAAGGACCTAGTTAATATTTACAGTGAATCAACCCTTTACGCTAGCTATACCAACCTATTTTTGAGTAGGTCGATCTGCTCTTGACGAAATGAAACGCAAGAAGAATCTTAAGTATAGTTTGCTGAATAAATGGGTAATAGAAAAGGGACTATATTATGTAACAACCATATCGAAAGTCGAGTTTATTAGCCCAGTAAACGGTAATGCTAACCCAAGTAATAACCTTGTTCTGAGAAACAAGTTTCTTTTTTGCATAGAGTTTTATATCGCTTGTCTTAAGTTGTCACTCCTCTATAGAGCGGCAGAACACGTTTCACATATTGCAAAAATATTTGTGACAATCAGTGGGCTTCCATCGTAAGTATCGGTTTGATTTTCCATCATAAATGAAATAAGTTTGACCGCAGGGTTTTCCAACCTCACACTGACCACTTATCGGCACAACTTGAAAAAGTAACATACCTAAATTGGTACTCGTACAGAAGAACGCAGTTAGGCATACTGCAGGCATTGGTTACAGGGTCCACACTATGTATTTTTACTCAATTCCGAAACAATCGCATTGACAGCATATATGAATATAATTTGTTGTCTAATTTCATATTTTCTAAGCTTGGCTTGTCAAGCATTTTGATTGGTCTCCCTCAACTGACAACCACAAAAAACATGGGTGTGGAAGATAGGTGTGGGGTTTTAAAACCCCACACTTATCTTCGTTACATTGACGACATATTTACAATATGGGAACACGGCACAAGCGCCTTAGCCGACTTAATTAGCCATTTCAATCGCTTTCACCCCATTATTAAATTTACTGCTCACCACTATCCTAGTCAGATCAACTTCCTGGCCACGACGGTCTACATAGAAAACGGAAAACTGAGAACGACACTTTACCGGAAGCCTACAGATAGCCAGCAATATTTAGACTACAACAGTCATCACCCGCGACATTGCAAGCAAGGAATTTTTGTCGGACAAGCGAAACGTATAAGAAGAATCTGCAGCGAAGACCACGATTATATCCACCACCTAAATGACCTTAAATCAACGCTAGCAGAAAGGAACTATCCCCAAGTTGCTCTCGATAGTGCTTATGATGCCGCGTCAAGATTGGAGAGACAGTCGGAATTGGCGAAGAGACCGCGCGCATTAAAATCTGACCGACCGCCGGCCTTTATAACAAAATATTCTAATGCACTCCCAAACATAAACAACATCCAAAGAAAATACCAGCCAATATTATCAAGTAACGAGCGTCTGCGAAAAGCGTTCCCGGATGTACCTAGGGTTACCTATCGCCGAAACAGGAACTTTAAAGACATGTTAGTGCACGCAAAAGTCAGCCAACAGCATTCCCCCGTAAAAAAAGCATGTTGTCGCCCTAGGTGCAAAACCTGCAGGCACCTTCAAAGTGACATTAAAATTAAAAGCACCGCAAATAGTTATAAACATGAAGTCAAATCTAGCTTTACTTGCACAAGTTCGGATGTGATTTATATGCTTGAATGTTCCTTCTGTAAGAAACAATACATCGGAGAAACAGGACAATCAATGAACGTCAGATTAAACGGACATCGCGCGGACACAGCTAAAGAGCCTCCCAAAGCCGTCGCCGAGCACTTCAACCAACCAGGTCATAACTTTGATGAACTTAAACTCTACATCCTAGAGTCAAATTTCCGTTCTGAACGAGAGAGAAAATACAAAGAATCATACCTTATCCATAAGTTCAAGACATTGCAACCAATAGGCATAAACGTTTCAAAGGGAGCTTTAGAATCTATTCGCTATGGTAAACTTCAAGCTATAGGCAACAACACTTAGTTTGATTTCTTGGCGTATCCCCACCCTTCCTTTTTTTTCTCCCCTTTCCTTTCCTTTGTTTTTCAGCCGGTGTGTCAGACGCCCTTGACACGCCGGCTAACGCGCGTGCGTTGACAGACCGGAGGGGGGGGGGGGGGGAGGTGCCCTGGCTTTGACCTGGTGCACCTCAATTCGACACGCTAGCACATTTTCCCTCGTTTCCGCATCCTCCCGCCTCAAACCCTCTCCCCTTTAGAAGAACCCCACCTATGGCGAGGAAAGCGTACGTCGCCTTGAAGAAGACAAGTCCACTTGTCGAAACGTTGGCTCCTGCATTCACCTTGTTCACGTTTTGCTCGCCGTGTCAGATAGGTAATTCTAGTCACTGGAATACTCAAAGAGGCGGACATTACCTGCACAAGAAACCAAAATGCATATTCGACTAAGTAATTTAGTTTTTGAAGTTAATAGGTGAAAGACATTTAGTGAAAGTTTGTTAATTAGTCGATTATGAATGCAGATTTCTCGTGAAAATAATGTCCGCCTCTTCGAGCAATCCACCTGAAGGTCTATCATCGTGCTATCGTAACAGCTAAGTGATTTTTAAAAAATGACAGTTTCGCCCGAAAGGCGAAGCATCGATCGCGATAGCAAATTAGTGGTATACGAAGTAAGGATAGTAGTTTTCACGGCGGTGCAAAGCTTTCAACATAGGCATACGTATGTAAATTAACAAGCCTGGTGTCACGCGCGCACCAGCAAACTTGAAGACATTTCACTCGATGACCGCAGAAAGTCGCTGTCAAAACGCCGGAGTGAGGCAGCGCGACAGCGAGCGAATTGGCCGCGGCCTCTCGCATCCACGCGAACTAAGCAGCGAAAACACAGCGCACGGCGGACTCTCTCCCCGTCGCAGATGGCTTTCCACATAGGGCAGCCCGGGCGGGCGCGCGCAGCCACCCGGGCCGGCCAGAGTAAAAAATTGGAGGACGCTTAAGCTTCGCCTTCAAGAGTGGAACGCGATAGCGTCATCGCACACCGTTCGCACCGCCTACTCAAACGCGCTACGCCAGCCAAACGGCGCGATCGGCAGAGATAGCCGGGCCCCGACGCGCCATGAAGGCGGACGCGGTAATGGGGCGAGTGGCGCGCCACGTGTCGGGGCAGCGCAGTACATTCGGGGCAGCGCCGACCAGCTTTCCGAACCCTATATCATATGTATATATTTCTTCCTCTTGAAGAAACTTTATGTGACCTCGAAGAATTGAGCTGTCAAGTGATGGCGTTATATGAGTATACACAAGGCAACATGGTAGGAGTCAGTTAAATTTCACAGCCGGAGTCCTTTCGGTGCTGTAATCTTCCTTTGTGTAATATTCGCATATACTTGGCTACCACCAATACTGATTCGCCTCTCCGGCAAAACTGCAGCCTCTCTCTCCCTCTTTTTTCTGTGAGTCTCGCTGCTTGCTGCTTCTTACTGCTCTTGATTCTGATTCCGAGGGAATCCAGCTTCACCTCATTTCGGTTACTGAGTGAATTATACAGTGTTCCCCAACTATCATGCACGAATACTTTAAATAAGAGCAGTTGTGTTACTCGAACCAAACCTAGTGCATGCTGTTTCCAGTACAGTGTAGTAGCCGCCAGTAATTCTTTCGTGACTGAGATTCAATTCGATAATTGCAATTAATTATCTAACTCGAGAAGTACTGTCATAATTTTCAAAGTGTCAATGGGGAATTTGTAGGCACCCCAAAATGACAACTAACTGCGTTGTTTAAGCGACGTACTAATTCTTTACAATTTTTTCCGACTGGCAAAGAAATATTAACAAGTACGAAAAATACCACTTGGGTGCCCTCCCACCCGTATCATAAAGCAGTGCCCTCAAATAAGCTCATTGAAAGCAAATGCATTGCCTGTCGCAAACCCCAAGAGACAGCGCATAATCTTGATTATTGTACGGAAGGAGCAGCAACAGCAGATTTCACGGCCTCGCAGCTGATCCTTCCTCTCATCTCTACGCCACACTTATTATCCATCTCTCAAGGCCCGCTGATCACACTGATAATAAACGCCCCTTGATAACGCGACCCAAGCGCTGCTCTGACCACGAACGAAATGCGAAAACTATGTAATAGGCATGCAGTGTTTCAAAATCCCGGCTTTGCTCACATCACATCGAAAGAGTGCGCGCGAAGCTATATGTCGCGCGAGAAACTTGCTTCGCGACCAAAGCCAAATTAAAGTGCCCATTTTATTTTTTATGAATGTGTATACGTTCTGCAAAAACAAGTTCATGTAAAAAAATAAAAGCGAAATAAACAGGCCGCGAAGCCACCAACGTGTAGAGAAAACGCAAAACCGATGCGTTCACGAAACAAATACCACTGCTATAAATGAGCCGAATTGGCAATCAGGATGGCTACGCAAAAGAAGTAAAAGAAAGAAAGGAAAAAAAGGAAAGAAAGAAAACATCACATTTCAGTGTGCCCTTATTATCTATGAATTCGTTAGCTCCGTCGAACACCAGCCTAAAGGACATGTTCGACTATTTCTCCTTTTGCAGCTACGCAGTACTGTGTCCGCTTTATCACATCTTCACAGGTTTTCTTGATGACCGACACCGGAATTAAACGGTAGACTTACTTTATCCTTGCCTTGAACTAATCTGACGCCCGTCTTGATCATGTCAGCACGATCTTTCACATAACCCCAAGGAAAGAAATCGAGCAGAGAGATCAGGTGACCTACCTGGCCAATTTACAGGCCCGTGCCTTCCAATCAATTGCGCATGAAAAGTCGCATCCAGCCAGCTTCGACCTCGACTGCTGCTGTTTGCGGGTGCCCAATCTTGCTAATACCACAGAAGTGGAACACATGACAGCGGGACTTCGCTGAGAAACTCATCCACCACTCCTTCAAGTATTTCGTTCACGTAACGCTGTCCAATCAGTGTGTGATCGAATATGGGACCGTTTAGAGCACCGGCGCTCCATTCCGCTCCAGACATTGAACGACCACTGGTACTGGTGCCGAGAGCGCTTAACCCAGTGTGGATTGGAGCCACTCCAATAGCGTGCATTATGCGAATTTGCCTAGGCGTTTCTCCGAAAATTGGCTTCATCTGCGCACTTGGTGTTGCTCAAAAAAGTCCGGTCACACATCGGCTTTTGTGAGGACCCAATTCAAGAAATCGAGACGATTCTACTGGTCCATATCTTCTGAGCATTGGTGCTGGTTAAGGTGGTACGGGTGAATGACCGTCATTTAGAATCCTCCAAACTGATGACGGAAATTGGTACCTGGGCGGCTACGCCCCGCACGCTAGCTTGAGAGTTTGAGGCCATAAATGCTAGAACATTCGTATGTAGGCTCGAAGATGGAGTCCTCCGCCGCTGTTTCTGGAAGCTGCCAATTTGTCTCAGGTTTTCCTAATTTTGGGTGATAGTCGATGCGTTTGGTCTACCGCCACACTTCCATCACTGATATACAGGGGGCTTCTTTTGGGCTGCACCAAATTCTTAAAATTAGGAAAGCATAAACCACGGTGACGTTATGTTTACCATTCGAGTGTACGGATAGGCACCCTCTATATACCGAGAAATCTCCGTAATTACGTGCGTAATTGGCGAAGTTACGGTAATTAGCTTTATAATTATCAACAATAGATGGCTACAGGAAATGAGTACTTTGGGGCTCATCGTCGACACTACCTATCCCAACGATTAAATTTTAATAGTGGATTTCATGTGGGAGCTACCCGAACAATTAGTTCCCCTTGGCAGGCTTCTTGAAACCGAAACTGGCTGCAAAAAGAGCACCTGTGTCGTCGAGTACTCATTTGCTGTAGCCACCTATGGTTAATTAGAAAGTTAATTACCGTAAATTCGCTAATTACACACATAATTGGAAAAATTGCTCTGTATCTAGAGGCTGCCAATCCGTACACTCGAATGGTAAACATAACGTTACCGTGATTTGTATTTTTCTTAAAAATTTGGCGCAGATAAAAGAACACTTTGCATATATTTGCGGCCTTCCTCTTGCCATTCGCAGATCCCAGGGCAAGGATCATGTTTGCCTTCTGCTCATTAGAGAAAGACATGGGGACTGGGACGATACAAAACGCACCTTTAAAGCTTTGCACTGATGTCAATTCGCTTTTGTGGTGATAGGTTTTGTGGCAACAACAAAAAAAAAAAACATCCATGCCCTTTATCTACGGTAGGACAACGAACAGCTGTCGCAGCTTGTTTCCAACTTTCACCAAAGGCGACGTGTTGCTTCGGCCGCGGTGCGGCAGTTAAGGCTCGATCACTACGTGTTTTTTTCCCCTTTATTTGCTTCTGGCTAACTCAGAGAGAGAGTCTGTTCGAGGGTGCTCGTTTATAATGCGGGTGGGAGCGCAGTCACGTGACATTCCCCATATTTCGCAGCATTTCTTTGTCAGTCGGAAATAAATTAGTGCGCAATTAGTACGTCGCTGAGAACATTGCAGTTAGGTGCTCCTTGGCTGTGCCTTCAAATACCTCATTGACACTTTGATGAAAAAGGATAGTACGTCTCGAGTTAGATAAATAATTACAACCTAATTAAATCTCAGTAACAAGAAAATTACTTGCAGTTCTCCACTGTACTTCGAGTGACACATTGTTCTTTCTTTCTTTAATCTTTGTGTATGATAGGTAATTAGGACACCCTGTATATATTTATGACTTTAGCATGGAACTGACGATGTTTGCATCTCTAATAAATGTTGAAATCTTTTATTCATAAGTCATTAGCATTGCTTACTGAAAAAGAAGTAATACTGAGATACAGAACATTCACGTGCATTTCACATGCCATTGATAAAAGACTCTGCCGAAGGGGTCACTGAAGTCTATAGGTATTTTCATGGTCCAAAAATCACGCAAGGCAATTTGAAGCATGGTGAACATAAAGCAATAAATTCATTCTCTAGGCATAGGCTACCCATAGCTTGAGAAATCATTTTAATCGGCTACCTCCATCTATTTTAAAAATATAGTAAGCTTTGTCCTGTGTGTATATTTAGATATATTGTACATGCGCATGCTATTTACAGTGAAAATTTAAAACAATGTTGAAGTGAGAAAATAGGGATGAGGCTGCCGCCGCTAGTGCTTCTAATGCGCTTATCCTTCTATTGTCAGGATTTGCAGAAATAAAGCGAAAATATTGCTACAGAACAGCCGCCACAGTGTGGCTGCACTGAGGAGGAAGACGATGACGTGGGCCCGGTTGATATAGCGTCGCCATTTTAGCCTTCCGTTAGCGTCCCTGTAAATAAATTGTATGTAGCATTGGGCTTCAGCTACACGTAACATTAATTTGGTGGAGGTGGACGTTCCCCGTACCCGTCATGGCGCTTCGCAGCGGTCGCAATGGCGACAGTGCAACTTCGGCTCCTGCTGGCGGCACTTCATCTACACAACCGTCTCCGCCTGCAGCCCCGACCTACGTCGCCGTTTCCCCCCCTCGGGATCCTGGTGTTTTCAACGGAGTCGGCAGTCCTGATGTTGACGACTGGCTCCGCTTATACGAACGTCTCAGCACCAGTCACAGGTGGGATCCGACTATTATGCTTGCGAACGTTCTTTTTTACCTCAACGGAGCTCCACTTGCATGGTTCCAGACTCACGAAGAGGAGATCTCGAGCTGGGATCTCTTCAAAGAGGAGCTCCGCGACCTTTTTGGCAATCAGTTAGGTCGCCAAGTCAATGCCAAGAAAGCCCTTTCCACACGTGTACAGACGTCGACCGAATCCTACGTGTCGTACATTCTCGAAGTCTTGGCCCTTTGTGCCGAGGCTGACCCGACCATGTCTGAGGACGATAAGGTTAATCACGTCCTCAAAGGCATTGCTGACGACGCCTTCAACTTACTGGTGTTTACGAACGTCGCCAGCATCGATACGATTCTCAAGGAGTGCCGCCGTCTCGAGCATGCTAAAAGCCGCCGGGTATCCCAGCACATCACGCGACTTCCCAACACAGCTGCTACGTCATCCTGTGAGAACCTCTTCCACCAGCCGTCGCGATGTGACTTGACCCGCATGATTCGCCGTGAGGTTGAAGCGGCACAACCGGCGGCCCCCTCATTCCCGTTACCTGATCATTCTCCGGTGACAATCTCCTTCACCCAGGCCGTCGTCATTCAAGAGTTCTCCAACGTCGGCCTGCACTCCATACGTTCCGTACGCTCGGAACCTTTGTCTCCACGCACGTCCCCACCGCGCTCTTCGTACTCCTCTTATGGACAGCGCAACCCCTCCGAATGGCGAACCGTGGACGACAAGCCGATCTGTTTTAACTGCCGACGCATTGGACATGTCGCTCGACACTGCCGCAGCCGCTGGACTTCTCCGACACGCTATTCTCCTAATTACCACCCTCGCCCCTCTAGCGCATCCTTTTCCTTCGCCCCTTCTATGCCCGCTCCATCATCTGACCCTGCGACACCTTTGACAAGACCCCGCTACTCCCGCTCGCCTTCTCCCTCACGTCGTCAATCTCGCTCGCCCCCGTCACGCCGTGCTCCTTCTCCGACCTACTCGCCGCACCCCCGACCGGAAAACTAGACAGTGCAGCTTCTGGAGGTGAAGCTGCAATGACGACAATAGCACAAAATCCTCGCTTCACATTACCCACGAACAAGAATATTTTGGACGTTCTTGTCGACAATGCTCCTGTGTGCGCGTTGATTGACACCCGGGCGCATGTGTCCATTATGAGTGCTGCTCTTCGCCGTCGGCTCAAAAAAGTTCTGACGCCCGCTCCGAACCGAGTTGTACAAGTCGCCGACGGAGGGACTGTCGCTATTGTTGGCATGTGCTCGGCCCGACTCAACATTGCTGAGAAACACACCGTCGTTCTCTTCACCGTCATCGAACATTGCCCTCACGAACTCTTCTCGGTCTGGATTTTCTTGCCAATCATTCTGCCCTCATTGACTGTTCGGCCGGCTCACTTCGCCTTGACTTGCCTCTTCTTGCCGGCCCTGTGGACCCGCCTCCAAGCCGTTTGATCTGCATGGATTTTATAAGCCTACCGCCTCACTCTGTGACAGACGTCAACTTGTTGTCCTCACCAGCTGTACCTGACGGTAATTACGTGGTCGCACCAATTCCGGCAGTTATACTTACACATGGTGTTACCGTGCCGCACGCTGTGCTGACAATTACTGGCAACCGCACTTGCCTTCCCGTTGTCAATTTCGCGCTAACCCCGCAAATTCTGCCTCAGGGGATTTCATTGGCTATAATTTGCGCTTTACAGGACGATGAGATCGAGCCATTCACAGTGGAAGATCGTCACAGCTCAGCCCATACCGTGAAGTCATCGCACGGCACTGACGTCGACATTGAGAAAATGGTTTCCTCTGACCTTACACCTGCTCAAGCTGAAGCTCTTTGTCGCGTTCTTGAAGGCTATCGCGACATTTTTGACTTTTACAATCGACCCTTAGGTCCAACGTCCTTCGTGACCCATCGCATAAACACTGGCGATGCGAACCCTATTCACCGACGTCCATATCGTGTTTCTGCGTCAGAACGAGCTGTCATCCAACAGGAAGTCAAAAAGATGCTTGCAAAGGACATTATCGAGCCTTCTTGTAGTCCCTGGGCTTCTCCCGTCGTACTTGTCAAAAAGAAGGATGGCACGTGGCGTTTTTGTGTAGATTATCGCCACCTGAACAAAATCACAAAAAAGGACGTGTACCCTTTGCCACATATTGATGACGCTCTAGACTGTCTGCACGGTGCCATCTATTTTTCTTCTATCGACTTATGGCCCGGCTACTGGCAGATATCCGTCGACGACATGGACAGAGAGAAGACTGCATTTGTTCCCCCTGACGGCCTTTATCAGTTCAAGGTGATGCCTTTCGGTCTCTGTAACGCGCCCGCCACCTTCGAACGAATGATGGACTCTGCTTCAGGGGTTCAAGTGGTCCACCTGTTTGTGCTATCTGGACGACGTCATCGTTTATTCGCGCACATTTGGCACGCATCTAGACCGTCTTTCAGCGATTCTTGACCTGTTCCGCCGCGCTGGTCTCCAGCTGAACTCGTCAAAATGTCACTTCGCTCGCCGCCAAATCACCGTCCTTGGACACCTCGTGGACGCCAGAGGCGTGAGACCTGATTCGGGCAATATTCGTGCCGTTACGAACTTTGCTGTTCCGAAGTCTACCAAGGACGTTCGTAGTTTCGTAGGGCTATGCTCTTATTTCCGACGCTTTGTGAAGGATTTTGCGACCATCGCACGTCCCCTTACCGACCTCTTGAGGAAAGACGCCCCATTTTCTGGGGGATCTCACCATGCCGCATCTTTTTCGCAGCTCACTACTCTCCTTACCACACCTCCAATTCTGGCCCACTTTCACCCGTCTGCCTCAGCGGAAGTTCGAACTGATGCCAGTGGTCATGGCATAGGAGCATTGTTAGCACAACGCCAGCGTGGACATGATCGCGTTATAGCATATGCCAGCCGACTTCTATCACCCGCCGAGCGCAATTATTCAATCACAGAGCGCGAATGCCTCGCTCTTGTGTGGGCTGTTGCGAAGTTTCGTCCATACTTGTACGGACGCCCCTTCTGTGTCATCACTGATCACCACGCGCTCTGCTAGCTATCCTCGCTTTACGACCCCACGGGACCACTCGCTCGCTGGGCGTTACGCCTGCAAGAACATACCTTCTCCGTGGTATATAAGACGGGACGCTTGCACCAGGATGCCGATTGTTTGTCCCGCTACCCCGTCGAGGAACCAAATGATGCGGACGTCATCGCTTGCGTTTTATCTGTGTCCCAGTTGCTTGAACCTGGCAACAAGCAACGCCGCGATCCTTCATTACGAGCCCTCATCGACCATCTGGAGTCAACGCCTGGCGACACCTCTCTCAGGATGTTTCTCCTTAAGGTAAATTATACCGCCGCAATCTCGATCCACACGGCCTTGACCTTCTGCTCGTAATTCCATCGCACCTGCGTTTTGGGCGTCTCGCGCACATACGACCGTGTACGACGTCGATTCTTTTGACCGGGTTTTGCCCGCTCCGTGCGGCGCTACGTTGCAGCTTGTGAGCCCTATCAGCGCCGGAAGAAGCCCTCCACACCTCCAGCTGGATGTCTCCAGCCGATCGACATCCCACCGGAACCCTTTTTCCGTGTTGGCCTAGACCTGCTTGAACCGTTTCCTCTCTCGGGCTGCGGAAATAAATGGGTCGCCATCGCTACTGATTATGCTACGCGGTACGCAATTACCAGAGCCCTCCCGACAAGTTGTGCTACTGACGTTGCTGACTTTCTGCTCTATGACATAATTTTAGTGCAAGGTGCTCCGCGCCAATTACTCACTGACCGTGGCCGCAGCTTTCTGTCGGCAGTCGTCGAGGACATCCTCCGCTCCTGCTCGACGAAGCACAAGTTCAGCACGTTCTACCACCCACAGACCAACGGCCTCACGGAACGCCTCAACCAGACCATCACTGACATGCTTTCGAAGTACGTCGCGACCGACCACCACGACTGGGATCTTCACTTACCATATGTGACGTTCGCGTATAATTCATCGCGTCACGACACCGCCGGCTATTTACCATTCTATCTCCTATATGGCCGAGAACCCGCGTTGCCCTTAGACACTTTGTTGCCCTCGGCCAAACGTTCCGCCACTGAATACGCCCGCGACGCGATCGCACACGCCGACCATCAGAGACGCCTCTATGATTGCCACCATCGCGACGTGCACTTTACTCCGGTTTCTCTAGTGCTTCTCTGGTCACCCATTCGACGTGTGGGCCTTTCTGAAAAGCTGCTGTCGCGCTACACTGGCCCATGCCGTGTGGTGCGACAAGTGACCGATGTCACGTACGAAGTCATCCTCGCCGACCTCTCAGCGTCATCGTCGGCTGCAAGTGACATCGTTCACGTGGCGAGACTAAAGCCATACCACACACTTTTAACCGCGGATGTGTAGATTAAGCACCGGGATGGTGCTTCTACTGCCGGGGGTGATGCTACGGAACAGCCGCCACAGGGTGGCTGCACTGAGGAAGAAGAAGAGGACGCGGGCCCGCTTGATATAGCATCGCCATTTTAGCCTTCCGTTAACGTCCCTGTAAATAAATTGTATATAGCATTGGGCTTCAGCTACACGTAACAATATGAATGAAAAGTCGTGCAAGTCCGCGGCAACAATAATGCAGTAAGCTATTTTCTCCCATACTTCCCCAGTAAAATTTCAAGTAAAAAGGTCGAGGTAAGTCAAAAGTAACCTCAAATGATGCGGGTGACAATGCTCTGGTAACGGCACTTTAGGTGTGTGCGTTTGGGGGGGGGGGGGGGCTGCTTCGGCATCGCCCGGGGGGGCAGCCCTCTCCCGGAAAACTCCGGAGGGGGCTCCGGCCCCGGAGCCACCCCGTGGTCGGCGCCTATGGTCGCACATACAGCATATGGCGCGCGGCGACGATTTTGTTGCCCTTAGACTTTATACAGAATCTAACGGTGACGGCGACAGCAGAAATGCGCCTGGAGTGTCCATTTAATTTCTATCGCAAAAAAAAATTGTGTTCGGTCTCGGTAACACCCGGTATTCCCCTGATGAAGGGTGGCCGAAACGTAGGAATGAGGCGCTGTTTTTGTGCGTACGCCTCCTCATGCACATTTGTCAATGCTTGTCATCACATTTGGTGCTTGTCAATCGCCGCATCCGGGAAGACGTTCACTACATACATACATACATACATACATACATACACACACACATACATACATACATACATACATACATACATACATACATTACACATTGTTTTAAGAGTGTTGGCTGCGCATTGAATCGCAGTATGCACTACACAGAACCGGCATGCGCTCGCTGGTGTGGTTCAAGATCATCATCATCATCATCATCATCATCATCAGCCTGGTTACGCCCACTGCAGGGCAAAGGCCTCTCCCATACTTCTCCAACTACCCCGGTCATGTACTAATTGTGGACATGTTGACCCTCCAAATTTCCTAATCTCATCTGCCCACCTAACTTTCTGTCGCCCCCTGCTACGCTTCCCTTCCCTCGGAATCCAGGCCGTAACCCTTAATGACCATCGGTTATCTTCCCTCCTCATTACATGTCCAGCCCATGCCCATTTCTTTTTCTTGATTTCAACTAAGATGTCATTAACGCGCGTTTGTTCCCTCACCCAATCTGCTCTTTTCTTATCCCTTAACGTTACACCTATCATTCTTCTTTCCATAGCTCGCTGTGTCGTCCTCAATTTAAGTAGAACCGTTTTCGTAAGCCTCCAGGTTTCTGCCCCGTACGTGAGTACTGGTAAGCCACAGCTGTTATACACTCTTCTCTTGAGGGATAACGGCAACCTGCTGTTCATGATCTGCGAATGCCTGCCAAACGCACCCCAGCCCATTCTTATTCTTCTGATTATTTCACTATCATGATCGGGATCTGCGGTCACTACCTGTCCTAAGTAGGTGTATTCCCTTACCACTTCCAGCGCCTCGCTACCTATCGCAAGCTGCTGTTCCTTTCCGAGACTGTTAAACATTACTTTAGTTTTCTGCAGATTAATTTTTAGTCCCACCCTTCTGCTCTGCCTCTCCAGGTCAGTGAGCATGCATTGCAGTTGGTCCCCGGAGTTACTAAGCAAGGCAATACCATCAGCGAAGCGCAAGTTACTAAGGTATTCTCCATTTACTCTTATCCCCAATTCTTCCCAATCCAGGTCTCTGAATACCTCCTGTAAACACGCTGTGAATAGCGTTGAAGAGATCGTATCTCCCTGCCTGACGCCTTTCTTTATTGGGATTTTGTTGCTTCCTTTATGGAGGACTACAGTAGCTGTGGAGCCACTATAGATATCTTTCAGTATTTTTTACATAGGGCTCGTCTACACCCTGATTCCGAAAGGCCTCCATGACTACTGAGGTTTCGACTGAATCAAACGCTTTCTCGTAATCAATGAAAGCTATATATAATGGTTGGTTATATTCCGCACATTTCTCTATCACCTGATTGATAATGTGAGTATGGTCTATTGTTGAGTAGCCTTTACGGAATCCTGCCTGGTCCTTTGGTTGACGGAAGTCTAAGGTGTTCCTGATTCTATTTGCAATTACCTTAGTAAATACTTTGTAGGCAACAGACAGTAAGCTGATCGGTCTATAATTTTTCAAGTCTTTGGCGTCCCCTTTCTTATGGATTAGGATTATGTTAGCGTTCTTCCAAGATTCCGGTACGCTCGAGGTCATGAGGCATTGTGTATACAGGGTGGCCAGTTTTTCTAGAACAATCTGCCCACCGTCCTTCAATAAATCTGCTGTTACCTGATCATCCCCAGCTGCGTTCCCCCTTTGGTTCAAGATACCTTTCCGCAATCCTACTTTCTGGTGTTGCCAGCAGCACAGGCAACGTAATGGCGTGTAGCGAGGCGCGCCGAAGCGGACGGGCATGCCCAGTTCTTGTCTTTACGACGGCTATTCTCACTGGGTTCGCGCTCGCACGTGACATTGCAAGCGTACGCCTGGCTGCGCTGCCTTGCTTACCGGCAACGGTTGTATCTGTCGGTTGAACAGCGACGTCGATGTTGTTGGGGTTGCCGTTATGTTGCCGCCGCTGGTGCTGGCAAGAGCCGTCGCAGCCGTGGTTGGCGAGTGCTCTGCACGCGCAGACATATCGCACATGTCCGTAATCCCGGGGATGCAGGTAGCGGGCCGCTTTATATTTCATACCTGGTGGCGAGGTTTACCAATCCAGCGGCGACAATCAACGCACTGAGGATGATCCCGATGAGAGCAAAGACCAAAAGCAGTGCGGCAACGTAGTCGTTACGGCGCAGTAGGTCGGAAAACCGGTAGCCTGCGAGAGAGTTCATCAACAAGAGAAATCGGCCCTTTGTGCCTCTAGCCAATGACAATGTGGCAGCATGGTGTGACGTACTTCGTCACGTTGTTGGGAGAGCGGCGGCACGGTTTTCACATGCATTGCTTCGCGAGCACCAATTTTTACCCCCACAATAATAAATTAAACAGCGTCTTCATGACAGATGTGTTGTTGCCTCGGCATACGCGACTCGTCAGGGGGACATACTCCAATTTTTGGCCAGCTGTCTGCCTTGCGCGTATGTTCTGGCGTTTAGAACGTTCTCTCTGTAGGCATCTTAAAAAGCAATAAAGAGCCGCTGTATGCTTCAAAGTCAATGCAAAATGACACGTTGCATTCTGTAAGGGCATCATTGATAGATTGTGAAACTCTTAGAATTCATTGGCTTTAATAGCAATGTTCAAATAGTCAATACATCCAGCAATCAAGAAAGCGATGCTGAGCTCCAAAAATTCTACATACAGTAAAAATCTCTGGTAGCACACCAACAGTGGCACGAACTCATCCGAATATTGGCAGAAATTGCTGCGGTTACTGATCGTAAATGGGATTCTCAATAGCACTGCCACGGCGGATCCGTGATCCCGATACAGCGTCTGGCCAAGGATGGCCCGGTGATGGCCTACCAACATCGGGCGTGGGCTGCTAGAGTATTGTTCAGTCATTATTGGCATTATTCCTTCTTCGCGTGGCTGGCCATTGTTGGCGTGCAGTCAGATATATCGACTCGATATGTTCCCGCCCTCTTGGTGTGGCACTGAGCACTGCGCACACGGCAGTCGGGGTTTCATTCTGCAAATGGACATGGGCGTATCGTCTTAATAAAAAAAATTTATTCTTTTAAAGGCGTCTCATTAACACTTTAAAGTACTTAAAGTCGCTGCAGAAGTAGACGTTTGATGTGACCCATGTCTTCCGAAAAACATTCAAAATTTGAAGATGTCCAGCCTGGACAGCAGCACTTAAAGAGTGTGGACCAGTTAGCTGTGGGTGCCGAATGCGGTTCGTGTATGTGCTTTAGACGAGGAATTTGCGCTGGGTTGTATTTTCTTGAACAAGACTGTTCAGGCTTCTCGAAAGTTCTGCAAACAGCTTGTTTTTGTCGCCACCACGGATAGGTGATCACGCAAGCCAGCTTCAAAAGGAATCCTGCGCTTTGTTCTCTTATCCGCTTGCTCACAGATGAGAACTGCATAGAATAGGTACTAATGTTATGATACCCCACTTGAGTAGCATAAAGCATAACTAAGACACAAATCATAAACATATGTCTGCATTTTTGCATTTATTTCAGTTGTCAATTTACAGATGCCTAGCAGCGTCGTCCAAATTTTCATTAGGCAGTCACTTGTTGCAAAACTCCTGCCAGCAAATATGATTAACTCTTCTTCTGGTCTCAAAAGGAAAAACGCAAACAACCTCAATGGCAAATGCAATGGATCATATTCACTGCTTTTGGTTTGAACTTTCTTTTACTGCGACAAAAAGTATATGGACATTCCAGACAAATTTCCATCGTCGATGTCGACGTTGGCGTCACCAGGAGGTCACGTATAAAGGTACGATCAGATCACGGCCGCGCGCCATATTCTGTAGGTGCGAGGGAAAGCTTGCAAGTGTCAGCCGAGATGAACGATGGTTTGGTGTGACGATGTCTTGTCGTGCGCGCAAGGGAAGAAGGCGCGTCGTCCTTTCGCTCGCGCAGGGGGCTGCAGAGAAGCACGCGTTCGAACTCCGGCCGCGCACGTCCTCTCTTGGATGCAATCAGCGGTGGGTTCGAAGGCTAGCCTACCCGAGATATCTGATGGCGTCGTGTGCACTGTGATCTCGCGCGCCTAGTTCGCGTTGAAGCGAAAGGCAGCACAAAGGGGAATCAGCTCATCGTGGCTGGCACTCTTCATCATGCTAGCGGTCTGACAGCGAGTGTCTGCGGTCATCGAGTGACATATGTTCACGTTTGCCTGTGAGCACGTGACACAGTGCTTGTTAATTTAGCTGGTAAATGAATGTTCGCAGCAGCTCGTATGGCCGATAAAACTACTAACCTTAGCCCGTATAACTGTGTAATAAGATGTTACATGTCTAATATCGATCTGTCTATAATATCTATCTGTGCTATCTGTCTAACTGTCTAATAATCTGCGGGGAACCTGCAATGTTTTTAGGACGTCGCAGAACACACTGTGAACAGTGCTGAAGGGGTTGCGCTGGATTATGAAAATTATTCATTAATACAGGCATGACCAGAGACATGACTTCTCATCAGCTGATCCTTTTATTTAATTGAGCAGGATAGACAAAAGCGCCAGGAAGTGGATGTACTACTCTGAGAGCTGCCTCATATTTAAATGTGAAGTTGATTGCCACTACGACTACTAAAATGTCATAAATACCATCACCGACGATGCGACATATCCATAGATTACTGTAGTTCCAAACAGGCCAGCAAGTCACTCTCTCAAAAGTAAAATCAAAGGTAAACTTCCAGACGAGAATGCCAAGCAAACCTAAAGAGGTAATCGATGTGGCAAGTGAAAAATAAAAGTAGTAGTTTCTAGCAACAGACAGCCCAAAGTTTCTGGCTGCTCCATATGTCCACAAGAACCTCTGCTGCCAAGCAAACATGCATGTGGGGAACATGAAACAGGTACACAATCACATGACAATTTACTGGGAATGCTTTCATTGCAAGGAACACTGAAAGTATAATTGACGACGGCTGAAATAATTTACTGCCACTCGTAGCTTGACTAACATCCATATTCCAGAACACGAGAAAAATATCAATGGGACGTCAATGATATCCGAAAACCAATGCTTTCATCACTTCACTGTGATAGAACGTACCACAACAATTATTTTGCAACTTTTAATGCACTCACAGAACAAGTATTTCCGTATTGTTACATTAATTTACACCGCGTTTTTTTTTTTCATTTTGATGACTTGCGAACGCACCCCCTTTCAATTACATGGATTACAAGAGAAGAAAGGGGGTTAACCGAGGGGCCCGATTTTTATTAGTCATATCAGGAAGCCAACAAACACTGACACCAAGGACAACATAGGGGAAATTACTTGTGCTTAATAAATGAAATGAAGAAACGATAAATTAATGGAAATTAAAGTGGATGAAAAAGAAACTTACCGCAGGTGGGAACCGAACCCACAACCGACGCATTTCGCGTGCGATGCTCACCAATTGAGCTACAGTGGCGCCGTTTCCCCATCCCCTTTCTTGGGTATTTATGTGCCCTAGTAGAACACTGGGAGAGTTAGCCAGCGCCACCACTCGCAGACCTTGACGGCGGACGTGGAACGTCCTTTTTGTCGCAGGCGTCACGAGAACGTGATCTTTTTGGATGAAGGCAACTGGTCAATAAACCCACATATGCTACCTGAAGGCATGAACGTTGCCGGATTCGAGACCGTCGTTATGTAATAGAGCATCGCACGTGAAATGCGAAGGTTGTGGGTTCGGTTCCCACCTGCGGCAAGTTGTTTTTTCCTTCACTTTAACTTCCATTAATTTATCGTTTCTTCATTTCATTAATTAAGCACAAGTAATTTCCCCTATGTTGTCCTTGGTGTCAGTGTTTGTTGGCTTCCTGATATGACTAATAAAAATCGGGCCCCTCGGTTAACCCCTTTTCCTCTCGTTTATTACATAACGACGGTCTCGAATCCGGCAACATTGATGCCTTCATGTAGCATGTGTGGGTTTATTGACCAGTTGCCTTCACCCAAAAAGATCACGTTCTCGTGACGCCTGCGGCAAAAAGGACGTTCCACGTCCGCCGCCAAGGTCTCCGAGTGGTGGCGCTGGCTAACTCTCCCAGTGTTCTATTAGGGCACATAAATACCCAAGGAAGTGGATGGGGAAACGTCGCCACTGTAGCTCAATTGGTAGAGCATCGCACGCGAAATGCGTCGGTTGTGGGTTCGGTTCCCACCTACGGTAAGTTGCTTTTTCATCCACTTTAATTTCCTTTAATTTATCGTTTCTTCGTTTCATTTATTAAACAAGAAATTTCCCCTATGTTGTCCTTGGTGTCAGTGTGTGTTGGCTTCCTGATATGGATTACAATATTTATATTGCTGGAAAATTCCCAAAAGCAAACAGATAACACAAGTACTGATATCATCTCTGTGTAAATTGCGTCAATATGGTTTAAAATAACACATGTCCCGTCATCATGCTACGATAAATTTGAGAAAGGCAGAAATTCGGCCTAGTTGGTATACGAAACACTGAAAGTAAATCACACAGGCAAGCGAGTACACGACGCATGAGCTTATTTCAACCAATGGCTTTATTTCGAGTAGGGTGCGAGTATATATACACATTCAACTGACGCGCAAGTAACTTTGAAGTCATGCGCACGCTAATGAACACTCGAAAACGATAACTTTTTCTTGACAAGGATAGTTAAGAGATGATCACACAGTCAGGACCGAGACTATCAACTTTTGCTGATTCAACTATCAGCGCTTTTCTTCGTTGTTCTTTTGGTCCCGGTCTATGTACGCCCTTTAAGTGATGTTTGCAATGGAATACCAACTAGCCCGTACCCAAACCCTGTTTCAACTATCAGGCTAGCAAGACTCGTTTTTTTGTGTCAGTAATATACAACTGTGAAGGGGCGGTCGACGCCCACGCGTGCTGCAATGTAACGCAAGCCACCCATCATGACCAAAACTCTGCTCAAGTTTTTCGTGCGGGATAGACACTGCAACGGCTGTTTAGGCCAGCTGGTTTTACGGGGAATTATTTTACCATCACGAACGAGGAGGCTTTTGAAAACTCTTCCTGCTGATGTGTCCTCACATTTTTAACACAAAAGTGTTTTATGCCTGGCCACACCGCAAATCTGTCCGGTGCACAGACTTCACGCAAATCCGTAGGATTGCGATACTTTGTCTACTAAATGTGTAGGATATTAGGTATATAACAAGGTCAGAAAGATGTGATTTATTAAACGAACTGTACTCTGCAACCCGTGTATTAGTTGCAATGAGAAAATTTAGCTACAATTTATTTTATTACTGAATAATTTAGTGGACAAAAGGATTCACCGACGCATACGATGCCCCACATTGCAGCCATCGTCGCCAGCCAGTCCGTCTTGCGCGGCACTACGCTTTGCTTCGCACGCTTTCGTTCCACCAACGACGAGAGCGGCCGCTTCGTCGTGGGGAAATCGTACCACCAGTGTCAGCGGCGACAACGTCCAAGGGAGCGTCACTTCGAGCCTCAAGGCTGTTTCAAATGGCGCGATTTTCAGTCCGCGACACAGCGAATTCCGTCGCTCAGCGACTGCCGCGACGTCGTGGGCTCTCCGCGACTGGATTCCAACAAGTTGGTCGCGCCGTCGCTGAGTCGCAGCGATCGGCGCGATGTGGGAGGGGCAATATGTGACGAAACAAAGCTCCGTCAGAATAGGCGCTTTCCTGTTTTACCACGCGTTGGTAGCTCTGTGGCGTAATGTCGTGCGCAGTTATGTTTTAATAGGGCGCACGCACCAGCGCCTGCAGTTTTAGAACTTCATAAACATTAGTAGCTCGTTCTTCTGCAAAAGCAAATACTCATCCAGGAAAAACTTGTGGCTCCCATCGTAACAACGAAACTAGAGTGTACCAAACGGAACCACTCCATCGACGGTGCACAAGCCGCACGCTCATCATACTTGCGGTGTTGTGCAGCGTCTCACTCAGCGCATCTGCAAGCTGTGGTAAAGTCTCAACTCTTTTAAACGTTAAAAAATGGTGCACTTATTCTGTTATCGAATAATAATAAGAAAATTCGAATATTTCACTAGTTTCTATGTTGTTTTTATTTAACGATGCAAGCATGAATACTTTGTGGGCATCGCTGGAAATCGCGCTGCCACAAACGCATGTGAAAGCTGTCAGCGAAAATCGCTCTGCCACGTGCGCGGCAGAACGATTGATCGCGCCACCCAATCGCGCCATGTGAAACAGCCTTTACTCGTATACACCCGCTCACCATCGCCCCTTGCAGGCGCAGTGATCGCCGTCACCCACGTTGGTACCGTGGACTGACCTCAGCATCTGACGCCACGGACGAGCGTAGCCCTCCTCCATGAACAGCTATCTTCCCCACCTCATGCCACCCTAGCCCTCCTCACCCCCCCCCCCCCCCTAGGAAGCGCAGATGATATGGCCCACGCAGCCGAAGTTGCCGTGGCCGCCAGCAACTGCAGGCCGTCTCCCCTCCGCTCATCCTCCACGTTCCTCCTCGCGCGTTCTTCTTTCGTCTTTAAAATCTTCTCCGACGCGATTCTCCTGCTCTCTAGGGCACTGTCCGGCGAGCCTGGTGTTGCTACGGCGCTGGCTTCACTCCGAAAGGAACTTCGGATTCTCCTGCAGCGACGCTGGGATGGCTTCAGGGCAACAACCCGCGCAGAGCTGTGGGAAATAGAAGCGTGGTGCAGCAGAAACGTTCTACTAGGCGTCTTTAAAGGAAGAGCACAACTCTCTCTTCCCTAGTAGACCCAAGTGATGATAGCATAGTCGACTCACCAGATGGAGTTCTTGCGCTGGCGTGACAGTTTTATATGACCTTGTATGCCGAACCAGTTGCCTCTCCAGCTGTCTTTCGTTTTGCTACACCAGCTGAGCCGCCGCAAGTATGCGACTCAGCCATAGATGAGGACGAGCTATTTTCGGCTTGGAAGTCTATGAAGCGTAATCACAATCCAGGATCCGATGGTCTGACAGTCGAATTTTATGTTAAGTTTTCGGCACTGTTAGGGAAGCCGTTCACATCACTTGTGAACAGGCTACTCAGTGAAGGGACTTTGTCAACGTCTTAACGAGAGGGGATATCACTCTGCTTTGTAAGGACGAGTCAAGGAGCACCGATCTGAGAGCATGGCGCCCAATCACGCTTCTGAACAGTGATTATAAGCTCATAGCAAAGTGCCTGTGTATGCGACTCACGCCAGTGCTCAGCACTGTTTTGGGTCCATACCAGGCATGTAGTGTACAGGGGCGCTCTACTCAGCTTACCGATTTAGCAGTGAGGGACCTTCTCTTGTGGGCAAATACCAGGAAACTTCCAGGTATTCTTTGCTCCTTCGATCTGGAGAAGGCTTTCGACATCATTTGCCATAGTTACCTTTTCCGTGTCCTGGAAGAGGCTGGTTTTAGTGTGGGTTTTCGGCAGATGGTCCAAGCTTGGTATTCTCGACCGACTTCTGCTGTTCTCATACGGGACCGCGTCTTGGAGGCTTTCATTGTGGGACGGGGTGTACGGCAGGGGAACCCGCTCTCACCTGCCCTCTACGTACTCGCTTTTGAACCTCTTCTGCAGAGGTCGTTCTGCGACACCAGAATTGGCAGGTTCCTCTTCCCACCAGGTTCCCCTCCGGTTGCACTCTTTGCCTATGCAGATGACTTGTCCATTGTCGTCCCGGACGAGGCATCAGCTCACAGCGTCTTGGAGGTCATGGACAGTTATTGCAAGGCGAGTGGTGCAAGGTTGAATAGGTCGAAAAGTGTAGCCATGTACTTGAACAACACTCCGTCCAGTCCACAGCCCGTTCATAGTCGCCCCGTGAAAACGCGGCTGCGCATTCTAGGTTTCCAGTTCGAACCAGATGGTCTCTCTCCTGAAAACTGGCAACAGGCTAAGGAGAAGCTTGAAACCAGGATTCAGGAATTCAGCGCGTTGTCATGCCCATTGACTGCTCGAGCGACAATCCTGCGCTCACTTCTGTTTTCTTTCCTGACGTATGTGGCGTGTGTGTCTCCTGTTTCAACCCGTACCAAGTTTATATTGGAGACGGTTCTCTTTCGCTTACTCTGGAAGGGGACTAATGGTTGTGTAGCTAGGCGGGTGCTCAAGTTGCCCACGGATAAGGGAGGACTCGGAATTCCTGACCTGGGCATCGTGGATACTGCACTACACGTCAGATGGACCCAGGTCGCTCCTAACTCGGATATGCTCCTGACTCGAAGCTTTACTTCCTTTTTTCTTAGCATCCGACTCCGCTTGTTTTCGCAGAGCACATTTTCCCACTGTGTGCCTCGCTCAGGTTCCTCGTCCACCATATATGCGGCGGCTGCCAACTCTTTGGTTAGCCTCCGCATGGTTCGCCCCGATATCGACGTAGTTTCAACTCCCCTCCAAGAATTAGTAGATATCCTCACCCCAGGTCTACCCCGCATTGCAAAATGTATGACCTGTTCCTTCACAGGCCAAACTGGAAGCTCATCACGGCCAGTTTTCTCGACGCTAGGCGAGCTACGTTCATGTACCGCCTGTCGCGAAGGTGCCTGCCATTGAGCTACAGGCCCTTCACAGCCGTCCCGGCTCGTGGGGTGAGCCCGTTCTGTGGCGCTCTTGAGGACTCGGTTCATACCTTTACGCAGTGTTTCATTCCTGCAGCTCTTCTCCGAAGGATTGCCAGTCTGTTTAATCTCCCACGCGTTCCTCATCAGACATTTTTGCACCCTTTCCCTAATCAGGCGGTCAACCAGTTCGTGATTCTTCTCGCCGAGTGCTCAGACCATGTTTGGTTGGCACGCCGCGATGCAGTTTTCGGGGGTCGGACGCCAGGCCTTCACGAAGTGCTTGCGAAAGCACGGAAGGAGGTCTAGTTCCATCTCACCCGGGAGCGGCACTGCTTGGGCGAGAAGTTTCTCGAAGTGTGGGCTCGTCCTGCTGTGATTTTTGACGACTCAGGCGGAAAGCTATCCATTAAGTTATGATGCATGCTCCTAAGGTTGCTCGACTCGGCCGTGTGTGCCACTCGATCTACGGGGTTTTGTTTGGCTCAGTGGAACCCAGAGCTGGAACCGGTGGTGGCGCACCCTCGGGTGGTCGCGCTGCTCCGCGGGCGCCTTTGGTGCTCTCCATGGTTGTATGCCTTGGCCTCTTTTGCGTCAAGGCAGTCCGAGGTCCAGTCAGGCTTGTGTCCTGTAAGACCGACATGGATGTTTGTGTGCTGAGTGCACTAACTCAGTGGCGCTGCACCACAACAGTCCCCTTGTCCGGGAAGGACCGTTGGCCCGAACCAAAGCCCCCCGCCCAGTCAACCCAGGTTGAGGGGGGGAGCCGGGGTCAATGTATCGAATGATGCTGGGTTGATGAGTACACGAAAGCTCATGAACGTGGCGCCTTCAAAGGTGCCATGTCCACTTCCCATCGGACAACGGCTCTTCTTTCGTCTGCCGCCACGCTTCGCGTTCGCTCGGTTACGAGGTATAAAGCCAAAGCACGCCGACGCTCCACGCAGTAGCGAGCGCTTAACTGCGCTCTAAAAATTCACCGACGTTTACGATACTCCCTAATGCAATATTTCAGCGCATCTCTATACATGTTTTCATTTCGCAATATATTGACAGGCGCAGACAATTTGTCTCGTTCGGAACGTTGAAAACGGAGCGGCGTGTGGCGCGACTGCCTCCCTAATCGGGAGATCGCGAGAGGCGGCGAGTGGATGATGCGTGGGCGCGATTCACAGCAGCCGCAGACAGACCTGCACTCATGGAACGCTTTGTTTTCATACAAACGACGCGCGCTGCTTTGGCGCCATCTCGTAGCCATCGTCACCGCAAAGCGCGTCTTGCGCGTACCTATGCTTCTCCCGCTTTCGCCACACCCTCCTCCTCCGCTTTCCTCCTCGCGCTCTCCTCACCATCGCAGTCTTTCATCTGCCGCTGCGCTCCGCGTTCGCTTTCATCCTTCGCTGTGTTCATTCGCCCGGTTGACAAAGCCAACGCTCGCCGCAGGTACGGGCACCTGAGAGCTGCGCACCACTATTCCAGGTACCGTGGACACCTAGGTGGTCGAGTAGTAATGTTGGCTGCGCTTTGATTCTCTTGCTGTCAGTGGGCGTAACCGCTGAATGGTGCCATGTGAGGAGCGAGCTCGCGATGCCGCCGTATAAGGACTCGCCACATGCGGACTGACCTGTGGCCGCCTGGTAGCCTCCGGAGTGTTGTTTATGCTGACGAGCACCCGAGGCCTCGCGTGCTTGCTATGCTATCGTTGCTTCACCCTCCCAGCCACACTGTACCTAATGAAATACTGCAAATTTATGGACTTGTATTCGGTAATGTACAACAAAGCTGGCACTGTATTTACAATACAAATTTCACTTTCGCACTGTGACTAATTACTTTGAAAGAGGGATGAATATTTTTTTTTTTCTTGCGCAGCACTTTCGGTTCACCTGCTGAGACGACCGGGGAGGAAATTTAAAATAAATCAGAAAAGAGTTGAAAAATTATTTAGTTAGTTATGTAGGGTATTGTGCTGCAAAAGCAACTGCGGCTATGATGCGCCATGCACAAGATGGGAATATGTAATTTGATAAAAGTGCTTCAAGCAACAAAAAGTATTACTTTAGATTTTGTTTATTAAGAAACCTGATTCTTCTAGAAATTTAAAAATACTGTCGTGAGATACAAGCACGTTTTCAGATAGGATCAGGGAGACATGAGTGGTGTTAGTGTTTTGTAAAGTTCATAAAAATATTCCTCCGCCGGACATGTTATTAAAGAGCCCTTGTGCGGAAACTCGATGCGTTTCCTTGCTTCAATGTATGAGATATTCTCCTTTGTTTTCAATGTACTGATTTCTTTTTGCCAGACAGGACAGGATCGCGAATACGCTGCGTGTGGGCCCTCGCAGTTAACGCATCGTGCGTCGTTCGGGCACTCATCGTCGTGGTCGGTGAGACCACACTTCACGCATGTTCGCTTTCCTCGGCATGCTTGTGACCTATGCCCGTGCCTTTAGCACCGGAAGCACCTGCGAGGGTTTGGGACATAGGGCCTTACTCAGAGATATAGATAAGCGGCGTGTACCGTACATGAGAGTTGCGTTAGAAAAACGTTAGTACGACATATCTCATTTTGATTTCTTTGTCGTCCCTTCTGATCACAATGTCGTGTGCAGACGGTACTCCTTGATCAGCCAGGGCTTCGGCAATTTCTTCGTCTGTGCTTTTGATGAGCTCTTTGTCAGAGATTACTTCTTTGGCAGGTTTAAAGACCTATGTGGTGTTACGGACACTTCATGTTCACCTATTTTCCTTAGCTTTTTGATGTTGTTTCTTTGTCGTTCGTTCTTGACTTCCATCAAAAGATCACCTGAATTCATTTTTCTTGCCTTGAAGTCGCCTGTGATGTATTGTCTGATGACTTTTGCAATAGGAAAAGGTGACATTTCCTGAATCGGTGTTGCGCTCTTAGATGTGACAATACAAAACTTGGTGCAGTCGTTCGGTTTTGTGGCAAGTTCTTTGGTTACCTGGGTGCGGCCCCGCTTTCGGAGGCGATCAGGTTTATGAGGGGGGATTTGTATCCACATGCAGTAAAATGTCCCGCAGTCATGCTGGCCGCGCACCTTGAAGCCCAACCAGGGAGTGTATTTCGAGCACCATGCAGCCATACATAACCACTATAACAATACGTGCCCAGCCAAGGAAGGCTGGCCACGCATGGTCAAGCCTTACCACCAGGAAAGTTGGAAGTAAATGGAAAAGACAAGGAGACAGGTCAGATAAAATGAGAGCGAAATACTAAAGTTGAAGAGGAGGACAGGAAGAGGCGAATGCCGATTTTGTCCAGGCGGTTCGGTCTGGAGATTTAAAAATTAAATTATGGGGTTTTACGTGCCAAAACCACTTTCTGACTATGAGGCACGCCGTAGTGGAGGACTCCGGAAATTTCGACCACCTGGGGTTCTTTAACGTGCACCTAAATCTAAGTACACGGGTGTTTTCGCATTTCGCCCCCATCGAAATGCGACCGCCGTGGCCGGGATTCGATCCCGCGACCTCGTGCTCAGCAGCCCAACACCATAGCCACTGAGCAACCACGGCGGGTGGTCTGGAGATGCCGTCTATGTGAAGCGGAGGCCAAAGCGGTGTGTTGTCTACGCCGGGGGGCCATAAAGGTCCTAACACCCAGCATCGGCTAAACCCCCAGAATCCCCCTTTCCCCAGACACGGCTAAGCCGCGCACGGCTACAGGCGGGAGGGTCCAACCCTCATGTGCTCGGGTACGCGGTGCTGTAACGCACCAAACGCCCACTGATGCAGACGCGCCTACGGGGAGAAAAAAATAGTACAGTACAAAATTCATGGGTTTCAGTATAGATATGGTATCATAGCATAAGTTTAGTTAAAGTTGAGTTACTCAAGTGTCTGGAATAATTAGAATTCATTTGAAACCACTGAGACGACCGCGGACGAAATTCAAAATAAATGACAAAAAAGCTAAAAAAATAGTACAGCACAAAATTCATTGCTTTCATTATAGATATGATATCAGAGTGTGGCGTGCAAAGTCAGTGATGACGATGAGGCACACTAAACAGGAGCATATATTTACAGAGTAGAAATCCGTAGCTGACGGTCATTCTTCGGAGGATCTCCCGGCCCTCGCGCCAGCTGCGCGTAATCTGAGCCACGCAACCGCTTCGCTTTCGAGCCCTGTCCCTAGCCAGCCGCCGTTCTCCTTACCTTCCTCGACATCGATGCTGCTACACCAGCTCCCCCCTCTAGTGACGGAGCCTGGCAGGTAGCCGGAACGATACTTTGAGGAGTTTGGGTCGGGGTATTGGGAGTTGAAGTGTGTTTGATGACTGGCGAGGACCAACTGGCTCTGGGCTAATTGGTTTATGCCATGACTGAGGGAGTAGGTCCTCAACCAAGGCGCGTTTGAGGCAATCGATAGAGAAGTGTCCTGTCGGGCATTTAAGTACACAGTGAAATGCTTGTCGGCACGATGAATGACACGGTATGCACCGTCCTAAGTAGGTTGCAGGGTTTTCTGTACGGAGTCACGGCAGACGAAAACATAAGAGACCGTCGCTAGCTCTTTGGGAATATGCGATGTGGTACGGTGCTGGCAGCGGGGTAAAGGAGCACGAAGTGTTCGGAATAAAGCTCGCAGCCTGCTGATGTAGGTTTATTTTCCAGGTTCAACTGGAGGGTTTTCTGGCAAAAAGCTGCATGAGCAGCTTGGCTATGTCCAGAAAACCCCTACAAGCAGTAGCACACGAGTGGTACAGAAATCAGACACACATACAATAGTTATAGTCAATAAAGAGAAAACATTCACCATTTATACCAGTATGTAGTCGGTGGGGTCAGGGCACGATTATGATTTCCCGCCGTGGTCCTTTAGTGGCTATGGTCTTGGGCTGCTAAGCACGAGGTCGCGGGACAAATCCTGGCCACGGCGGCCGCATTTAAATGGGGGTGAAATGCGAAAACACCCGTGTACTTAGATTTAGGTGCACGTTAAAGGACCCCAGGTAGTCCAAATTTAAGGAGCCCCCCCTACGGTGTGCCTCAATCAGAAAGTGGTTTTGGCAGGTAAAACTCCACGAGACACGGCACGACGATGAAATGGGAGGGTGGAAGAACTCCCCAGCAAGGCGTAGTGATGCTCCAAAAACCATCTCGGCAGGCGTACAGCGCAGATCCTGCTTCAGTGTAGCCTGAATACTCAGCATAACCAGTAGTAGTGATGTGGACCAGTGAGTGGCGTCAGGCTGCGCTCAGAGCGAGATCTTGATGGAGTGGTGAAAACGTTCAACAAGACCATTGGTGATGGACTGAAATGCCGTGGTGCGCATGCGAGAAGTGTCTAGGAGGGTCACCATGTTATTGAATAGTGCCGATTAAAATTGTGGTCCTCTATCGGATGTAATAGTACATGGTACGCAGTATCGCAAAACACAGCCCACGACGAACGCATTTGCGATGGTTTCAGTACGGATTTCGGGTAGAGGGAAAGCTTCTGGCCATCAGATAAAGCGATCTCTGCAGGTTAGGAGGTTGGTGTTCCCGTTTGATGGCGGCTATGTCCCCAAAATATCAATGTGTTCCTTGTCGAATCGTTCAGATGGTGGAGTAAACGAGCCGAAAGGTACCGTTGTGCGTCGGTGAACTTTCTATTCTCGGTATACTAAGACAACCACGTGCCCAGGCACGTATGTCCTTGTTGATGCCCGCCCAGACGAAACGCTTTGTCACCAGATGTTGCGTGGCCCAGATTCCAGGGTGGGATAGCTTATGAAGGGCATCAAAAATGGTGCGCCGGAAATTGAGTGCAACGACTGGACGTGGTGTGCACGTGGAGACATAAAAAAAATAGGGACATCATAAGGCGGAAAGCGGAAATCCCGAAGATGTAAGGCGCCAGGTGTTGTCTCGTTGCTGGGCAGCAAGTGCGGAGAAGTCGATGCTAACCTGGTTGTTGTCTGTAGGGATGGAAGAGACACAGCGCGAGAGCGCGTCCGCTGCGGCATTGTCTTTTCCGTGCACGTGCCGTATGTCCGTCTTGAATTCCGCGATGAAGGCGAGATGGCCATCTTTTCCTGCCGCTTTTCCCCGTTTAATGTCTTGCAACACCCTTCTAACTTCATAGTTAGTTATAGAAGGAGCCTCTTTAACCTGTTCATTACGACTTTGAATAGAGGTATCGTGACTGCTTTAGGTACTGTAGAGGTCATTATAGAATTCTTCCGCTGCCTTTATTATATCTTCGAGATTGCTGTTGATATTACCCTGTATATCCTTAAGTGCATACATCTTGGTTTGTCCGATGGCTAGTTTCCTTCCCACTGTGTTCAGGCTGTGTCCATATTTTACAGCTTCCTCAGTCTTTTTCACGTTATAATTTCGAATATTCCTTATTTTCTCCTTGCTGATTAGTTTGTACAGTTCCGTGAATTCTACCTAATCTCCTGAGTCGGACACTTTCATTCTTTGTCGTTTCTTTATTAGGTAATTTGTTACTTGGGAGAGCTTACCTAGTGGTTGCCTTGGGGCCTTGGCTCCCACTTCGATTGCTGCTTCTGAAGCGAGCCCTGTTATGCTTTCATTCATTGCCTCTATATGATCTTTGTCTCTCTGTTCTAAGGCTGCAAATTTGTTTGAAAGTGCCAACCTGAATTGGTCTTTTACCCTTACTGCGTCTAGATTGGCCTGTTTCTTAATGACCAATTTTACTCTTTCTCTCTTTAAATTGAGGTGAATCCTAGCCCTCACTATCCTTCGACCACTGCACTTGACCCTACCTAACACTTCTACATCCTGCACTATGGTGGGATCGGCAGAAAGCATGAAATAAATGTTATTTCTCGCTTCACCATTAGGGCTTTTCCAGGTCCCCTTTTTGTTCCAACGCTTCCTGAAGAAGGTGTTAATTATTCGCAGCCTATTCCTTTTTTAAAATTCTACCAGCATCTCTCCTCAAGTGCTCCTAGAATCCACGCCGTAGTTGCCAATTGCTTGTTCACCAGCCTGCTTTTCCCCCCATTTTTGCATTGAAGTTGCCTATGACTACAGCATACTGAGTTTGCACTTTTCGCATCGCTGATTCAACATCTTCATAAAACTTCCATTTCTTCATCATCGTGACTGGAGGTTGGAGCGTAGGTTTTTACTACCTTTATTCTATACCCCTTATTTAGCTTTATTACGACTACTGCTACCCTCTCATTAGTGCTGTAGAATTCGTCAATGTTGCCCGCTGTGTTCTTATAGATTAAGAATCCTACCGCGAACTGCTTCTTTTCTTGTACTCCTCTATAGCAGAGGATGTGGCCATTTGTCAGCACTGTATAAGTTCCACCAGTTCTTCTAACTTCACTAAGGCCAACGATATCCAAAAAAATGCCTGATAAGTCCTCAAAGAGTCCTGCTAGGCTAGCTTCACTCGAGAGGGTTCGGGTGTTAAACGTTGCAAGGGTCAGTCTCCCCTTGCAGCCTGTCCGGGCCTAAAGATTCTTAGCACCCTCTGCTGCGTTCTTTACAGGTCTGACCGCAGCCTTGGGCAAGTGCTCCGCACCTGCTGGAGACTGAGGGCCATTGGGCAATTGAATGATTCATTTGGGAGGGAGTGGACGAATACTGCACCACGTAAGCCAATTCCTGTTCTGGTGAGGGAGTGTCTTGTTAAAGCTTCGTGGGTCTTCTTAATTTGGTAGCACCTGGATTAGTATAGCCGCACTTGCTCTCGGCGTTTTGCCGGTGCCAGGCGCCACTCCAAGCCTAGAGATAAAGTGTACTGAGGGAAAAGGGTTCGAGTATTCCACCTTAAAAAAAGCGAGGATTCAAACTTCTGACTGTGGCAACCGAGTATCCAAGCTAGCTCACTCAGATAACCCTGCGCGCTGTCAGGCCACCTTAGGTCGGTGAATTCCAGCCCAGACGATCCAACGCACCTGAAAACATGCTTGAATTATGCGTGGTATAGGTGTTTTGCTCATCGCGGCAGGTGGCACGGCATAGTATTTCTCAATGGTTCTAACATCGTGGTTTCGGAGCCTCTCGTATGCATGCGGCCATGAACGCGGCTAGATACACGATATATTTTCGGCGAACTTGAACAGCACACAAAAGTAGTGTGGAAAAAGAAGAAAATGAAAAAAAAAGTTTCAGCGCTTACCGCGAATTGTCTAGTCGCGTATGGAGGGAGGTACTCCAAACAGCTCACGGTCTCGTCTGCATGCCTCATGTATCGGAGAAGTATTTCCGAACAAGACGGCACTGATACTGATGCGCCGCGCAAGGCTTAGACGTCGGATGTGAGGAGGGTGCATTGGCAGATACTTTCGCTCCAAGGAGAAATCCTCAATAGCGAGTCGGGCCTCCAAACTCTGGTTCTGAGCCGCGCGTAAAATAGGCGACCTTGGAACCGACCTTGCTCTGTGTTTGGAAAGTGCTTATAGGACGCCTTCTTTAAGCCACAGAGTAAGCGTCTGCGATCAGTTAGACATTCTACACTTGGCGCGGGAAAGCTATTGATGTCCCTTTTGCCGCCGCACTTGCAATACTTGCAAGCTCGTGATTTACAGGTGTACAAACAGAAACCCGCGAAAACGAATATAAGTGCAAATGTAGGATAAATAAATGAACGCAAAGTACGACCTTTCTTTACTTGATGAAAATCTGTATGCCATCACTATTCACTATTCGCAGGCCTGTCGTTTTATCAGTCACGGAGAATAAGCGGCTGACTTCGGCGCTCGCACCACTTGCCGCTTCTAGTGGTGCTGCGGGGAGTTTCCCTGAAAACTACAGGGTGCCGTGCACTTTCGGCTACATTACCGAAGGTACGATGGTACCAGCATTCGCCTTGCCATGATGAGGGCGGCGAGCGGCTGCGCGAGAAAGAGCGCTGGCGTTCAGAAGATAGAGCGGCGATCTGGTCTGGCAGTTTGCAGATCTCCTCGAGCAATTCATCACGCAGGCTTTGCAGGGAGGGCGAAGGTGGCACAGTGGACGCGTGTGAACATTCCACGACTGAAACCGCGGGACTTGATGTGTTCACGACGGAGTCAGCAAGTTGTGCTAGCTGGGACACGGGCAAACTGCTAGCGGTTTCCAGAACCATGCGTAAGGAGTTGGGCAAACATTGTAAGAACGATTCTCGAAGCAAATCTTGATCGAATGTGGTTGCCTTGTCTCCAAGGAGCCGTTGAAAAAGACGCAGGAGCTGCGAAAGTTTGTGATTCCCGAGCTATTCAGTTTGGAGAAGCTGCTGTAGCCGTTGCTGTTCCGACATTGTCATGTGTTTGATGAGTTCGATCGTCAGGATGTCGAAAGAGTCTGTCACCGGGGGTTGAAGGGTCATGTCGCGAAGCTCGGTGGCAATCTTGGGCGGCAGCTAGGATACTAGATGGTTAAATTTTTAAGTCTACGATGTGACTCGCGCGATGGCGAACTGACTGTTTCCTTGAGCGATCCAGAGTTCCGGGTCCGCTGGCCAGTACTAGGGTAACCTCAGCGAAAGAGCAGTCACATTGCTCTGTGGTGCAGGGGTTGTTCGATCGCTATCATCCGTAGCGGTGGTTCCGCGCTGATCATTCGAAGAGTTGCGGTTGCCGTCAGCCATGTCCCATATCCGTGGTCACCAAACTTGTGGCGTGAATAATCAGTGATGACGATGAGCCACAATAAACAGGAGCATATTACTGAGCAGAAGGCCCTAGCTAACGGTCATTCCTCGGCGGATCTGTTGGCCCTCGCACCGGCCGCGAGTGATCTGAGTCACGTGCCCGCTTCGCTTCCTAGGCAATTGCCTGTTCCTAGACAGCCGCCGTTCTCATCTTCCTCGGCGTCGATGCTGCTACAAGAGCATAAGTTTAGCCACAAGTTGAGGTACTGAAGTGTCTGGAATAATTAAAATTAGACATCACTGATTCATCATCAGTCTGGTTACGCCCACTGCAGGGCGAAGGCCTCTCCCATACTTCTCCAACTACCCCGGTCATGTACTATTTGTGGCCATGTTGTCCCTGCAAACTTCTTAATCTCAACCGCCCACCTAACTTTCTGCCGCCCCCTGCTACGCTTCCTTTCCCTTGCAATCCAGTCCGTAACCCTCAATGACCATCGGTTATCTTCCCTCCTCATTAGATGTCCTGCCCATGCCCATTTCTTCTTGATTTCAACTAAGATGTCATTAACGCGCGTTTGTTCCCTCACCCAATCTGCTCTTTTCTCATCCCTTAACGTTACACCCATCATTCTTCTTTCCATAGCTCGTTGCGTCGTCCCGAATTTAAGTAGAACCCTTTTCGTAAGCCTCCAGGTTTCTGTCCCGTACGTGAGTACTGGTAAGACACAGCTGTTATACACTTTTCCTTTGATGGATAATGGCAACCTGCTCTTCATGATCTGAGAATGCCTGAGAAACGCACCCCAGCCCATTCTTATTCTTCTAATTATTTCAGTCTCATGATCCGAATCCGCGGTCACTACCTGTCCTAAGTAGATGTATTTCCTTACCACTTCCAGTGCCTCGCTACTTATCGTAAACTGTTGTTCTCTTCCGAGACTGTTAAACATGACTATAGTTTTCTGCAGATTGGTTTTTAGACCTACCGTTCTGCTTTGCCTCTCCAGGTCAGTGAGCATGCATTGCAATTGGTCCCATGAGTTACTAAGCTAGGCAATATCATCAGCGAATCGAAAGTTACTAAGGTATTCCCTATCAACTCTTATCCCCAATTCCTCCCAATCCAGGTCTCTGAATGCCTCCTGTAAAGACGCTGTGAATAGCATTGGAGAGATTGTATCTCCCTGCCTGACGCCTTCGTTTATTGGGATTTTGTTGCTTTCTTTATGGAGGTCTACGGTGGCTGTGGAGCCGCTATAGATATTTTTCAGTATTTTTAGATACGGCTCGTCTACACCCTGATTCTGTAATGCCTCCATGACTGCTGTGGTTTCAATTCAATCAAACGCTTTCTCGTAATCACTGATTAGCGCTAACGAGCGGGCCAACTGCCTGGCGCGTGAATTCACGAACCGCGCTCGAGCTAACGGTCCGGCTCTCTCGCAGGATTGCCCCTTCAAAGATAATCTTACGACCTTTCATGAAATTACGTCACATTACAGACATAGCAGGAGGAAATTCCCTCCCCCCAGCCCGAAACTGAACAGGGCTCAGGCTGTTACTTTCAGGATTTTACAGACGAGATCCTACCTCACCTCGAGAGCGCTTAGTTGGATAGACCCGAACTTCCCGCAATCGTGCTCCAAATGCGGTCACGCTTGCTGCTCCTTCGACCACATGCTCTGGCTGTGCCCGTACAACGCGGGCTCCGACTTTCATGACAAGTCCAAGTGGGACGCCTTGCTGAGGAGCTCGGAGTTCACAAACCAGCTACAGGCCATCCAGAGGGCCCGCGACGTCGCGGAGAGTCACCACCTCCCTGTCCCGTCGTGGGCGGAGCCACCAACTTGATCGGGGAGCTTTCGGTTCCCCCCAATCGGGTTCCTCAGGACACTCTAATAAAGTTCTTGTCACTGTCACTGATTAGCGCACACCAAAGCACAGAATCGTAGACTTCACAGGCACGCCACGTGAGCAGGACTTTGATGAAATTCCTGAAAACCCGGAAGTAGAAAGCAGAAGTAATAACGTCACTAATGACGTCACACACAAGAAGGTGGAAAGATATTTAACTGGCTATATATTGGAAAACTATTGCCTCCGAGTTTTTTTCGTGCGTTGCGTTCGCCTAGAGGGCAATAACGTTGAGATACGAGTGCCACTAAGAGACACCTAAATCAAAGATTAGGGTCGCCTACCATTTTTTTTCCATGAAAGTCACACAAAAACTACCCAAATGCGTGCTCTTTTGCAACATTTTAGAATGTTGGTGTAGAAGAGGTCCGCGGTGTTCCCACAGTCCAGCCAATAATCGTAGCTATTCTTTCAGATGACCAGCAATGGTCATTTGCAATGAATCAGTAACGTGCTGTCACTGGTGGGAAGCAAAGTCAGGGCAAAATCACCGACTTTATGTTCTCGCTGCTTGTTCTTGTCGCCGTAATATTTCGTTAGAGTCCCCTGCACTCGGCCTAAATTCTGTTGCGCCAACTGCAATGTCTGCTTGAGGCGATGTCTTGTGTCAAGTACATCCCCATAAGTCGTCTTCATTTCTTCATTGTCACGCTCCTCTGTCCAGAGCTCGCTCAATTGGCTCAGAAGCACTCTGATATGACAGCCGTAAGTTCGAAAGGTGAGAATCCCCAAGCTCGCTTGCAGGGCTTCACGATAGGTGAACAAAAAAGGCGCTAGTAGGTCATTCCAAGAGTTCGGAGATTCTTGAACGAGCTTCCGCAACATCTGTTTCAACGTTCCATTAAACCCCTCGACAATTCCATTCTACACAGTGTGATACGGAGCGCAACTGATATGTTTAATAGTCAAGAGCTCATTAACTTGTTTCATGAGGTCCGACGTGAAGCAGGAAACGTGGTCGCACCAAACTTTTCATGGGAAGCCAATGCGAAAGAACATCGCTATGAGGCCTTCTGCAGCAGTAGCGGAGTCAATGGCCGTCAGAACCACAGCGTCGGGGAAGCGTGGCGCAATGTCCCCAAGTGTGAGCGTGTACCGGTGACCTATTGTGAAAGTTGATGTTAGAAGACCAATATATCAACGGTCACACGTTCAAAGTGCGTTTCAAGGTAAGGCATGCGTTCTAGAGGTGCTTTTCCAAGCTTGCCTTTCGGTAGAGTTCTTTAACAGGCGCAATAGAATCTGACGTACCTACAGATCTTGCCTAGTATGCCAGGTCAATAAAATGCCTCAAGAACGTGATCGATCATTTTAGTGCTAATGACAATACAAATAAATGACAATGATTAATGATAAAAAATTATCTTCTCCATAAAGAATGTAAAACGTGTGGATGCTTGGCCAACATATTCATTGTACACTTTAGCCTTGCAACCGTCCAACGTCTTGTGTCTCCTGTTCTTCAGGAAAGCTCTTCCGGGTCATGTCACCAGGTGCCAGTCTTTGTGATCGCCCAGGAGCTTTTATACCGACCAAAAGCACATTTGGCTAGTTGTTTCAGTCAGATTAGCAGGCCACATTTGTAGTTGTCGACTCGTCGCTGGAAAAAGTCACGCTACGAAGGAACATTTGCCAGAATGATACCACAGAGCTGCGATGTCATGCACTTCACTTCAAAACATAGGCAAACCGGATTTGGACCTCGGCCTCAAGGACTACGATGCTACTTCTATCGACCAATAACAGAGTAGCAATGGTGCCTATGAGTGCTTTACCCAGCATGAGGTGTCGGCGCTTGCTCTCCAGCAATATAAGAGCATTTCAACCGCACTCTCGGAGTGTACGACCAAAGTACGAGGGCGAATCAGAAAGTCCTTGCCGCTATTTTTTAGCCAATTACAGCTGTAATTGCGAAATCAGCACATCCATTCCCAGCGGTGGACCTTTCTTGAACCGGCCTTATCTGCCGGTAGCTCCGCGTCACGGCGCTCTTGTTCAAGATGGCGGTCGTGCTTCACACGTCCACGGCGTACCAAGTCTGAGTTGTATGGGGCAAGGGACGAACACCCATTGAAATCCACAGTGAAATGCAACCCACGTATGGGGAAAGGTGTCTCACTTTGAAAAGTGTGCATACGGAGGTATCAGTGCTGGCGGCTTTTTAGAATTGTTGAATGTCTACTTGATGTCTACCTATGCTACCTGGGAGAAGGGAACTTATCTGCAGAAGGAGGGCATCTGTATTGATTCTTCTATAGCGCCTGTACTCAGCGACTTACTTTTAGTCAAATGTGATAGGAATATTAACATCAAATTGCACGGTTTAAACGTTGTTCGTATTTTTAGATACGTCAACGATTTTGTAGTTCTCCATTACGTTCCAAATAACAACGGTGATTTTACTAGTAGTGTGCGAAGTGTGCACAATGTTCTTTTTAAATATGTTCAAAATCCAGTAACCTTCACGCATGAGCTTTCCAAGAAAATAACATTCGGTTTTTAGACCTACGCCTTCAATTTTTGACGCAGCACGTGTGCTGGATGTTTGAGCCAAGGACGAAGAAGCCATTACTTCCATTTGGGTCTGCACATTCTAAACTCGTGAAGAGAAGTATTATAGTGTCTTGCCTCACGAATGCCCTGAAAAAGTATTTTGTCCACAAGGCGCAAGAATGCTTTCAGTCGCAGCTATAGCGCCGCAGTCTAGCTGGATATACCTTATGCTTGCAGGTTGATGCCACGGAAGGCATACTTAAGAAAGTAAAAAGAGCTGGTCGCGCACGGACACAGTTTACAGAAGGGAAAAGTCGTCATAACGCTAACAAGGCAGTTATTGCATATTTCTTTGGTATTTCACAATACCTTAAGATGGTTGGCCGGAGTGAAAATGTTGATGTTTCTTCCGCACCTAGAAAACTGCTGTCACTTAGTGAGCAGACTCGCGCTGTCTTCGAAGGGAAGGCCCAGTTTAAAACTGAACACAGACAGCGCTTCACACAACGTGCCCAGTGTATCGTATAGGAGACACCTATCTCCTATGATAAAGTCTGTATCGAGCAAACCGGCCCATGCATTAACAATGGGCTTAGGGAACACCACAACAATGTTAGCAACACAATTCAAGGTCATATAGACATACATTGTTGCGAATGTGAGTGTAAACCTCTCTTCAATAAATGCACGATTGCATCTGGCAGCAAATCAAGGCTTACTAGGGAAATTATCGAGGTTGCCGCAATTTCACGTGCGGGAGAAAGTTGTCCATCGATAGCCCTGTGTGAAAAACAGCTGACCTTCCTAAATTCAAATGCCTGGGTGCGGTGGCGTCATGAGCAGGTTTTGAGTGCATGTGTGATCTTAATGTTTTTTTTTTTTTTTTTAGGCCAAGTGTTTACTATAGAACTAGCTGCACGAAGGCAAAATCAACATTTCTGTTTAATGTCAGAGCTGCGTCTGTGTAGTGTGCGTGCCTACTTTGTCTCCGTCAGTTCCCGCACTGCAGCCTTTTACTATCCATGAAAAAGTGCAGCTTCGCTGAGCTGTAGTCGATCTTCCTCACATATGAAGCCCCGGACCGTGTTGCGAGAGCGATGCTCAGTTAGAGAAATCTCTCCGAAAGTCACAAGGTTTGAAAGGTTTTGAAACTGAAGCTTGTGTCGCACCTCTAAAAGGAGGTAACCATTTGCCATTTTAGTTGTCTTGTAACCTTGCCCTATAGTTTCAGTTAAACACTTGGCTCGTAGAAATGGATGGCGACAGGGTTCTTACTGTCTTGTCAGGAATTTCAGTGTGGATTACATGGAACCTCGGAAAGCTTTCTTTCACTCGGTTCAGGAACGCAAATGTTTAATGGGTGCGCCATCAGAACGATGAGGTAGTGTATGGAGAAAAGATGAGGCCATAAAGGTTCACGTTTGTTCGGTAGCGATGGCAGCTACCCACCACGGAGCCAACCAAGGTGATGACACATTGTCTTTGTAAAGGGAGTTGTATGCGCCAACCGTACATCGCTACTGTAACCTAATCTAACATACCCAAGTGTAGATATATCACACCAGGTTGACATTAGGCACCGCAAATTAGGGTAAAAGGAAAGAAGGAGATAGGAAACAAAGAAGCGAAAAGGCAAAAGGGCTTGGGGAGGAACAGGAAAAGTCGATTGCGATTTCCCCCAGGCGGGTCAGTCCGGGGGTGCCGCCTACGTGATGCGCAGGCCAAAGAGGTGTGTTGCCTTCGGCGAGGGGCCGTAAAGGTCCAGACGCCTGGCATCAGCTCAAACTCCAGGATCCAATTTTCCCCGGTTACGGCTAAGCCGCGCACGGCTAGACGCCTGAGTGTCCAACTCCCATGTCTTCGGGTCCGGGATTTAGCAACACATCTAACGCCTCCTGACGCTGATGCCCCTCTGGTGACGACCACCTTTAAGGCGCTGCGTAACTTCGTTGGCTTATGTTCATAGCTTCTATGTTTTGCCTGTTATTTTCTGCGCTAATTGCACCTCCAACCTTCCTTTCACAGAATAATAGTACACTTTAAACTTGATCAGATAATGCCTGCCTGACTTAATTATCCGCCAAATGTACGGGACAGTGACCCGAATGCAGAATGAACTTAACACCGACGCCAGTGGTGTCGGCTTCGCTAAGCGTAAGACCGGCCTTGGCGTAATCACTTACGCCAGTTGTGCCTACACGAAACCTGAGACTAATTCAGGCACGTACCCAGGATCTTCTTTCGGGGGGGGGGGCGGGGGGGGGCAACCCAAGGTAACCTTTCTATGCGAATGGGGGGGGGGGTACCTTTACTAGTACAAATGTGAATAACGCCCACCATTCGGCATATACACGCGTAAACCCACAAAAGAGAAATGATATAAGGTGTATTTTACAGGCACGCCTGTGCGATACACATTTCCTTTACTTGGCAAACAAAGAACCACGTCAAATGGACTCGCGCAGGAAAGAAGCGCAGGAAAAACACTGCCAAGAACAGGCAAAGAAGCGAAAGTGAAAAATAAAGATTACTTTAGTAGAATAGAACTTAAATAAAAGCAGTTGGCAACAAAGGCACACGGACCGCGCCGAGGTGTGTTACTCCACCAGCCAATCACAGAAGCAAACAAAATCGTCATCATGTGGCCTTTTCAAAATGGCGTCGTACTTGATACCTCCGGGGCGTCTGCTGTTTGTTCTTGAAGAGTATTTTCATCGGTGGAAGCAAGCAGGTGTGCAACAGACATGGACAAAATGTATGGAGTCTGAGCATTTCACTCTTCAAAAGTCTGCGGTGGAGTTTATTTCACTGCTGAAACCGTTTTACTCATGAAACTTCACTGCCAACTGAAGTGAAACTTCCCCACAAATAGTTGTAGCGAAGCAATCATGTTATTTCAGCTCAATAAAAAATTAGGCATTCGCCATTTCACTATAATAGGTGAGGGGAAATGTATAAAATTACGCGCTAATAATTTTATTTTTGTAGTTACCGCGTTATTTGGGTAACAGGAAAAGTTTGAAGTACGAATTATTTGCAGCCTCGCGGAGGAACAGTGGCTGGCGGTTATGAGGGCGTAAGCGAGGCTTCATTGCAGACTTAAGTTGTATCCGACTATAGTAGCGTTTCTTGAACTTATGGAACAATCACACTTCTTTTGGATCCCTCGTTTATGCTCTAACAAGTGCCACAACATACTCGTATTGTTATTTGGGAAGTTACGTAACGACGCGTGGCCGCCAGTCACGTACAACCGCGTATGGCGCAGGAAGCTGCAATTCCACACGTGCTGCGCGCATCGCGGAAAGTTAGAAAAACACACACATGAGCACAGCAGAGAAGTGGCTACGTTAGGCGGCTCAAATGATAACTGTAGAAGCGGCGTGCATTCAGAACACACGGAATTGTCCGCCACTTATGCCGCCGTTTTCTCTACCTTTTTAATTAAAAAGATATTGATCTATAAATATTTGCATAAACAACGGTTAAATTGGTTAATTTTCGCTTTTCCTTCCTGTTTGGCTGTTGCCTTGGCTCTCTCCCTTAGTAGATCGCTTAATTTCTCAAATCCTTGCGATTCTTGTTTCTAGTTAGCAATTTTGCACGAGAAGAGCTGTACAATTAGGGAAAAACCAGACGAGTTAACGGGTGACAGCCATGTTGCCTATGAGTTTAAGGGTTATTAGAATGTTAGATAATGGACGCTGTCTCCCTTTCTTTTATTTTCCACCTTATCTAACCCGTATCACGGGTATATGGTTCCGAGGATCTGTCAGCGTCGCGGCGAGCCGTCAATCGAGGAAATAATGGAACAAAAAGAAAAGTTAAACGCAATTGGCATTTTCTCTGGCCGCAACTCGTTCCACGTGCATACAGACCAGCTGACCACGAACTGAATCCCTTTCCTGGTCCCTGCATCAGTCTATACGAAGAAGGTTGAACTAGCGAAGCAACAACGATGCGCGTGACCGTTGAATAGACGGTGACAACTGAATGCATCTCGAGTTAATCGCGCGGGCACCGAATTGATGAGGAAACTGGCCTGCACTTCCCAGGAGACGCCGATAACTACCGCCATCCAAAAGGAGTGAGAAAGGCAGCAAAATGTTGACCGCCGAATAGCTGTCAAGTCTCAACATTGATTTGGAGGCGCTTTAGGAATGTGTGTGAGAAGTGCTGGCGTGGGCGGGGAGGTGGGGGGGGGGGGTATGCGTCAATTTCCGAGGGGGAGGGGCGAGCCCCCGGGCCCCCCGTTGGGTACGTGCCTGGACTAATTACTCGGTTACAAAAAAAGAGGGTCTGGCCATCGCATCCGCCTTTCAACAATTACGCCAGCAGAGTCTTTGACTTGGTAACGAACTGTTATGCTCTCTGCTGGTTGTCTTCTCTGAAAGACGCGCCTTACTCTCGGGGCCCTCAGAAAACAAAAAAAGTCGTAGTTATGCTCGAACGGCGAAGCATCGATTGCGATAGCGAATTATTGGACAGTTAGCTATACGAAGTAAGGACAGTAGTATTATCGGCCGTATGCATCTCACTCGATGACTGCGGAAACTCGCTGTCAAAACGCTGTAATGAGGAAGCGCAGCAGCAGCAGCGAGCGAATTGACCTTCGTGCTGCGTCTCGCATCAATGCGAACGAAGCCGCGAAAACACAGGGCGCGGCGGACTGTGTCCCCGTCGCAGATGGCTTGCAAGGTACAGATCGCGCACGCGACTTAACAATTGCTAGTAGGTACAGCGGCGCGTGGCACTTTTGGAGGCGCCGGACGTTTGCGCGCATGCGCGAGTAAGAGCGGCGCGAGAGACAAAAATTAGGGGCTTTGCTCCTTGAGTATACCGTATTTAGTCACATAATTAGTGTACCTTTTTTCAAGCGGAGATTTCGGGACACATCCGAAATAACGTGCAATATATGTAGTAACGCGCACTGTATATACATTAAAAAGACAATAAATTATAGCACAAACAAAGAGTACTTGTTTATTCAACTAGCACGTACTTTAACCAGCCAGATCGGGTCATGAACGGTCTAGTCGGAATCACTGGTGGTGAGGTGCGACTGGGAATCATCGTGGCAGCCGCAGTCACCACCCTCACAAAGCGCATCGTCCTCGAGACGCTAAATCCTTGAAAGAACCAAATAAAGTTTCTCTCCATCGAGCGCGTTCGCCTTCTTGAAGCTCTTCTCGACAATAGTGGGAGAAACCAGGTCCCACGCTGCGAGTATCCACTCGCAGACCGTCTCTAGTGGCGGTCTCTTTATTCTACTTGTGGGAGTGAGCCCATGCTCTGCGCTCGCCATCCATTCCACGTACATCTTGCGCACGTAGTCCTTGAAAGGTTTATTTACGGAGACGTCCAAGGGCTGCAGAACAGATGTTAGTCCGCCCGGAATAATTGCTAGGTTGGTCTTCTTGTCCTGTAACTTCTCCTTTACGCTGTCCACGAGATGTCCTTTGAAACTGTCGAGCACCAACAGCGATGGCAGTCGCAGTAAGGCCCCCGGTCGCTTAACCCAGACAGTGTCGAGCCAGTCGTTCATCAGTTCTTCATTCATCCAGCCTTTTTCTTGGGCGCGGATATGAATACGGCCTTCAGCCTTCAATTTGGGCAATGTCTTCCGCTTGAAGATCACGAACGGCGGTAGTTTTCGGCCATCAGCTGTCACGACAAGCATAACCGTGAAGCGTTGCTTTTCACAGCCAGTTGTCTTTATAGGAACGGACGAGACGCCTTTCTCTTTCACTGTTGCGTAAGGTGGCATATCAAAGTCAACGGGGTTTCGTCTGCGTTCCCAATCTGGGACATGACGAAGTTTGCAGTTTTGCGTAGCCCAATCACAAAGCGGTGAAACAGAACAACCTTCTCCTCGTAATCAAGTGGCAACCGCTGGCAGAGGGTCGTTCTTCGTCTGAGAGACAGTTGATGGTGTATCATCAAGCGCGTCACCCACCCTCTGCTTGTGTTGAACGTCGCAGCAGGGACTCCTTTCTCCTGCGCTATCTTTCTTGCCTCGAACTGCAGCATGTCGTACGACACGGCGATACCAGAGGAGCTAAGCTCTCGCACATACTTGAAAAACGTCTTCTTCAACGGCAGGAAACCTTTCTTGCTTCGGTCCTCGGAATTCTCTCCTTCCAGGTCTTGTATTTACAAGCGAACTCCTCTGCTTTCTCCAGTACCGAACGCGACTCTCAATCACGCTGAAGTCCTTGGCGGCGGCACGGTTCCCGTTTTCTTCGGCAAACTCAATAACAGCGAGCTTCAATTTCGCCGTATAGTTATTGTAGCCCACCGCAAGTGAACAGCGAAAACGCGACTGGCTGATGGCGATACCTAAACTTCCGAAATCAAGCAAACATGCGCTGCAGCGCAGACGCAGAGGACGCAGGACAACGAGGGGAAAAGTTGGCGCGACTGGCCCTCGCACGCACGCCTCCGATGCAGAAAATAGTCCGCGCCATGTGCGTGCATGCATTCACGTGGCAGGAGAGAAGGGGAGATAGAGGGAGGCAAACGCTCAAGCAGTTCCGACAACCCGTGAACAGGTTCGCGTGTTCGGTACGGTTACTATATAATTATATTATAATATATTATATTAGAATATTATATTCTAGGGACCATAGTTCGGGGGCTTCCGGAGAAAAGAACGAAGTCCTCGGAAGAAGGGACTTCGCACTCGCAGCCCGCCTTGCGTATGACTCCGCTCTCCTGCTCGGCGATGGGCTTGGCCGTCCAATGTTTCTCCGTGCGCGCGCGCCGGCGTGCGGGCTCGGGCGGGACCGGAAGCGCAAAATATTCGAGTAAATTTTTTTTGTAGAGCTGGCTAAATATTAGCGGTGAGCAAATTATCCTTAGACTCTGCTAGGCACGGAGAAGTTCCTTAGCGCGTTTTGTGCGTTCGTTTCTAGGCGTGCAGTCATCGCTCAGTGGGCTCGAGTTCGCGCTCGGACGCCGGCGCGGTGAAACAGGTGATCGCAGGTGTTTCCGTGGGAGCAGTAGGGACCGTGGAAGAGGCCGGTCCACATATATTGAAAGTCTAGCCTTGATGCGCCTTGGCAACCACGGTTGAACGCGCGTGGCTGAAAGGGCGCTGGCGAGGAGAATACGTCACGCGCCCCTAACGCATTTTACGCTAGCCTCACCTAACGCTAACCTAACAAGGCCGAGACCGAAAGACAATAATGCTCACGACGTAAGCGTTGAGAATACGCCACCCTAACGGCTTTTGCGATAACCTAGCATAACGTAACGTTGACGAAACCCAACCTAAGTTAACGTTAACCTAGTGTAACGTAACTCAACGTGGCCGACACGCAAAGACAATTATACGAACGGCGTAACCGCTGTCAGAATACGCCGCGGCACCCTAACGCCTTTTATGCTAACGTAACGCAACCTATGCTAACCTAACCCATCGTGGACGAAACGCAAAGCGAATAATCCTCACTGCGTGACTTAGGGCAATCACGTTAAACTGTGGTTGTTAAGGCGCTGTGCGTTTATTTCACCCAAATGGGACCACTCAAAAATGCTCCTGAAAAGTCCGGGAGAGCAGGCCCGGCCTATACTACGGCCCCTATCGCTACCCCGGGAAAATCAAGGGTGCTTTCTTTTTTTGAAGGTAGGGCACCGTAAGGCACGACAGTTATAATGTGGCATAACTGACTCAGCACCAGCGCCGCACGCAAGTGAATGTCTATCCGACGCACCTTGACACACAGCCATCCCCAAATGGTGCCCGCTGCTCTACCTGCTTCACCGTGGAGGCAGCCAGCGTCCGAGCGTAAACAAACTCGACACCCCTCCGTCATGCCGGCACGCCTAGGGACAAACGGAAGCAACACGCGCAAAGAAACTTGTCCACCGTAGGAGTGCCTAGGCAGAGTCACATATTCAAGGAGCAAAGGCCCCCAGATTTTCTCTCTCGCACCAGCTCTTACTGCCACCTACTTTACTACACAGAAAGCGCTGCGAGAAATGCCAGGATCCGCTGTACCTGCTAGCAATTGTAAAAATGCCAGCCGGTGCAGAACACGCGCGCTACCCATGGCGGACCCATCGCAGGTGGCTTTCAAGATACAGCAGCTCGAACAGGCGCCCAGGCCGACGCTTTCACTGAGACCTCAGACTCTGCCCAGGCGGCGCTGCGGAAAAACCCATCGCAGCCTTGTCGCGAACTGAGCAGTGCAAGGGCCGCTGTCCGCAAGCGAAGGTGCATAGGCCACAATGGACCCTCCGCTTTCGTTTGTGTTGAGGCACGGTTTTCTAAAAATCAAGGACCTGGAAAGCTCCTTCCGCCCATCCACGCTTCGGAAGGGAAGCTCAGCAGGGCGAGGTACGTGTACAATATAAAACAAGTCTCAGGTGTTATTTCGGCGTGCTGCAACTCGCAAGTAGAGAGAGTATCACATTTGTTTATATGCATATCAGCATAAAAATGTAAACATTTAAAATTGGTTCATATTCAAAATGTCCTGAACACAATACTTAAGTATCTCCTATATTTTTATGTATTTTATCGTAATGTTTTTTCTCGCATTTATTCACAGAGAGTAAATCCTTCCCTAGCCTTCTTTCAAGGCAGCAAACAGAAAACGTTTTCCAAGGCAGCAAACAGCGTGCTAACATAACGAAAGTAAGCTTCCTACGATGCCTGCGCGCCGCATCTTTCTGTCTCGCGGGAGCTACAGCATCGCTCAGTACCCTTCAACTTTTCGCAGACACTTCAAGCAACACATGCGCACAAGTAAATGTAAATCAACGCGACATTTTTTTTACACACGTGCGTTACTTCGCAATTACTAATCCAGTGCTCCTACAGCAACTTTATTGCTCAAATTTTAGAAACCCAATCGAGCAGGCTCAGCACATTGCGAAATGTGCTTGTTGCATGTATCGGCGCAGGACATGCAAAATACCGAAACTAGAATGAGCTCGCGATACCACGATGCTCTAGAACAGGATTTTGAATTCATAAGCGAACCAAAATGTTTGGTTAAACCGACCTGCCAAATCTCTCCATTCCACTTGTTGAGTCAAGCGGAGGCGGACGGAAAATATCGATGGCACATACGCTGGATGGTTCGCAACGTTGTTTTTTCTGTTGCCAACGAAGTGGCGGCTGCAGATTGAGTTTTCGCTTGGTTGCCACGGTCTTCCGTCGGGGCTACCCAACATAATTACAGCAGAACATTATCGCGCGTTCTCATGAGAGCCGCTGTGCTGTGGGGAATGCAGTAATTCGATTACCCAACACATTGAACGGGCCGGCCCGTAACCAGCGTTCTCGCATTTCCCCTTCATGCGATCGCGATGGAAATCGGTAAAACTAACGCTGTTATTCAGTCCTTCACGTTCATGGCAATTTACAACACAAAAGTAGCGTCGATTGCGCCGTTTCTTCGTAGCGCACGGAGCCATCGAGGAATTCTGTCGCTTCCGTCAACAGTCTGACGACAGCAAGCGCTTTATGGCAGTTCGGCTGCGCGTCCGACTAGCGGAGAAATTCATAGCTCTCTGTCTGGGTGTTAAATGCGCAAAACACTCGCAATATGAACCATAATCTAGTTAAATCATTCTTTCACAGTCGCTAGCTGCATAGGCAACTTAGCAAGGTAGTCGAGCTTCGCACTACTCAATTACTGCCCCTTCGCAACGGCAGGTGGCGCTACGCGTCTTGCAAAACTCGAGAGTATGATGTTGTTTGTAGTTTCGAGGACAAGAGCTTGATTTCATCGTGTAGGATTTGAGTGTTGTATTTCTTCTTTTGTATTTTTAGGCGGTTAACTTTTCTTTTTAAGTGAATAACCTCGCGTGACCCATGGATTAGACGCACTCGTTTTCCTAAGATTAATGGGCACAATCAGATGGAATACAAGCATGCACAGTGTTCTTGAACTTGGACCACATCGAATTTACACCATAAGAATCTTTACTAGCACTATTTAGAAGTTAACCAAATGATAGTCCCAATCTCTCTATAATACTAATCTCACCCGTAGAAGAAAAATCAGCGCCCCTTCCAGTCCGTGAAGACGGTCGAAAACCGAAACACCAAGTGTTAGACCATGCGAGTTCAACTTCGCAAACAGTTTATATTGTAAATCTTTTATTTCACCACTTTCGCTTTTGCTTGCTTCGCGTGGTGGGCATGCTGTTTGTTTTTTCGGGGCGCGCCGCTCTAGGACGCGCAACTCGGCTTCCCGGCGCTGCCGATGCGTTTCCGCGTCTCGGACGCGCACTTCGGGATAGGCCTGTCGTTTAAAGGGACACTAAAGACAAACATTAAGCCAAGCTTAGCTCTTGCGCCGTAAAACACCATTAATCATCATTAAGTCAAGCTAAAGTGGTAAATTAGTGCTCGAGAACGTCTATGGCGTCAGTGTTATCGTGAACAGCTACTTTAGTAATCGAGAAATTGAGGTAAATGCAGGACACGATTAGAGACTCCCTGGGGGCATTCAAGTACTAGCCCGATGACGAAGGCACTCTTCATTATAATTTTGAAAATGCTACTTGTCGAGTTCTATTTTGATTTTTTTTAGAAAAAAGAACCGACTGACGCTACCCTTGACAACGACGCGGGAAGTAGAAAGGTTTTGTTTTCTCCACTCTGCGCCACCCGCGCTTTCGGTTTCAGTAGTTTTGTTATCGCGCATTGCGGCGCTGGTTTTCATGGCTCGTAAAACTCACACAAACTGCAAGTAGCGGAGAATGCCAATTCCATGCGACGTCGCGTGATTCCCGAACGGTCCACACCACTTGGCCAAGAGTAGCTGCAGCGGCAAATCCAATGCTCTGTGTTAACTCGGTTTCTCCATGGCCAGGCGTTTGCGTTTTGCGCAGAAATTCGCAGCGCCGCCTGCTGGGCGTCTTTTCGCTCACGCATGGCAGTAAAGGGCGGTGATGGCGTAGGCAACGTCACCACTCCCCGTTCGAGGGCAGACGATTTCAATTGCGCAGAAGGTATGCGGACGTTCTAGACGCATTTTTCTCGTAAACTAAATTTTTCCTTGGCATGAAAGAAGCGCTGCGACGTGTATGGAATAAGGTTTTGGAAATCCACGCCCACTTCGTATTTGCCTTTAGTGTCCCTTTAAACTCGGCATCTCTGGCGCGCAGCTCGGGGCCGGCCCTACGACGACAAGCCCGTTCACGAGACAACTGTCGCTGACGCTCGCAGTAAGCAGCTTCTTCCTCTAGAATACGCACTACGCGTGGTCTTCCTATAGTTGTAGCTGGGGTAGAATGCACAGAACCACTTATCCAAAGCTCCGTATATTGGGCGCAAGGCCCATCACTGCAGATGCGGGCGCTGCAATCGTTTTGACGATTGCTTTGATTGGTTTGACGATTGACGCCACGCGCTTCTAGTATCGCGTTTCAATCGCTGGGCACTGTTCGCTGGCCGCAAACTGCCAGCATAACATTTGTTTCTTTTGAGGCAGGGTGGAATCGATCGTCGATAAATTCGATGCCGATCTGGTTCGATCGCCGACAATGCACCGTGTGACAACCGTATAAGATTCGCGTATAAGATAGCATTCTCACGTGGCGAAAGGGGTCACTCAAACCCCTTTCCCCCTGTTGAGCTCTTCCTCTCCCGCCAGGTCACGTGGCCTGAAGTACGACAACGACGGCACAGGGACTGCATAAACAGCTTCGCTGTAAAAACTGGCACGCGAGTTACATTAGTTAGTTTGTTCGTGTAATGGAACTAAAGTGAACTAAGAGAGCATTATGATCTCAAATACCATCAACATCTCATTGAAATTTACCGGGGATGTTACTGCGTACAAAGACAAGATCTAGACAGACATACTGGTACCTCGAATGCGCGTGCAATCTTTGACCAGCTGGTTTAAATCGAAGTAAAGCGCAATGTCATCGAGTTCTTCATTATTAGCTACATCACTATTACGAGCTGAAAGTGTAAACCAATCAATAGCCGGGAGACTGAAATCGCCACACAAAGCAATCTCGATATTAGTGTTCGTACTGCTCATAATGTAGTTTTTCAAAAACCTGCCGCGGCTGCTCAGTGGCTATGGTTTTGGGCTGCTGAGTGCAAGGTCGCGAGATCGAATCGCGGCCACGGCGGCCGCATTTCATCATCATCAGCATCAGCCTGGTTACGCCCACTGCAGGGCAAAGGCCTCTCCCATTGGGGCCATGTTGTCCCTGCAAACTTCTTAATCTCATGCGCCCACCTAACTTCCTGCAGCCCCCTGCTACGCTTCCCTTCCCTTGGAATCCAGTCCGTAACCCTTAATGACCATCGGTTATCTTCCCTCCTCATTACATGTCCAGCCCATGCCCATTTCTTTTTCTTGATCTCAACTAAGATGTCATTTACCCGCGTTTGTTCCCTCACCCAATCTGCTCTTTTCTTATCCCTTAAAGTTACACCCATCATTCTTCTTTCCATAGCTCGTTGCGTCGTCCTCAATTTCAGCCGAACCCTTTTCGTAAGCCTCCAGGTTTCTGCCCCATACGAGAGTACTGGTAAGACACAGCTGTTATACACTTTTCTCTTGAGGGATAGTGGCAACCTGCTGTTCATGATTTGAGAATGCCTGCCAAACGCCCCCCAGCCCATTCTTATTCTTCTGGTTATTTAAGTCTTATGATCCGGATCCGTGGTCACTACCTGCCCTAAGTAGATGTATTCCCTTACCACTACAAGTGCCTCGCTACCTATGGTAAACTGCTGTTCTCTTCCGAGACTGTTAAACATTGCTTTAGTTTTCTGCAGATTAATTTTCAGACCCACCCTTCTGCTTTGCCTCTCCAGGTCAGTGAGCATGCATTGCAATTGGTCTCCTGAGTTACTAAGCAAGGCAATATCAACAGCGAATCTCAAATTGCTAAAGTATTCTCCATCAACTTTTATCCCCAATTCTTCCCACTCCAGGTCTATGAATACGTCCTGTAAGGAAGCTATGAATAGCATTGGAGAACTACGGTAGAGGACTACGGTGGCTGTGGAGCCGCTATAGATATCTTCCAGCATTTTTACATATGGCTCATCTACACCCTGATTCCGTAATGCCTCCATGACTGCTGAGGTTTTGACCGAATCAAACGCTTTTTCGTAATCAATGAAGGCTATATATAAGGGTTGGTTATATTCTGCACATTTCTCTATCACCTGACTGATAGTGTGAATATGGTCTATTGTTGAGTAGCCGTTACGGAATCCTGCCTGGTCCTTTGGTTGACAGAAGTCTAAGGTGTTCCTGATTCTATTTGCGATTACCTTAGTAAATACTTTGTAGGCAACGAACAGTAAGCTGATCGGTCTATAATTTTTCAAGTCTTTGGCATCCCCTTCCTTATGGATTAGGATTATGTTAGCGTTCTTCCAAGATTCCGGTACGTTAGAGCTCATGCGGCATTGTGTATATAGGGTGGCCAGTCTTTCTAGGACAATGTTCCCACCATCCAACAAATCTGCTGTTACCTGATCCTCCCCAGCTGCCTTCTCCCTTTGCATAGCTCCCAAGGCGTTCTTTACTTCTTCCGGCGTTACTTGTGGGATTTCAAGTTCCTCTAGACTATTCTCTCTCATATTATCGTCGTGGGTGTTACTGGTACTGTATAAATCTCTAGAACTCCTCAGCCACTTGAACTATCTCATCCATATTAGTAACGATATTGCCGGCTTTGTCTCTTAACGCATACATCTGATTCTTGCCTATTCCTAGTTTCTTCTTCACTGCTTTTAGGCTTCCTCCGTTCCTGAGAGCCTGTTCAATTCTGTCCATATTATAGTTCCTTTTGTCAGCTGTCTTACGCTTGTTGATTAACTTCGAAAGTTCTGCCCGTTCTATTCTAGCTGTAGGATTAGAGGCTTTCGTACATTGGCCTTTCTTGATCAGATCTTTCGTCTCCTGCGGTAGCTTACTGGTCTCCTGTCTAACGGAGTTACCACCGACTTCAATTGCGCACTCCTTAATGATGCCCAAAAAATTGTCGTTCATTGCTTCAACACTAAGGTCCTCTTCCTGAGATAAAGCCGAATACCTGTTCTTTAGCTTGATCCGGAATTCCTCTAGTTTCCCTCTTACCGCTAACTCATTTATTGGCTTCTTATGTACCAGTTTCTTCCGTTCCCTCCTCAAGTCTAGGCTAATTCGAGTTCTTACCATCCTATGGTCACTGCAGCGCACCTTCCCGAGCACGTCTACATCTTGTATGATGCCAGGGTTCGCGCAGAGTATGAAGTCTATTTCATTTCTAGTCTCGCCATTCGGGCTCCTCCACGTCCACTTTCGGCTAACCCGCTTGCGGAAAAAGGTATTCATTATCCGCATATTATTTTGTTCTGCAAACTCTACTAATAACTCTCCCCTGCTATTCCTAGAGCCTATGCCATATTCCCCCACTGACTTGTCTCCAGCCTGCTTCTTGCCTACCCTGGCATTGAAGTCGCCCATCAGTATAGTGTATTTCGTTTTGACTTTACCCATCGCCGATTCCACGTCTTCATAAAAGCTTTCGACTTCCTGGTCATCATGACTGGATGTAGGGGCGTAGACCTGTACTACCTTCAATTTGTACCTCTTGTTAAGTTTCACAACAAGACGTGCCACCCTCTCGTTAATGCTATAGAATTCCTGTATGTTACGAGCTATATCCTTATTAATCAGGAATGCGAATCCTAGTTTTCGTCTCTCCGCTAAGCCCCGGTAGCACAGTACGTGCCGGCTTTTTAGCACTGTATATGCTTGTTTTGTCCTCCTAACCTCACTGAGCCCTATTATATCCCATTTACTACCCTCTAATTCCTCCAATAACACTGCTAGACTCACCTCACTAGATAACGTTCTAACGTTAAACGTTGCCAGGTTCAGATTCCAATGGCGGCCTGTCCGGAGCCATGTATTCTTAGCAGCCTGTGCTGCGTCACAGATCTGATCGCCGCCGTGGTCAGTTGCTTGGCGGCTGCGGGGACTGAGGGCCGGGGTTCGATTGTTGTATTCTTATAGGAGGTTGTGGCCAAGTACTGCACCAGGGTGGCCAATCCTGCTCTGGTGAGAGAGTGCGTTACCGGTTCTGGTCACCGGGATCAGGCCGCACTCCAGGCCTGTTTGTGCAATTTTCTCAACACACGGTTTTTTTTTTTTTTTCCGGTGGAGAATCGCACGGCACCGGGGTTCGAACCACGGCCCTCTTGCACGCGAGGCGGATACTCTACTGCCCGCGCAGGAGTTGTACGCCTCATTTAACCTACAGTGGGGCCTTATTTGATCAGTCAAGGTGGACCAATCTGAGGTCGGTTATACCGCACGGATGGCACTCAAGTAGAGAACCTGGTATTTATGACCTGCACATGTGTGGCCATACATAATAGAGAAGATTCTTTTTCCTTTTTTTTAATGGGGGGATATTAAATAGGGGGGAAGAAAAAAGGAAGAAAAGAAGGAAAAAACAAGAAGCAAAAAAAAAGAGAGAGCAGGTGATTTGAACTTGTGACCCTTGGATATTGCCCGGAAAGATAGCTCAGTCGGTTGGCCCGTCAGGCTCCAGGTTACTTTGAAGCACCATAGCTCCTGTCCAGACCCTCATACTTACGTGGAAAGGGACTGATATTGTCCGCGATCGTGGATTCCGAGTGGTTGGAAGGCATACTTTTTTGGAAAAATGGCCGTCCGTGGATAAGAGCGAAGTCGAGCGGCTTTAGAGACTAGGAAAAGCTTGATCACGTGCTAGGCGAGCGCGGCACTCCTAGCGTGGGAAGCTAGCCCGAGTAACTATCTCAAGGACTGCTGCTCACGAGGGCGAAATACCTTCGTGTAATTATAATAACAGTAATAAATCTACTATCGAAAATGAGAACGTCCCAGAGGGCTGTACTACGAGTGCTATGACTGATAATTTTATATATAATTATGGGGTTTTACGTGCCAAAACCACTTGCTGATTATGAGGCACGCCGTAGTGGAGGACTCCGGAAATTGTGACCACCTGGGGTTCTTTAACGTGCACTTAAATCTAAGTACACGGGTGTTTTCGCATACTGATAATTTTCTATATATATATATATATATATATATATATTCATCTCACCTCATCTATGGGATCGAATGCGAGCGCTGTTGCTTTGCCTCTGCTTGTAGTAGTTAAGAGAGCGAATTTAAGGGAGGAGAAGAAGAAAGGGAAGGAAAGTTTCTGAAGCACAATTGCAGCGCCGTGGTTTTAAAGCGCACCCGCGGTAGAGAAACGGAAGGAGATATAAGCGTGCGTGGTCATGATACGCACACGACAAACTGCCTTAAAATATTTAGAGACTTGAGAGAAAGTTTCGTGAACAACCGATAACAGGGCAATCAGCACTCGAATACGACGAGAGAAATTATTGAAACGTGGAAAATTCCCTTGAACTAAGTATGGTTTGCGAGACAAATACTTGAAATTATTGAACTTTTTGTTTTTGTTCAATGGGGGCGAAATGCGAAAACACCCGTGTACTTAGATTTAGGTGCACGTTAAAGAACCCCCGGTGGTCGACATTTCCGGAGTCCTCCACTACGGCATGCCTCATAATCAGAAAGTGGTTTTGGCACGTAAAACCCCATCATTCAATTAAATTTATTCAAGTTTTTCAGATGCTCTATCACTTCTAAATCGGAACCTGGTGGTTTCTAAACAACGCCCACCATCCCGTCATGTTGATCACAGAACCTCTTGCAAAGCAAACCTTCGAGGTTACCTGGGTCATTGGCATGCGCCAAGCTTTCCGGTTTTTTTAGCATCAGCGCAACACTGCCGCCACTATTGTCGTGATCCCGACCATAAACTTTGAAATCAGGAGGCACAAATTCACTGTCTTATATTCCATCGTGGAGCCAGGTTTCAGTAAGTGCTACCACGTCCGGATCACGAATGGGAATCGAGCATCTCAAAACTGCAGCTTTATTTACAATACTCCGGCAGTTAACATGCAAGAGCTACAACGGGTACACGCTTTCGAACTCCTACTTTCTCTTTTTTTTTCATTACACGTGCAAAGTTTTCCATTCATTGATACTGCATCACGTACAAGTTTGACGCTTTCCTTACGGTTACTGTTTTTGACAGTGCTGTGTAACGATTTTTTTCCCTGATAGCGGGCACTTTTTGGCATAAATCTTCTGTGACGTACGGGTCTCACCCTTTCGGCTTTGAACAGTTCTTAAAGAATAAAACATTTTCGCGGCAATGAATAACCTTTAGAGTAATCAGTCAAATTCTGTTAGAGGATCTCGCTCTAAGCCTGTGACACCGGCCTTTGCACTTCGCGAATTGTTTCACACAGTATACCCTGCAAAAGGTATTTTCTTACTGCGTCAAAAAGCGTTCCCAGGCTTTCATCTTCTGGTTTATCGAGGCCACAAATTATGATATTGTTTTGACGGCTACGGTGTCAAGTTCAACTTTGTCTGCGACAGTAGCAATATTTTTTTCCAGTCCTTGCATTAAAGTTTCCACACCGTGACTTTCTCGTGGGTAGCCGATAAGCGGGTAAAGGATGGCTCGAGAGAATCAAGCCTGTTTTTGCATTCTGTTAACGTGTTGGTCAGCGAAGTTTGTCTTGCAGTGAATTCGTTCATACGGCAAACAATTTCTTTCTGGCCTTCAAGAATACTGAGGAGAAGGTTGTAGTCACGTATTGCTGTTGTAAAAGTGTTTATTAGTAACCAGCACTTGGACCGATTGTCACAGCAGGGCACGGACTCTGAGCACGAGCGGCGTTCCCTGAGCAAACGTGCTGAAGAGGACGACCCACTAGAAAGCGCTGGAGAGGACGACCCGCTCTATCGTTCCAATCCTTCTCTACAATACCCCGGGAACGAAAAGGGGGCCACCCGGCGACCTAACAGCTCCTCACTATGAGTTGATCATAGTACGGCTTGAGGCGCTCGGCGTTGACAATGTCTCGTCCACGACGGCGCATGTCCAAAAGCGGTTCAATGTGTTCGATCGCGTAGTTGAAAGGGGATGCGCGTTCGACGATAGAGTAGAACCCTTTGTACTTCGGCAGTAGTTTTCAAGAGAGACCAGGTGCAGGGGAAGGAACCGAGTACGAGATCGCGGCACTCTTCAGCATGTTTTGCCGTGGCAGAAATGGGCGTGCATTTAGATTCATCCGGCCGATATCGTAGAATTGTGTCGATGGTGTGCGACGGGTGCTCACCATATAGTAAGAAAAGGGGTGAAAGGCCGGTGGTGCTCTGAGTAGCGGTGCTGTACGCGTAGGTTACGAAGGGCAGAATGACGTGCCGATTTGGTGGTCTGAGGCAACGTACGTGGCAAGCATGTCACCGAGCCTACGGTTGAAGTGTTCTGTAAGGTCAATGGTATGAGGATGGGACGCCATTGTTGTCCGATGAACAACGTGGCATTCTTTAAGAATGGCTTCAACTAGTTCACTCGGGAATACACGTCAATGATCACTGACCAGTTCCTGAGTTGGCCCATTGCACAAGATGAATCGATGAAGCAGGAAGGAGGCAACATCGCGCGCTGTAGGCGCCGGGAGGACAGTAGTTTCAGCGTATCGAGTGAGGTGGTCGACTGCCACCATGGCCCAGCGGTTTCCAGCCGACGCCAGGGGAAGGGGCCCATACAAACAGATGCCGACGCGCCCAAACGGCTGGGTAAGGCAAGGCAAAGGTTGCAGAACGGCTGGCGAGAGGCGGGGTGAAGATTTTCGGCTCTGAAAATTGTGGAAAGAGCGAACAAACATATGAACCTAGCTGTACACCCCTCACCATAAGTACCGCTGTTGCAGAAGGACTTCTTCTTGGGCAGGTTGGTGCTTAGATTTCCTAGGTATACTTTGTGGCGCAAAATACATTTTTTGAAAAGGGAAGAAGAAAGGAAGACAGTGAAGCGCCAGCACACTTGATGGCGCTGGTTGATGGCGCTGGTACGTTTTGGAGACTCCCGAGTGTGAACACTGCGGATCTGCGTGGAAAGCTGTTTTTCTGCAAAGGCGAGCGCAGAAGTGTTGCGGAAAAAAGGAGACCTGGTTAGGAAAGACGCTCACTTGCAACTAAGTATATTTTAACAAACAAACCACAAGGAACGACATTGCGCATGTGGCTGCCATGGAGAATTGTGAAAAAGTATTTGCAATTTTTTCATTAAAAATCGCCTAACAAAGAGGCATAGATCACTACATCTATAATGACAGCTTGTGCGGGCGATAGCAACAACAGCACGTGCAAGTAGCTTGACAGAAATCATTAAAAAAAACCTTCGGGGGGAAGGAGGCAGATCAGGGGGGCGTAGAAACTTCAGCCAAGGGCGAGCAAAGTAAATTCCTTGTCTATCAGACACACTGACGGGGCACTAATACGAAGATCAGCGTGACTGTGAATCTGACCAGCCTCGAGAATTTCCCTTTCAAGTTTGCTTTTGGATCTGCTTGTAATCTCGGTTTCATAGAAAAGGGGGTTAAAGCCGCAATCCCTGCAGTGTGCAGGAACGTGCGCGGCGTCGCTCAGGGCCCTGAAAGACGAAAAATGCTCGCTCAGCCTGACAACAGCGCCCCGTCTGCCCAATGTTAACTGTCCCACAGTCGACGGGTATACCACCAAGGCGGCACAGGAGGCGAGGGGTTTCGTGTGTTTCTTCTCACAGGTCTCGTGCTTCTTTTGGCCGTTTGCAAGAGCCCACAACCGAGAAAGCTTGAGAGGAGCTGTGAAAACAAAGTCAACGCCGGGTTTTTGCCCAATTCTTTTCAGGTTGTGTGCGATCGTGTGGACATATGGCATCACGACAAACTTATTTCGCCTCTCGCGTGGCATAGCATTGGGTGATGCCTGAAGCTTCTTTAAAAGCATTGATCCCAGAGCGACTAGCACACTCCAGGAAATCCCGAGGCTTTCAGACTAGACACCTGTAGCTGAAAACTGTTACCAACCCTGTGTACAGAAGACATGGTCAGTGATGAGTTGAGGCACGACGAAGCTACGACACGTTTTACCAGTGTGGTGTGACAGGAGTCAAAAGCTAGAGTGGCCTTCTTAGAACAAGGCAAGTATTTCCAACAAAGGTGTTCGTCATAGTTGAAGTAGAGCGCTAAATCTAAAAACCGGAGTGTGCCATTGTCAGGAAGCTCCATTGTGAAAGATAACGAGAGCGAACAACGTTTGAAACAAAGCAACACTCGCTCAGCTACTGCAGTGCTAATGACATTATGTGGAATAGGTAAAAAGACAAGAAAATCGTCCACATATCTATGAACTTGAACGTTAAGAACAGTGTCCTGGTTCAATTCTTGCTGAAGCAAACAGTCAAATTTGGCTAAGAAAATTTCACACAGAACGGGTGCCACACACAACCCAATACATATACCCTTTTTCTGAATATGAATCTCATTGTCAAAGTTAACAATGGTAGAGGTGAAGTAGCCGCCCGAAAGCTCAAGGAAACCCTCTGCCGGGATAAGGCAGTAGTTCTGAAAAGAAACAACACCATATGAATCAATTGCTTCCCGGACAGTTACAAAGAGTTCATCATGCAGTACAGAATAAAACAACTCCTCAATGTCCAGAAACATTGTAAAGGTCACCCCCGATACTGCCATCCTCAAAGTCTGCACGAGACTGTCCGAATGCTTGAGCACAAGTGGGTCCTCTGATGCGAGCGCTTTGAGGTGACGATGAACAAGAACACTGACGTTGCGCTGCCAACTGTCTGTTTCTGTTACTATGCCTCAGAAGAAACATAGTGGCTTGTGGATTTTTGCAACAAAGATTAACCTGAGGCGGTCGCCTTTTCAAGACTTTACCAGCTTGCACAGAGCGTCCAGTTTCAAGACATTTAGAAGAGTGACTGACCTGGCCTTGACTTTCGCAGGTGTGGCGTCCCCTTCTTTGAAGTTTTTTTCATATAGCAGCAGTAGCCTTCTCCTTGAACATGTGCGTCGGTAGAACAACAAAGGGTTGTTCCTTGTCACTAAGCAATGTGTCGACGTTAGACTTCCTGAAGAATTCTGCGGTGCCACGAAGAATGGAAATGCCTACCGAAGTGCCTGGCGGAGCGCGTCGTAAAACATTGGCAACATTGGAGAGACATTGATCCCGTTCGTAACTGGGCGATTTGTCGACAGTTTTATGGACTGTCGCCAGCAAACCCTGCTTGGGCACTGACGCCGCTGAACTAAATTTTGGCCCTGTTTTAAGCACTCGTCGCCACTGGCGCTCCCCCTGGTACAATGCCTGACTCACGTTTGCTCTTTTTCGGTAGTTGAAGCAGGACCCGTAGAAAATCTGTTGCTGCCTCGGCATTTTTTTTTTTTTTTGAAATACGCTGGAACGCAGCTGCGTTGCATTCTCGACCTTCCAACTCGTAGCACGAAGTTCTGAGCCAACTTTTGAAGAGCCGGACTTATTTTCACGTCTCCGACTTCAAAATTTTGCGGATACTTTTCCAATGCCCTTCGGACGGAGCTAAGCCGCGAAACGGTAGGGAAAGATCAAGAGGGCGCAGACCTTTCTGAATATGAAAGGCAAGAAATCCAGCTTGGCAAGTTGCAGTCGCAAAGAGGTGGCAGCACACTGTGCATCCTTTCTCTGTTGGGAGGCTTGACAGAAAAGAGCCCTTTGTAGAAGAAGTAAGCTTTAGAACAGTAAGCTGTGGGGCTAGTTAGTTTGACATCATTTTTGTAAAGGGGAGCGCCGAAGTGCTACGGAAGAAAGGAGACCTGGACAGGGAAGACGCTCCCTTGCAACTAAGTATATTTCGCATATTTCATATCGCAGACTGCGAGGTACTACTAGCAACCACTGGCGCCCGTCGGGGTTGTAATTGTGTCGGTGAAGCAGGGTGTCGCGAATGGCGAAATGCTGAGCTTGACGACGTAACGTGCAAATGGTTGGTTCTGCTAATGATCCAGAAAGCAAGTCTATAAGGGACGCAATCAAATGGTCCTTGCGCTGCTCAGAAGTGATGGTGGTAAGCCAAGAAATGAAAAACTGGGACAGTGAGCAGCAGGCATTGTCGTCAAGTAAGGGACAGCGCGAGAGGGCGTCGGCGTCAGAATTCTGGCGTCCACTGCGATACAGCACGTGGATATCGTAGTTCTGCAGGCGAAGAGCCCATCGGGCAAGACGGCCTGAGAGACCTTTCAAGGACGACAGCCAACATAGTGCATGGTGGTCCGTGACTACATCAAATGGATGGCCATACAAATAAGGCCGGAACTTAGTAAGAACACAGATGACGGCCAGGCATTATTTTTCTGTCACAGTGTAATCTGTCCCATTTCGTAAGCGTACGACTTGCATAAGCCACGGTATATAGAGGAAATCCTTGTTTGCGCTGGGCGAGTGCAGCGCCGAGGCCTGCCCGTTGGCATCTGTGTGCCCCTCGGTAGGGGCTCTCGGGTCGTAATGGCGCAAAATTGGCGGAGACGTTAGCAAACTACGGTGAGGTTGACCCACTAGAAAGCGCTGGAGAGGACGCCACACAATAGCGGTCCTCTTATTCGCTACACTGTAGTAGTTATTTTGGTACCTGAGCTTGCGTGATCGTGAAAAGAATGATTAGGCCCTAGATATTGATACATGTCACCGCGCTGAAGGAGTAGGTCAACGAGAAAAGTCGCAGTTTCGCCCGAAGGGCGAATCACCTATTGCGATAGTAAATTAACAGACAGCCACACGAATCAAGGATAGTACTTTTATCGGCCTTATCAGCTTCTAAATATTCGCCTGCTAAATAAATTAAGAAGCATTGTGTCAGCGCGCAGAGCAGACATGAACTGATTGACACGTGTACTTGACCATCTTTATCAGGCGACCATGGTTCGCCGCCTAACAAAGGTTATCGCACAGCGCAGGACGCGCCTGCATGTATCGGAAGTTTCTATATTGTTATCGATGGTTCCATCCGCTGTCTGTAACCCAACGTTGTGTAATCTGCTTGCATGTGTGCGCGACGCGAATAATGTAGAATTTTGTGGAAGGCACGCGGGTCCATGCAATTACTCTGGAACATTAGACAACTAATGTATAAAAGCCGAAGCGCTTGACCCACCGATCCGATTTTGATGATCGCCGACTTTGTTCGCCGTTGTCGCCGTTCTTTAAGTACAGCCTGTTTTTGTGGGCACAGGTTCGCCCAATAAAAGTTAGTTTCTTCTTTCACAGTATTGCTATTGTGTTCTTCATACGTCACTCCACGTGCCATCTGGTGGAGGTGCTTTTCGTTCATGTACCGGACGCCCCTGACAAGCCATGATGCAAGCCCGGACCACAAAGAGAACACCAACGTAGTCACGGACCATCGAGCAAGCCGCCGTCTTCAACAGCTGCCCCCAGAGCACGGACTTCTACCTGAGAAGACCAAGAAGATTGTGGCCAAGGCAACCACAATGACAGCCCCAGTGTCACCCATCGTATTTCAACACCCCAGAGAGCCCCCTACATTCCGTTCGGCTACGTCGGAGGATCCGGAAACCTGGCTCGAAACCGTCGAAAGGATCTCTACCTTCAACAACTGGACCGCTGAGGATAACTTAAGCTATGTGTACTTTTTGGAAGATGCCGCGAGGACATGGTTCGAGAACTGGGAGTCCAACCTTATGACATGGGACCTGTTCCGCAGTAACTTCCTGAGGACGTTCACGAGCGTTGTCCGTAAGGAAAGGGCCGAAGTTCCCCTAGAAACCAGAGGCCAACTACCCAATGAGACCATCGCCATCTTCACGGAAAAGATGACCAGTCTTTTCCGGCACGCTGACCTGGAAATGTCCGAAGAGCAAAAAGCGCGTTTCTTGATGCAAGGCGTAAAGGAAGAACTTTTCGCCGGACTGATCCTAAACCCACCCAAGACCGTAGCCGAGTTCTTGACAGAGGAAACGACCATTGAGAAACTTTAGAAATGCGCACTAGGCAATATAACCGTCAAGTGCTCACGCCTCAGTGCGCCATCCAAGCACTGGGCTCCGGTGATCTCCAAGAGACCATCAGGGCCATTGTGCGCGAAGAACTGCGCAAGGTCTTGCCTTCGTCGCAGCCTTAAGTGGCCTCGATAGCTGAGATAGTGAAAGATGAGGTTCAGCGATAGCTTGGAGTTCCTGAGGTGAAACCTCCATTACGGCAGCCCCAACCAGAAGCGATGACCTACGCCGCCGTCAAACGCCGTCAAGGTCCCCCTCCGTGACCTCGCCAGGGCCCTGTAACGCCCCAATTCCGTCGTCCACCGCCGCCGCCGCCAGCACGCCCACCCGTCGCCCAGCGAACCTACGCGAGGAAGACGGACATTTGGCGCCCGCTCTGCTACCACTGCGGCGAAGCCGCCCATGTGTACCGGCGAAGCCCATATCGCGACCTGGGATTGCGAAGCTTCGCCGTCAACTCAGCGCGCCCGAGGGAAGGTGACATCGTCACATCGCCGACTACCTCGCCGCTACTCAGCGGAGCCCTCGATGACCGTCCCACTCGCGGTCACCATGACTATCCCACTCGCCGTCACCTGTCGCCACAGCGCCATCCATACACTGGCCCAGCCCGGGGCCGGTCCGTGAGCCCATATCCGGAAAACTAAAAGCAGAACCGATGGAGACGCGGTTGTTGTTCGTCGAACTGACGAAGATCCTCCGCCGCCTACAAAGACTACGAAGAGGCTACCTCGACGACATAAGGACACGCCGGCGTCCCGGCGACGCCTGGAAGCAAAGAATACACAGACAAAAGACTCCCTGACGACGCCACGTACCAGCGACAGGTCAACGCGACGCAGCCGTGATCCGACGCCAAGGCCTAACTCTAACGCAAGACAAAGAACCACCGACCTCGACGTGCTTCTTGACGGCCACGCAGTCACCGCCTTAGTAGACACAGGAGCCGATTACTCTGTCATGAGTGGACCCATCACCGCCCAGTTGAAGAAATTTAAGACTGCATAGGAAGGCCCACCAATTCGGACCGCTAAAGGACACTTCATAACGCCGACTGGAATCTACACGGCAACAGTTACCATTCATGACCGGACTTACCCTGCAACCTTCGTTATACTCCAACAGTGTTCACAAGACGTCATTCTCGGCATGGACTTCCTGAACCAACACGGCGCAGTCATCGACCTGAAGTCGAAGTCAATAACGCTGTCGGAAGATCAAGCTATACCGCCGGAGAGCCCTCGTAGTCTTGAGTGTGCTCGAAGATCAAGTGAGCATCCTGCCTCCCTCCAGCATTACTATTTCGGTCGGCACCGAAACACTCGCTGACGTAGAAGGCGTCATCGAAGGCGACCAACGTCTACTTCTCGATCGTGAAAATTGCGTCGCAAGAGGGATCGCTGGACTGCGCTGAGGAAACACGAAAGTGTTGCTGACAAACTTCAGCCAGGAGTTCAAGCACATCAACGAGGGCACGATGATCGCTTACATCGAGAAAATTCTGGAGACCAGCAATGTGTTTGTCCTCTCGGATTATGCCGCATCTACCCCAACGACCGTAGTTTTCGAGCCAGACTTCGACATAAATCGAAGTCTCCCCGTGATTAAACAGCAACAGCTCAGAAGTCTGCTATGACGATACAAAGACTGCTTTTCGACGACATCAAGAATTCGACAAACACCAGTCGCAAACCATCGCATAATAACCAAAGAGTGCGCTCGACCACTCCGCCCGAGCCCTTACCGAGTTTCGACGCGAGAACACGAAGCTATAAGACAACAAGTCGACGAAATGCTGCGCGACGACAACATCCAGCCGTCGAAAAGCCCGCAGGCGTCACCTGATGTCTTAGTGAAGAAAAAGGACGGAACCCTACTTTTCTGCGTCGATTTTCGTCGACTGAACAAGATCACCGAAGAAGGACGTATACCCCCTCCCACGGATAGACGACGCATTGGATCGTCTCTGCAACGCTAAATACTTCTCGTCGATGTACCCCAAGTCTGGCTACTGGCAAATAGAAGTCGATGACAGGGATCGCGAAAAGACCACCTTCATCACGCCAGACGGCCTCTATGAGTTCAAGGTTATGCCATTTGGCCTGTGCTCGGCGCCTGCAACGTTCCAGCACGTGATGGACCCGGTTTTAGAAGGATTGAAGTGACAGACATGTCTCGTTTACTTGGATGACGTCATCGTCTTCGCCGGAAATTTTGACGATCACCTTAGGCGGCTTGCGACAGTACTAGAGGCCGTCAAGTTATCAGGGCTTACTCTGAAGCCGGAAAAGTGCCGCTTTGCTTACGATGAGCTTCTGTTTCTAGGCAACGTCATCAGCAAAATTTGGAGTCCGCCCCGGCCCGCAGAAGACAGCTGCCATCGCAAAGTTCCCGCAGCCCACCGACAAGAAGGCAGTGCGTAGATTCCTTGGCATGTGTGCCTACTGTAGGCGCTTTGTCAAGGACTTTTCACGCATCGTGGAGCCGCTAACACATTTAACCAAATGTGATGGCGAGTTCAAGTGGGAAACGCCGTAGGCGGACGCATTTCAAGAACTCAAACAGATGCAGTCGCCGCCGGTACTTGCACACTTCGACGAGGACGCAGATACCGAAATCCACATTGACGCCAGTAGCCTAGGGCTCGGTGCCGTCCTAGTCCAGAGGAAAGACGGACTTGAACGGGTGTCATGTTATGCTAGCCGGTCACTGACAAAAGCGGAAGGCAATTATTCTACGACTGAAAAGGAATGCCTCGCCATCATTTGGGCAACAGCAAAATTCCGTCCTTACCTGTATGGCAGGCCATTCAAAGTGGTCAGCGACCATCACGCGTTGTTTTGGCCTGCTACCTTAAAGGACCCTTCAGGACGGCTGGTGCGGTGGAGCCTCAGACTCCAATAATATGACGTCACGGTAATCTACAAGTCCGGATGTAAACACTCTGACGCCGACTGCCTATCACACGCACCCATCGATCCCCCGCCGCAAGACGACGAGGACGACGACGCCTTCCTTGGAATAATAAGCGCGGAAGATTTCACTAAACCGCAACGAACAGACCCGGAGCTAAGAGGCCTCGTCAAGTATTTGGAAGGGAACACCGACGTTGTCCCTAGGGCATTTAAGCGTGGATTCTCTTCGTTAAGGCTACAAACCAACCTGCTCGTGCAGAAGTCCGCGCCAACTACCTGTCCGCGCCAACTACCTTCTTGTTGTTCCGTTAGTGCTGCGTCCAGAAGTACTGAACGCCCTACATGACTGTTCAACCGCTGGGCACGTCGGATTCTCTCGGAGACTGTCGAGGATACAAGAAAGGTATTACTGGCCGCGACTGACCGCCGACGTCGCCCGTTACGTCAAGACACCACCGACAAGACCAGCAGGATTACTACAGACGATCGAATCTCCTTGCCGAACATTTCAGCAGATCGGGATGGATTTGTTGGGACCGTTTCCGACGTCAACATCCGGAAATAAGTGGATCATCGTGGCCACGGACTATCTCATCCGCTTCGCTGAAACTAAAGCTCTACCGAAAGAAAGTGCAGCCGAAGTGGCGAAATTTTTCATCGAGAGCATCCTGCTGCGACATGGTGCCCCAGAAGTCCTCATCAGCGACAGAGGAACGGCTTTTACAGCAGAGCTCACCCAAGCCATTCTGCAATACAGCCAGACAAGCCACAGGAGGACAACTGCCTACCACCCACACACGAATGGTCTCATGGAGCGCCTGAACAAAACCCTCGCCGACATGCTAGCAATGTACGTCGACGTCGAACACAAGACCTGGGATGCCGTTCTGCCGTACGTAAGCTTCGCTTATAACACGGCGGTCCAAGAAACAACACAGATCACGCCGTTTAAGCCGGTTTACGGAAGAAACCCGACGACGGACGCTCGACGCCATGCTGCCGCACGTCACAGACGAAGAGAATCTTGACGTCGCTGCCTATCTCTAGCGCGCCGAAGAAGCCCGACAGCTCGTCCGCCTGCGGATCAAGAACCAGCAGCGTACTGACAGCCGACACTACAACCTCCGACGACGCTTCGCCCAGTACTAGCCCGGCGACCGTGTTTGGGTTTGGACCCCGATACGCCGACGAGGACTCAGTGAGAAACTATTGCGACGCTATTTCGGACCCTAAAAGGTCATACGTACGGGGCAGAAACCTGGAAGCTTACGAAAAGGGTTCTACTTAAATTGAGGACGACGCAACGAGCTATGGAAAGAAGAATGATAGGTGTAACGTTAAGGGATAAGAAAAGAGCAGATTGGGTGAGGGAACAAACGCGAGTTAATGATATCTTAGTTGAAATCACGAAAAAGAAATGGGCATGGGCAGGGCACGTAATGAGGAGGGAAGATAACCGATGGTCATTAAGAGTTACGGAATGGATTTCAAGGGAAGGAAAGCGTAGCAGAGGGCGGTAGAAAGTTAGGTGGGCGGATGAGATTAAGAAGTTTGCAGGGACATGGCCACAATTAGTACATGACCGGGGTAGTTGGAGAAGTATGGGAGAGGCCTTTGCCCTGCAGTGGGCATAACCAGGCTGATGATGATGATGAAGGTCATCCGACGTATTGGCGCACTGGACTATGAGGTCGCGCCAGACGGCATTTCGCAGTCACAGCGGCGCCGGGCACGATCTGAAGTGGTCCACGTAGTGCGTTTTAAACCCTTTTACCCACGCTGACGAACTTCCTTATTTTGTTGTTTCTTTGCTACGGGTGTTTTTCTTTTATTACTTTCGTTTGTTTCCAGCATCTCGGGTCGATGCTTTTTAAGAGGGGGGTGTTGACCCGTTTACTTGCCTATCTTTATCAGGCGACCATGGTTCACCGCCTAACAAAGGTTATCGCACAGCGCAGGACGCGCCTGCATGTATCGGAAGTTTCTGGAATGTTATCGATGGTTCCATTCGCTGTCTGTGACCGAACGTTGTGTAATCTGATTGCATGTGTGCGCGACGCGAATAATGTAGAACCCTGTGGAAGGCACGCGGGTCCCGGCGATTACTCTGGAACATTCGACAACTGATGTATAAAAGCCGACGCGCTTGACCCGCTCATCAGATTTTGACGATCGCCGACTGTGTTCGCCGTTGTCGCCGTTCTTTAAGCGTAGCCTGCTTTTGTGGGCGCAGCTTCGCCGAATAAAAGTTAGTTTCGTATTTCGCAGTATTGCTAATGTGTTCTTCATACGTCACTCCACATAACAATATCATACTCGATGACCGCGGACACCCACTGTCAAAACGCTGGCGTGAGGAAACGCGGCAACAGTAGTGAGCGAATTGACCTACGTGCTGTCTATTGCTTCGACGCTAACTGAATGCCGAGAACACACAGCATGCACAGAGCTACGAGCCCCGACGCACCTAGACTTTGCCACCAACGCAGAAACTACGGATACGGCCACGCGACCTCGAGTAGCCACCACATGCGCAGTTGAAACCCGAGTAGAACGCCGCCCCCCTCGCACTCGCAACGTTGGGTGCCGCGTCTGAAGATGACGCGCTTCCTCCCCGCTCTAGCGCGGACGAGATGGAGCCGTGATCGTACGCTCGCACGCTTCCCCTCGCACATACAGCGTAGGGCGCGCGTCGACTGTGTTATCGCCCTTGGACTTTATACGGAACACCACGAAGACGCCGACGGCAGAAGTTCGCCTGGTGTGTCCATATAATTGCTATCACAATAAAACGAGACAACTATAAATACACTTCTCATCCTTTCTTGGCAAATCACCAGCAAAAGATAAATGTCATGACTTCGGTAACATTTAGCATTGAACTAACCTGCACGAGAAGAAACACATGTCTGTTAATCATGGTTGCAGGCCTGCCGCCGTCTTGCCCACTGAAGCAGGGGGGGGGGGACACTCCCCGGTTCCGGTGGCACAGGAAATTGGCGCCATCTCTGTAATGGGCGACGCAAAAATCCGTTTCCCTTGCATGGCCCCGTAGATCGTCGCACGCACGCGCGCCGATCCAGGTGGCCAAGCCCTTCCCCCCGCTCAACTCCTCTCACTACGCCCTCTCTCGTAATACCCTCTCAACTCCCTCACTTTCGACTGTCTACGCGCCCGCGCCGCCGTGCCATCCCCGCCGGCCCGGCTGCTGCTTAGTCCACTACGTAACGCTTTATTTTTGTTATCTACTGTCATCGAGATGCGTGCGCTGCTGTGCGTTGACCGACGTGGCTAGTTTCGTCAGTTCTGTGGTCCTCGATAGCTGTGTGCTTGTGCTCCGCGATGTTTCACCCGTTTCACGACTTGTACCGCTCGTGCATCGTGCAGTGGTGCACAAATACCTCAAAAACAAGTCCTGCAAGGTTCTTCCGGGTGCCTAAAGGCAACAGGTGAGCGCTCAGACCCAAGGACATCAGAAGGCGCATGTACACGAACAAAGCCCTGTCCATTTGTGTGCTGCATGAGGCTCCGGCGTCGTTGCGCCTTGATTGTGCTACACTTGCCTCTTCCCGGTAGAGAAAGCTGAATAATAGATGTTCCTCCTCATTGTCACCTGGTCTGTGACTTGCGTTTTTCTGTGCCAAGTCTCATTCTGCAACTTCAGTAACTTGCCCAGCTGTCCATACCACCCTCAGTGCTTTTTCTGTGTATCACGTTCTACAAACCAACTAACAGCTGATAAATTACTGTTAGTGTTTGTGTACTATCTCAGTAACCCCCGATGGGAAAACCGCGCGAACAACCTTCATGTGTAGGCATGATACGCTTTTTTTTCCTCTGGAAAGCATGAGCATTGCAAGTGTCCTACATGCAGATTTTTGCAGTTCGTGTTTATTATACAAGGGAGAGCCCAGTAGGTACGACTTAGCGCCTTAAGTGACGTAATCTTATTGCTAAGCATTGCATTCGGGTAGAAAGAAAAGTCGTGTTGGCTTGTTTTACCTGGTCTTTGATTGAGGAATAAGCCTTTCTGCGAATGTTTTCTCTGTGCTGCTGCAAAAGCCGACTATCTTCTGTTCCCCTTGCCACCGTTACTCAAGTTGTGGCCAAGTGCAAAATAATGTGATAATGTGTGTTTCAGTTTTTAGTACAATGTTATTTTTTTCTGCCATGTTTTTTTTCAATTTGTTCAGCAGTAATGAACATGTCAAGCATTTCATATACTTTCGTGCAGATTTATAAGTAAGTTTTCTTTTGGTATGGCTCTCACTCAAGCAATGTTAGCATTTTATTCTATCATTCAGGTATTTTGCGTGTCATTGTTTTTGCCATTACTAGTGAGTTTTCCCTTTTTATAGTTGTCATGACTATGTCATACACGTCGTCCAATTTTGTGCAATATCTTAGTGCACATATCAGGAGCTCGTCTACATTTAGGTCTTGAGGACGTTATATAAATATCTTGTTTTTATATGTGTGTACATGAAATGGCCTTCGCGTTTTCTAGCACTTTCTTTTGTTATTTCACCATCTGTGAACTTTTGCCTTTAGTACTCTTGTATATGTCATGCACCTCTCACTTTTGCTCATTTTTTGAGCGTGTATCACACCACGTTGTAAGAAAAATCTCTTTTCGGAAACGAAGTCAATAAAGCGAGACTAAACATCTGTTGTGTTGGAAGTGGAATTTTTTTTATGTCCCGGCACATGCTGGTATAATATAAGTATGGGCAAGACTGCGTACGTGCCAACGCATAGCCCACGGCGCACCACGCGCCAGCTCGCAAGCAATGCCAATGCGCGGCGTAGCGCGCGCATTGTTTGCGAGCTGGCGCGTGGCGCGCGGTAACAAGCGCGCTATAAAAAAGAAAAAACGCGCCGCTTACGGGTAAAAACAAAAAAAAGTGGGCGGCGCGCGCGGCATGGGGGAAAGGGGGAAAGGGAGTGGAGCGGGTCGGCATAATAAAAACAAAAAGCAAAGAAAAACGTTTGGGAGAGGAGGTGCCGCGCGGCTGCTGTTGCTGTTGCCATGACAACGTAAACAATCATGTGCGCCGCCATTTTGCTTATGCGTCGCCCATTGGTTAGGGCCGTAACTGAAGGGGACCTTGGCGCTAGCGTCGAAAGAGCGTCTGCTCGAAAACGGCCAATGGGATGTATACGGAGTGTCCCCCCCCTGACTGAAGGACCAGTCCATAGAGAACGAAATTCAACAAGGGGCGACACTCGGCGAAAACTGGCAACAGGAAATACGTCAGACCTAGTGTAATTCGCATCCGTTAGTTGACGCGAGCATCGAAAAAAAATGTGATGAACTTACAGACGACGTTTTATTTTTTTATTCTTTTCCTTTACAACTAAAAAAGTTTTGTATAAACAAACTTATACTTCGCGACCTATTTTTCTTGCGTTACCTAGCAACAAGCTAGCGGCGCGCCATACGCGCCATATGATGCGTCATGCGTCAGACGTGCCACCGAAGCGAGCGAGACCGGCTGGCCATGTGAAGTTCGCCTGTTCGGCGACCCGTCTCTTTTGGATGTAGCCCGGCGTTTTCTTGCATTCCTTCCGCACTATTCCGCAGCACCACTGCATTATTGGAGTACGGCAAGGTGAGAAATTTTGTTTGACAGACTGCGACGCGTTTCTAGCACATTTAGGCTTTAATGAATGCATTGTTGAGCCGAAAAGGAAAATAAAGATTTGGGAGGGAGAGTATGAAACGAAAGATCGAGCGTTCAACGGATGTTATTCTTAGAGCAGGGCACAGAGAATGAACAAGTGCGCATGCGTACATCAGTGTTTCCTAGAGCGATTACAGAGACGTGAGACTACTATGTGAGATACTTGGCAGGAGCGGTGATACGTCAGCCACAAAACTTTTGGAGGCGTATGCGTATCCCGTAAAAGAGAGAGGCGCGAATTGTGCTAGTGACGCGTCTCTGAAAACGAGATGCACCTGCTCAAACGTCTCTGTAATCGCTCTAGGCAGCACTGATGTACGCATGCGCATTTGTTCATTCTCACTGCCCTGCTCTAAGAAAAAAACTCAGTTGAAGCTCAGCGCTCGATATCTGTCGTTTCATACTCTCCCTCACAAGTCTTTATTTTCCTTTTTGGCGCAACAATGTATTCATTAGATCCCAACCAACTCGCCCAGCGACAAGTTCTACATTTACGCTTACGGCACAAAACCGAGACTAGTCACGGAGTTAGCGAAAAACATCTCGACCGTTCTGGCGCAGTTAATGTGAGTTAATGACTCGTACTTGGAAATGTTTGCAACGATTTCTATGAGCCCCAACATTATTGTAACTTATTTCGGTAGTTTCTGGCCATGCTTGCCGCACCCGACTTTCTGACGCAGTTAGCGAAAAGCAGCTCGGCTGTGTGCCGCAGTTTCGCGTGTGCTAAATCTTACTGGGACAAGTTCGTGACGCATTATCTGACCCCCAGAATTGTTGTAATTAATTTCGCAACTATTAGGGATACTTTTGAAGCATGCTCGCCGCGCCTGGGGTTGTGAAGCTGTTAGCAAAAAAGCAAGCCGGCCGTGGTGACAGTCACATTTGCGTGTACTGAATTTTAGTGGGACAAGTTTGTGACGCTTTTTATGGCCCTGCAACAACATATACCTTCTTTCGGTACTCGCGCTTGTCGGAAACGCGACGAGCGATTGCCAAGAGTGATAACACGGGAGTGTGTTGCTTCCGCCGGCAGGACGCGTAAAACAACGCCGAGGAGCTTAAAATAAAACCAAGAACTTGACAATGATGTCTTCTGAGCGCCTGAAAACAGGCTTTGCACCCACGAATTTGTCTTGAGTGCGACTAGAAGGCATTCTGCGAGCATGTAACATGGTCTGGCTGAGAGCCTGTGTTGTGGCCACCTCTGTGTACTTGGCGTACCATCGCGTCGACTGAGGCCAAGTTTTTTTTGGAAACGCGCACTCACCTGTGTATGTGTTTCCTGCTCTTAAAGAGCAGGAAAAAATGCCCGGGAAGGGAGGCATGCTAGAAAATCAGATGTGTTCTCATATTTTATGGCATTGTTTGGAAGGAGTCTATTTGCTACGAAATTTATGTAAAAGTGAATATATCTGTACCGCCGCCCATTCACCACTTACGCAGGTTTCGCCTAACACGCAGTACTCCTGTTAGGTCAATATACCAAAATGATACATGCTTGTAATTCACTTTCTTTTTCAGCTATTGGCGTCCGGTGGAGCTTCGTACGGCAACGATCGACTGCTGCTTACCTGGTGCCACAAAGTTGGATAAATGCACAAAAAGCCCGGGACGATCATTTATATAGAGCAAAACAAACATTTCATCATTTCAGAAGACGTCTTGCGTTTAGTTTATGAAATTGCCCGTGGCACAGATTTGGTGGAGGCTTGTAAAGATAATTCGAAACCATTTTTACTAACTAATACCATTCCGCGCTAAGGCTGCGAGTGGTTCAGCAGTAGAAGCGAAAACAAAATGCGTGCCGATCAGCGGAGCCGGCGTGGCCTGTACCAGCTGGCGTTCAAAACGCGCACAACCAAAACCGGAAAGGGCTAATCCCATCCGCTTGGTGCGCTACCGTCGATTCGGCCGCTGGGCTCGACGGGAGTGTCCGCTCTTGTTGAATTTCTCCATGACCAGTCGGTCAGCGCTGGGTATAAGTAGACCGGGCGGTGTGACGTCACATGTAAAGTGGCGTGGCAACTGTTGTGATGTCATGCGTAAGTGTCTAGAAGCCAGTGATATTGCAGGCCACCGGGCCGGCAGGTTTATTGCCAGCTTTAATTATTTCTGAGTCGGCATCGAGTGGATCAAGAAACGATGCGGGTGTGCGTCCGATCAAGCCACTGAATAAGTGCACGAGAAGTCATGTCTGCTAAGCATCGTTTCAGCCCTGCTCCCGTATTGCCCATCCCCAGGTAGCGCTATGATGCCATCGCACATGTTCACCTCTTTTCCTCGTGTGCAAATGGATTCCGCTTACTGCTCCAGGCCTATTGTCCGAGCTCCTTCCAAAATACTAGGATCCCTGCCGCGTAGGTTGCAGAAGCGTTCCATTTTAATTACGCTTTATTGACACAACGAACCGAATTCAACGAACAAGCATGACGTAGCTGAGTAGCAGCAGATTGCGCAGCCAGCAGCTTATCTGCTTCGTTTTTGTGTGTGGAGTCATTGGGCCGCACCAAGTCGCCTAATGCTTGTCTGCAGAATTTGGTCCATCGTGTGAATCCAGCTTCATAAGATTGAACCCGCGACGCCCTCTCCGTCCTCGCGGACTGCACATCTAGCGGTTCCTATTACGATCCCCTAACCTAGTCCTGCCTCTATAACGCCAGGATAGCTACTCTTCTACGCCGGGCGTGATAGTGAGGAACAAGGCTGACGCCCATGCAAGTGACGTCGCCATCGCGTGGACCCAGTTCCTCTTCCTGAGCCTTGGTGCTGCGGCTGCAATTCTTCCTGTTGCTCATCGACCCGAAAGTATTGGTTAACCATGTAAAACTGTTATAAATTATGTATACTGTAGAGCTGACACCGGATAGTTATATTACCTCTTGCTTGAATTCATGAGGGCTGCCACACCCAATAAGTGCAAATCAAACTAAACTTGCATTCTGCTCAAATAACCGATGCTATAAATTGCTCCTTAAAACAGCTAGAAGCCGTTTGGTATGAAGTTTGTCTTCATACCTTCACAGGCCTGCGCTAGTGTTCAAACATAAAAATAACAGTCGCTTGTACACGCATGAAATCGAAGGCTGTCGATGAAACACCAGCTAGATGAGCTTCCGCAAGAAATCTTAGGAAAAAAATTTACCACCCTTTCAATGCTGTGAAGAGGGGTGGAAGCGATCCGCGGTTCTTCGTTGCCGTAACGCCTCCCACAGGGCGAGGTCGGCACGTCGAGCGAATTCCCGGCGACGCGACACAGGCGGCCCGCCGCCGTTCGTTCAGCCTCGGCAGAACTAACGCTGCCTCCACATCTGACTGCCGGGCATGAAACGAGACGCAACAAACGAGTAAGCGACCTTCAGAAGAAGTTTGGCGACAGCAACGAGGCAGTGTACGTCCACGCTGCGCGATATGGAGGAGGGGGACCGCGCGGATGGATGGAGCGTCCCCTTTGAAACGGGGCGATGCTCAGATTTTTATTTTGCCTTTTGTTTTTATCTGTGTTGTGTGTTATTGAATTTCTCGATTTTCTTTAAATACGTCTTCCTACCCTTTTAACCTTATGCCACCTCTCTGCTTTTGAGCCACCAATCCTCCAATCGCCTTTTGCTCATTTCCACCGCATATTTATTCACATGACTATTATTATCTCTGAACCCTAGGGCCTCACGAAGGGTGAGTGTGGCCGCATCGACATCGGGCTTGATACCATCACATTTTAGTATGAGGTGTTCCATTGTTTCTACATATTTACCACATACAGTACATGTGTCTTCTTCTTCGTTAAATTTCTTTTTATAGCTCCGCGTTCTAAGACATCCTGATCTAGCTTCAAAGAGTAGGGCACTGCCTCTTGAGTTATCATAAAACGCTTCCTTCCTGATCTGCTGTTTCCAGTATCGATATAGTTCCACACTATGCTTCTTTTCCATTGAATTTATCCAATTTTTACCTTCCGCATTTTTAACCTGTCGTTTAATGCTCTGTCCTTCTTCGTCCTCGTGTCTGGCATACTTACTGGTTAGCTTCCTAGTTCTTTTCCGCCATTGTGAGTCAACGCTCTTTCTGTATAGGTATTTAAACACCTTAGCTGCCCACCTGTTATCGTCCAATTTCCTCTGACGTTTTTCGTATAGGATTTTACTCTGAGGTTGCCGTGCTTCGAACGATGCCCAGCCCATATCTCCGTGTACTGCTTCGTTTGTGGTTTTCCCGTGGGCACCTCGTGCTAACCTTCCCACAGCTCTCTGATTTACTTCTAGTCTCGACTGAACCTCTGCCCTTAAACACAGGACCGCATTCCCGAAAGTAAGCCCTGGCACCATTACTCCCTTCCAAGTACCTCTCAGTACCTCATACCTGTTGTACCCCCACAATGCCTTATGTTTCATTATCCCGGCATCTCTTCGCCCTTTTGCTATGAGAGACTGTTCGTGCTTTTCCGTGTACATCTGCCCTTTGTTTATCCATACCCCGAGATATTTGTATTAAGCCACTCGGTGTATTTCATGGCCCTGTATTGTAAGCTCCTGATCAGTTGTATCGTTGAAAAACATCCCACCGGACTTAGCTGCACTAAAACTGAAACCTGAACTGTCTCCTTCGTCCCCACAGTAAATAACCAGAGTTTGCAAATCTTCCTGGCTATCTGCTAACAGCACAATATCGTCCGCATACATTAAATCCGGTAGTCGTTGCTCAACAACCTTTTCGCCTAATCTGTACGACAGATTATACTCTAGATTGCTTCGTTGTAACCTTCTTTCCATGCTTATCACATAAAGCATGAACAGCAGCGGTGATAGAGGACAACCTTGCCTTAATCTTTTGTGAACCTCGACAGTTGACGTACTCTTAATTCCTTCCCATGTTATTTCAACATTATTTTCGCGATATAGTTCCTGTCGAAAATCAATTACCTCATGACCGATACCTTCAGCTTTTAATATGTTCCACAGGAGTTCCCTATTCACGTTGTCGTATGCACCACTTATGTCCAGGAAGGCTAAATACAGAGGTCTATTTTCCGCCTTAGCTATTTCTATGCACTAGGTAAGCCCGAACAGGCTATCATCTAAGCGCCTACCACTTCTGAACCCGTTCTGAAGTTCTCCGAGTATTCTATTACTTCCTACCCATGACTGCATTTTTAATTTCACCGCCTGCATCGCCAGCCTATATATAACTGATGTTATCGTAATTGGTCGGAAGGATTTTATGTTCTTCTTATCACCTTCCCCTTTATTAATCAAATTCATTTTACTCTGTTTCCGGCTGTGCGGAATTTGCTTATTTGTATGACTGCCTCCAATGCTTTTATCAGCGTTTCCTTGCTTCTTGGGCCAAGTTCATTAATTAACTTGATTGGAATTTCGTCTATCCCCGCGGACGTGCATTTTGGAACATTTGCTTCCGCCTTTTTCCAGTTAAGATTGGTCAGTTCTAAGCTGTTTTCTATTATGCTATTCTGTGTTGCTCCCTCACTTGGGGCGATTACCCTATCGTCTTTCCTAAATGACTCTGCTATAACTGAACCAATGTAGTTCACAGCGTCATCTCCTTCTAAACAATTTCCTTCGGCATTGTGAATCTGTTCCTGTTTTCTGTGATTAGCTTTACCCAGCCAGCTTATATGGTTCCGGAATTTTCTTGACCCCCTTTAGTTGCATCGCGAACTTCAGCCAGCCAGCGATCAGAGGACTGCTTTATTTTAGCCTGGACGAGGACCTGCACTTGTTTCTTTTGTCGATAATTTTCCCATTTTTGGCCTATTACCTCTTCAGATAACTGCGCCCTCTTTGCTTCTCTGTGTTCCCGAGATGCCCACCGTCGTTGTTCGATGGCCTCTCTAATTTCCTTATTCCACCAACTTCGTGGCTTCCTCTTTCCTCTCCAGCGGTTTACTCCTTTTACTTCTTTTATGTACTAATGAGTAGTTCTGATTATATTCCCACCTTTCCATTGGATGTTTCTCTATTGCTTCCTCTATGCCAGCCGCTATTTGCGCATAATTTAATTTTGCGTACTCTTTTTGACTTCCCTGCATTTCTCTTTTGAGTAGGGCTCCCAACTGTAGACTAATACGCTTATGATCACTTCCGAGGCTGTACTTCCCCTCTTCGTCTATTTCCATTATTGCGAGCTTGCTATACAACCCCTGCGACATTAAGCAGTAGTCAATGGTCGTTTGTCTGTTACAGGACTCCCACGTGATTTGTCCCTCACACTTAGTTTCTCTATTTACTATAACTAGGTTGTGTCGCTCACAGAAGTCTAGCATCAACTTCCTATTACAATCTGTGTATCCATCCAGATCCTCGATGTGGCCATTCATGTCACCCAGCAGACAAATATCGGCACCTTCTCCAAACTGCTTTATATCGTCATCGAGACACTTCACTAGATCTTTGTTCTCTTGCCTGCATTTGTCCCCTGTCCCTAAATAAACGGGTAAGTGCCTAGCGAGCGCCACGGTGACCACGGGACACACGGAGGCGGCCGAAGAAGCCGCGATAGCCCTAGCACTCGCCGCGGTGCCGAACGCTGCGATCGTGATCAGCGACTCCCAGGCTGCAAAAATGTTGCTGCGCCTGGAGAATGCAGCACAGTACAAAGCAGCGTCATGAAAACCGAAAAGTAGAGCTTAGTGTGTTTAAAAACTAGTAATGCTTGCATACCCACAAACAGGCATGTGACATGTGTGGGGATGCGCGACTCTCGCGCGTCCCCTGATGTTTTTCCCGCATAGCGCGCCTCCTGTAGTGCGGCTTCGCCGCGTGGCCTGAGTGATGCCCGCGGCGGTCGATGTAGTTGGGGCGCAGTGCGAGAGATGGCGCGAGTGTTGCGCTGCTAACGCCGCCGACAGGCGAGGTTACTTGGGCGCCGAAAGGAAGGCACTTGGGCTCTTTGGGTTCGGGAAGCGAGCGGGACGGACGTGCTGTCCGCGCGTGCGCCGACCATGCTTCTGCGAGACCGTCTCGCGTGGCCGCCTTGGACACCGTTCGCGTGACAGTACGCGCGAGCGACCAGGCGTTGGGATCCAGCATGGGGCGAACATATTCGCTCGCCATCCGGTCGCTCGGTGAGTCGGACTTCTAGATTTGTCGCGCGCCCATCGGCATGTTTTGTGGATAGCAACTCGGCTAGCTGGCATTGATCTATGAAAGGTGCAATAAATGCCCTTGTGACTGTTTGCACTACTGTGTTGTCGTTCCTTTGTCCCAAGAGTATGGAGGAGAACCTCCTGTCTCCCACACATGTCATGCCTTAAATGGATGAAATTCGTAAATCTTACACACAAAGTTACCATCACTCTTATTGGCTTCCTCAAGGCACTCCTTGAAGTTGAACTAGAAGATGTACGTCAGTGTTAAAAGAAAGAGAAGATAAAACCCTATAGCGTTCTTCCTGAAAGCGCAAATAACTTCATGTATCAATTCTATGGACACTTCGCCAATTCGGTGTACATTTATATTTGACAACCACCCAAACAGAGACGAGAAGAGTGAATTAAGGTAGGAACACACATGAACGCTTACTCAACTAGAAGTTTATTCGTGAAGACAAAGATTTTAAACACACTGGCCAACTTCACAAAGAAAAAGCCATTGATGCGCAGCAGAAACAGCCCGGCACAACAAAAAAGGACCGATAGACGTCCTGTAGAATAAACATGTGCGTCAAACACTAACAAAAACATGAAAACTGAAAAATTTGTCCTGTAAGTGGTATTAACGAGAAGTACTGCAGCAACTCTTTGCCACTAAGGGTCACAGAAATCTTGCTTATGAATTTTTCTTTGTGATCAATAAATAATGCTTCCATAAGTCCTCTTGTGTTCTGCTCTTTGTGATCAAGCAATCGTTCTTTCTGCTCTATACCGCAACACCAGAGGAGTTCCAGAAGCAATATTTATTGATCACAAACGAAACAAATGCATAACCAAGTTATCTGTTGCCCTTAGTGGGAAAATGTTGCAGTTCTCAAAAGAGTATTTCTCGTTGGGTAGTATCACTTATCGGACGAATCTTTCGCTTTTTCGAAAGATTTGTCCAATAGTTCTCGTTTTTCACGCACGTTTATTCTACATGGCATGGCTTTTTCATATTTCTTTCTTGTCGCACGTGGCTGTTTCTGCCACGCATGCACGGCTTTTTACCTTTGTCAAGTTGACCAGTGTCTTTAATACCTCTGTCGTCAAAAGTAGACTTTTAGTTGAGCTTGCGCTCGTGTGTGCTCCTACCTATTTCGTCGTCCGCCTCTGTTCGTGCTGCTGTTTACAGTACGCACGTATCACTTGGTTAGGCTGGTAAACATTCTCACAAACAAAAGTAAATGCCTCCCCTCAAAAGGTAGCCCATCCTTTACTACTAGATGCCAGAGCAAATCGAAAGTAAGCCTTCACAGCGTCCATGCGGCAGCTAGTACACCACAGAGCAGCACAAAAAATAGTCGAAAATCCCACTTGATGGAGAGTGGCAACAGAGATGCGAGCTTGCTGTGAATCAGCCACATATAAAAGGGTGTCTCTTGCTCGACGCCAAGGTGCTCTTGACGTAGAACACTTTAGCACCTGGGAATTTGCTGCATGCGTAACCTGTGAGAAGGCAATGCGGACAGAAAATAAGATTACGCGGATTAAGAATCTGCCACACACTGCATATAACTACGCACGAAATAGAAGTACACACTGCACTGGCAAGTAAAAATTTGCGACTCTTTACGAGTGCCGTTGAGAAAAGGAAGAAATGGGTTGCTACGGTAAATGTTAGTAAAACACGCACAGCGATGTTTCACAGCGGGGAAAAATATTCCCGGCTCTCTCGCAGAACCAAAGACCACGCGTCAGTGCAAAGCCGATACCAAGCATATATCGAATCTTTGGGTAGAAGTCCAGCAGAAGGAATGACCTAAAGATACGCCGAGAGCGATGCGAGCGTGAGCGTGCCTGTACGAGTGAGAACATGTACAGTCGCGATCAAATTGAAGGTGATCGCGCGAGCATCGACCGGCTGGCTTTCCAAGCAGCATAGCGGCCGATTTTGGAACTGCGCAGATAAAAATTGCGCTGCCTTCTTCCCCTATTATGCTCTTCCAGGCTGCAACCATCACCCCCGAGACCAACTCGCCACATTTTTGTCTTTGTTTCCCTTTCATGGCAATGATCTGTGTGCGTCGCTTCCTCATGCATATCTTGGCTAACAATGACGCCTCTGTGCAAAAGCTCATAACGCAATCGAAATGAATTCGCAGGTTATGCCGTGAACGGTGACGGGAGTGACAGCTTTTCAGGGAACACCAAAAGAGAGAAAGGGGAGCTATCTGATGTTTCCCTCTCGACCGACGGTTATGACGTAACGTGGCGCTGCTCCTAGTTTTGGTCGCCGCTCGAGCGATCACCTTCAAATTGATCGCGACTCTACCGCTTCTTTGAAGCTAGCCGCTCCGGTGTGGCTCGATCATCCCACGCGATTTGTGTGCAGAACGTCGCGTACACGCCCTTGCGCGTTTTGCGCGGTAGCGTAGCAGTGAGCTAGCTTCATGCACGCGTCATTCTTCGCCGCGCAAATGGTGCTCGAGTGCGACACTTAGCTCGAGGCGACAACGCGCCGATCATAGAGAAAGGGATAGAACAAGAGCGGACACTCCCATAGAGCCCAGCGGCCGAATTGACTGCAGCGCACCAAGCCGTGGGTGTTAAAACCTGAAGCACACTTCCGGTTTCGGTTGTGTGCGCGCGCGTTTTGAATACTAGCTGGTGCGCGTCACGCCGGCTCTTTTTTTTTTTGCTTTTGTAGCAAATATTTATATATTTTTTATTTATTAAATATTTATTTGCAAATCATTTTATTAAGTAAAATTGATTCCGAACGATCTTCGCAAGCCTCCATTGAAAATATGCCACGTGCAATTTCATGAAGACGCAAGATGTGAAATGAGGAAAAAACGGTTATTTTGTTCTTTGTAAATGCTCGTCGCGGGCTTTTTGTGCATTCATCCAGCGTTGTGGCACCAGGTAAGCAGCAGTAGTTTCCGCAGGAAGCTCCACCAGACGACGTGAGCTGAAAAAATTACAAGCGTTATTTTGGTATTAACATGTAAGAATAATGCCTGTAGAGGCGAAGCGTGCGAAAGTGGTGAGTGGGCGGCATTACAAACAAAAGCAGTTCATATTTACACACACGGCGTAGAAAATGCCCGACTCATTCCAAGCAATACCGTACATACCACAAACATTCTAATTCCAAGCGTTCCCCTCTTCCCAATACATATTTCCTGCACTTTAATAGCACCAATGCGCGGGCAACGGGGCGTTTCGCGAACTTGGCTACAACCGACGCGATAGTACGCTACGAATACACAGAGGTGGCCACAACACAGGCTCTCAACCAGAGCATGCTGGACGCTCGCAGAATTCCTTCTACTCTCACTCAAGACAAAATGCGTGGGTGCCGTTCAGAAGACATAATTTTCGAGTTACTAGTTCCTGGCGTTTGAGCTCCTTGGCTTATCTCTTGTGCGTTCAGCAGGCTGAAGCAACGCACTCCCGTGTTATCACTCTTCACGATTGCTCGTCGCGTTTTCGACAAGCGTGGGTACCGAAAGAAGGCTTACATTGTTGCGGAGACATAAAAATTGCCACAAACTTGTCGCAGTAAGATTCAGTACGAGCCAAACTAACTTTGTCACCACGGCCGAGCTGTTTTTCGCTGCGTCACAACAGGCGCGGCGAGCGGGCCTCATAACCCAAAAGTACCGAAAATAATTTTCAACAATGTTGGGCGTCAGAGAAAGAAAAGCGCCATGAACTTATCCGTGCATTAAAGCGCGAAACCGCGCACCACGCCCGAGCTTACTTTCGCTAACCGAGTCACAGCGCCAGGCGCGCCCACTGCGCTCGAAAGGTAGCCCAAAAAGTAATGAAATTAGTTTCAATAATGTTGGCAGTCAGAGAAAGCGCCAAAACTTGTCGCAGTAAAATTCAGTACACGCGGAACTGCGTCACAGCACCCTGTGCGACTAGCGTGCCCAAAAACTACCGAAATTAGTTAAAATAATATAGGGGCTTATAGGAAGCGTCGCAAACATCTCCCAGTACGATTCATTAATTAAAATTAACTGCTCCACGACGGCCACGCTGTTTTTCGTTAACTGCGTCACAAGTCTAGCCTAGGTGCCGGGCAGTAAGCCTAATTGCTTGAAGTGCGTCGCAGACTGTCGAACAAAGTTTCTCACCTTGCCGTAGTCCAATAGTGCAGTGCTGCCATGTCGAAGTTCCGAAAGAACGCAATAATTCGCCGGGAGGCCACCAAACCAGGCTAAATTCGAAAATAGAAATGCAGGTAGACGGGTGCCCGAACAGTCCAACGCTCAGATGCGCGGCCGGTCTCTCTCGCTTCGGCGGTGTGTCTGACGATAGACGCAAACATCTGGCTCGTCATTCGCCGGTTCGCCTGTCGCTAGGCAACGGAAGTAAGCCGCAAAGTTTAATTTAATTTATACGCAGATATCTTTACTTTTTCCGGGAAAGAATTAAAAAAATAAAACAATTTCTGTTAACCCATTAAAGACCAGCGTGACCATATGGTCACGTTAGTCTTCACAGTGGATTTCAATTAAGATTAGCAAAGCGGTACCAAAATTGCCTTTGACGTGCCGTTTGACAGATTAGAGTTCCCTTTATAGATACCAAGTGGTAGCAGCTGTCAGTCGTTTTGTGGGAGCCCCTCGCAAAGGTGGGAATAAGTGTTGCTCTGCTAGTAGCGTTACCATGCATCGCTGCAAGGTGTAAGTGTATTTCTTTTTTCACTAATTGTTTAAGCAATAGTCAGATATCCTTACCTCCGTATTGCCCTTTGAATATGTGACCTTCGATGAGCATTTGTGAAAGATTAATGTTTGATTTATCCATGAGCGAACGTGTTATCTTGCGCGTTGCCATATGGTCACGCTGGGCCTTTAGGCTACCGAACTTTTTATTTTTTAACTGCATTCTCATCTCTTGCACGTCTGCTGCCGCGTTCTCGCAGTGGTTATTTTTTATTTTATTGTCTGAAGAGGTAGATGTTGGAAAAAATAGTGAAGATAGTCGTATAGGAAGATGACGTCGTGTCAGTGATATATATCGAGCCGCCAGAGGCTAGCACCTATTCGGATGAAGACTCGAGCGATGAAGACTCAGGTGGGCTCATTGACAATCTAAGCAGGTGGCAGCTATGAGCCGGCGCTGAAACGCGGAAAGCCTATCCGCTTCGGGTATAAATTATGGTGCCTAAATGCCAAGAACAGATACCTTGCAAACTTCAAAGTGTATCAAGGCAAGCAGGGGAGATCCCAGAACGTCTGAAAAATATCAAAAGGACTTCGGAAGAGCAGCGGCGCCACTTCTTCAAATGGTGGAAGAACTCGCAGCAGAGATGCACGACCTTCCTTTCTTTTTTCTATTTTGATAATTTATTCACAAGCATGAAGCTACTCAAGCATCTCAAGGCACAGGGCTACGAAGGCACGGGCACAGTGAAGCAGAACCGTGTTCCCAAAGAGTGCCCTATCGCTTGACCAGAATTCGTCAAGTACCAACCTCGCGGGCACGAAGATCCCGTGCTGAGCGACAATGGGATAATTGTTGACCGCTGGATGGACGATTCTGTAGTAACGATCGTAAGCACCATTCACGGCGTGAGCCAATGTCATCTGCAGACAGGTACTCTCGTGTTGAGAAGAAGCGAATCAAGGTGGCCCGTCCAAACACTGTTGCTCAGTACAAGTTTTATAGGAGGTACGGACCAGATGGATGCAAATGTAGGCGCCTATAGGATTGCAATCCGTGGCAAAAAGTGTTGGTGGCAGATTCTGACTTGACTTTGTAATGTATCTATCAGCAACGCTTGGGCGCTAATTCGTAGCACAGGGTTCCACGTGACGCAGGTGGAATTCCGCAGGCAAATTGCACAAAGCTACCTGATGCAATGGGACAATAAGCCTACAGGACCTGGTCAACGCAGAATCCCAAAGACTGGTGATGTCCTGAATGGTACACGGTATTACCAAGTGGCCCACTTTGTTGAACCAATACCTAATGGCAAGAGGTGGAGGTGTGCATGCGATAATTGCAACAGCGCGGTGCACACACAATGCATAAAGTATGACGTCGGCATGTGTATTCCATGATTTAAACCATATCACACTAAATAAGTGCTCGACCATTCGTTATGTATGTTTTTTGTGATGTTTCATGGCTTGAAATAAATGTTTTTAACTTTGCGTATTTCGCTGCAGCGTAAGGGCCCAGTGTGACCATATGGTCACGGGCTATATTTCAAAAACTAATTAGGCAAGAGTAATAAATTCTTGCATGTGAATTATTAGTATAAAGGTAAGCTAATATATTAGATTTATTTCAAGATGGCAAGAAAAAAAAGAAACCGGTCCCTAATGGGTTAATCTCATTTCACATTTTTCTTTCTTTCGATGCTCGCGGCCCCAATTCGTCGATGTTAATACTATAGCGTGACGTGTTTCCTGTTTCCAATTTTCGCCGAGTGTCCGCTCTTGTTCAATTCCTTTCTCTATGCGCCGATTGGCGCTCCTTTCGCTTATGCAAGCAACACACATTCGGATCGGTCCAACTCAGAGGCAGCAGAGAACGGTGGCATGTTTCGGTTATCGCCTATTAAAATTGTACAGTATGCCTTCAACGGCAACCCGCCACGCTAGATAAAGATGCTTACTGCGGTAGTTTTGGCGGTGATAGGCGATAAGGCGAGCCCGTCGGCGGCTGTGTTCTTTGGCGACGTCGTCACCATACCTCTGTTCATTTGCGCTGTGTATCCGTGTACAGTCACCGCGCGGAAGCTGTGACTAATCGTTTGGCCGTTCTCCGCAAATCTCAAAGAGGCGAAATATGTTTTGCGGTGCGCCGCATCATTAGCCGCAACCTAAATCGAGGCGCGCTTAGCCGCTACGGCATAAAAGGTGGTCACACTAACCGTATGGTATACGATGAGCCACTATGGATTAAAAAATAACTCTGATGTCCTACGTGCCAATCCAACGATCTGATTATGAGGCAGGCCGTAGTTGGGGACTGCGTATTAATATTGACTTCCTGGAAATTTTTACGTGCATACAATGCAAATTGCACGAGCGTTTTTGCATTCCGCTCCTTTGGAATGCGGCCGCTGCAGGGATTGTATCCACGACCTCGAGCCCCAAATTGCCACGGCGGCCGCCATAGTTACGAAATGCGTAAGCGTGAAGTGCAACACTGCCTTCCGGTACGAGTGTGGTACAAGCGTAGCAGAGCTGCACACCTGCTGCACAATTATTTGTCGCGGTTCTCCTAAGCTCGTAGTGCCTGCCTAAATGCCTTGAAAGGCAGCGCGCCTCTCACGTATCGAAACGCGATAACAAGCGCTTAGACGGTCCACGTGAGCCCCTATGAAAGATGACGGGCCACTGTACAAAATTATCACTGCGCAGAGAAGCCGATCCTTATGTTCCGATTGTGTTCTCTCATACAAATTAAGGAAACGTTACTAGACAGGAACAAATGAAACAATGCAATTTTACGCACATGGGGCGCCGCTGCCTCTTCGCCTGTTTCAAACGAAGTGACGACGGCAGCGAGAGTTAGTATCGCGCGCATTTGCTCCGGGGCATGCGGTTCGCTTGAGGAAAGTGAACGGTGTGCTTAACATCTCACGCTCGTCAATGTCAAAATAGAAAAAATGGCTACGCGCTCAAGAAAACCAGATTACTTACCTATCTGCAGAAGTTCAGCTGCGACTGTTTCGGGGTGCCTTCTCTCCAACAGGCATCATGACCTCTGCCGCGCAACTCATCAAAACAACCAGGCTCGCACATCAGTCGAAGACTAGTAGCTGGGTGAGCCAACGACTTCAAGAGAGAATCGTCCCACTTATCGTCGTTAAAGCATTCCACTAAAATGCGCATCATGATGTGCGAAAAGAAAAAAATACTTTCATCAAAAAGCACGAGGCGTGAACCACCGCACAAGTGCAACTAATTAACTGAGTCCGAAAGCCGTTCACAGCTTCACTATCGTATTGAGTTATAAAAACCTTTCAAACACAAAAACCGCTAAATAATTAGCAATAATTTCTCATCCACTAACCTTCATAATTTTTTAAGAATAACCTAATTTGTAGCGTAAACAATAAATACTACGACCAAAATATGCTACTACGAAACTAGCGGTAACCATGTCTACTGTTGCAAAAGTGTGCGCAAAACGAAGCTACAACGGCTGCAACCGCGTGCGCGCACATACACACACGCACACACACACACACACACACACACACACACCCGAACGCTACCGTGACGTTTGTAGCGCCACCTAGAAATAAAAATTACTACTAACTTTGCTATTTTTACAAATGTAACATATCTAAAGTAGTTTGTAGCGCCTTCGCAGATGGCATGGTGACAAGTAAGGTATGATAAGAGTCCGTTACCTGTATTTCTTTCATTTCCGTTTGGTGTTCTTCTATTTAACTGAACATACGAGACTTGCAGGCTTGGGAGATGAGAGGACGACAGTTCGGCGAGGCTCAAATAAATCGTGTGCTTCTTGCAAGGCGAGAGTCCGGAGCAGCCGCAGATACAGCGATTAGCTGTGATACTGTTGCGGCTGTTGCTGAATCCGAAGCTCTTTGAAGTCAATGGTTATAGCGGCTGCGCGCTGCTATCTCAAAGCGCGTTCGTTCTTTGATCTCTAGTACCACGGACATTGGATAAAAAAACTATATTTGCTTTACGGACAGAGGGTACGTCGCAGGAAATTCGAAGACCTCACACGTGTATGTTTGTAGCGTGTGCGCGCTTGCATCTTGCATCCTACGGTTCCCAGAGCGCGTCCGATCCTCCAAGGTAGCGTCGTCGCGTGTCCGCGCCTGCCTTATCGCCGGCCGCGCTGCCGCCGTGTCTACTTTTGGGGAACTCCACACGCGCGTAGTCACCGTGTTTGCAAGTGAATTTCGCATTCTTCTGCTCCCCGAAACGTGCTCATTTTGGATCGTACGAATGGCTATGTCATCTCGTGTATGTTAAAACGGCGATGGCATTTGTACACCGGCGAAGAAATAAATCGTTATGAACTTGGGAGGACATGAGTCTAGTCTAACGTAGCAGTTTTTACGTAGCGAAAACGGCTACGAAAGTGGGGCGATTCCGGAGATAGGCGCTTCAAAGCGCCAGCTGTAGCGACAACACGAGGAAGTGGCACGCGGCGCACGCGTCAAGCATTTCAGAGCTTGCTGGCTTTCGAATGAGAGGAGTATGCGCGCGCTCGTGGCCTGTTGGTTAGAGTACCGGGCTCGACGCCCGACGTTCGATTCAACCCTATCGGTCACACATTATTTTCTTTTAATGAAAACGAGGCGAAAGAAGAACCTACCTGCCGCAAAGTGACAGGAATGTTGGTTGGAACGCTTCGCAATACATTTTTCGAATGTCTTCATATGCGAGTCCGAATGATTGTGTACTGGACTCAACTGCTACGCAGCAAAAGAACAACTAGAAAAATCAACACAAATTACCCAATAAATTGTTTATTGAGAACACTCAACGGTAATATTATTGTGCAAGGGTTGAGTGAACTCAATTGCTTTTGAAAATTGTTGAAGTCCGTTTAAACAATTTTCCAACAATATATCAATGGTTAATCAACAGTCATTTTTGTACGGGCGGGCAGGGTCAGTGTATGGTCGGCGCTGCGGCGCCAGGTAGCGGCCTGGTCGTCTAGAACTATACTGAGTGGCGCCGAGGTAGTCGACGATGTCACGAGGGCGCTCCCCAAGTTGTGGACGCGGTGCGTTGACGGTGAATCCTCGCAGTCCCAAGTCGCGGTATGGGTGGCACACATGGCCGGCTTCCCCACAATGGTATCAGCGCGGGCGGTGGTCGGGCGCGCGCCAAATGTCTGTCTTCCTCCGGGCGTTTCATGACGTTTCACTGGCTGACAGGTGGGCGAGGTGGTGGCGCCGACGGAATCGCGGCGTCATGGGGCGGGGATGCGGAACCTGGCGGCGGCGGCGTATGTCATCGCTACCGGCGATGGCGGTTGCATTTCAGTAAGTGATAGCTGAACCTCAGCTTTGACGATGCCGGCGACTGAGGCCACTTGATGCTGCAACATTGGGAAGAGCTTCTGCAGTTCCTCGGGAACGACCGCTACAATGGTCTCTCGCATGTCCTGACTGCCGAGTTCTTGAACATCGGTGTAGTTCTGGCGGGTAAATTTCCTTTTGAAACGACCGCAGCTATTTGCGGGGGGCCTTCGGCACATGAACGCGCTAGCACCTCCACCAAGTGTCAAAAGCAACGAAACAGGAATGACGAAACTAGTGTTTTATTGGTCGAACCAGTGGCCACAAAAACAGGCTACACTCAAAGAAAGGCGAAACCGGCTACTCTCGAAGCAAAATGATAGCGGCGAACACAGTTGGCGATCGTCGAAAATCTCATGTGCCGGTCAAGCGCGTCCGCTTTTATACATCAGTCATCGAAGTTTCCAGGTTGTCACGGATCTCGTGCGGAGAACAGTCTGACCGAAAGAATGGACTAGGCGACAGGTGTACCCCCACAGAGGCACCTTTAATACAACCTGCGTGACACAAACACTAGCACACAAACCTAACAAAACTAACGCAAAATACAAAGGCTATCAGTACACACCACCCGGTAACACTACTTCTAGCGTTCTCCTGTTAGTGGTTGGCGTTCGTGCTCACGTTTGGTTCGGTGCGGATGTGGCGTGGTGTGCGTCCCGTAACCGGCGTCGAAGTGGCGTTCGACGTTCTAGAGCTGGCGTCACTGGCGGCTTCGTTGGCTGCGTCGTACACGCTCCCGCTCCAAACGCCCGTGGTGGTGTTGCCGATGATGTTGGCGTTGGGGCACCACCCGGAAGAGTGGCAGCAACGCTGGAGACGCCCCTGGCCGTAGCAGGTGGTAGCGTCCTCCGTGGACTCCCCGGAACGGGCTCAGGAACGGCAGGAAATCTGCGGTGCGAAGCCGTAGAACGCGAGCTCACCGGAGCAGTAGCCGGCGTCGCTCTCTTCTGGCTGAACCGTCCCTGACCCGCCGAGTCTCCGCTGCTTTGTTGTTCCCCCCGTGCCTCCCCCTTCCTCGCCCTTTTATAGCCTTGACGTTAGTCCACGTAATCCTTCTCTTCGTCTTCTTCTCTTCTCCACCAATCATCGCTTTCCATCTCACCGGATACTTCTTCTCCACCAATCATCTCTTGTCACCTCACTGAGTACTCCTTTTTTATCTTCTTCTGTCTTCGGCTAATCCACGTCGTCCTTAACGCCATCCTCGTCGTCTTCCTGAAACCTTTCTTCGTTTATAATTTTATTTTAGTCTCCCTCGTATATGTGACACAGGTGCGTGTCTTCCCGAAAGTTCTACACAATTCGCGTCGCACCTGCAATCAGATCACACAAGTTTCGGCGACATCGATGCCATTCGAGAAACTTCCGATACATGCGGGCGCGTCCCGCGCTGAGCGATAGCATTCACGAGACGATAAAAAACGCTCACCCCTCAAAGTCCACTCTTAACAATGTACTGAAATATTATTTCAGTGCGTAACCTTCACAAAGGCTGGTCCACCAGCCGAAACCTCAGCAATATACTTTGTAATAGCAACGTATGTCGTACTATTATCTATATTGGAGTTATTCGATTGGGGCCAGCGTGATTGCTTAGCGTCTATGTTGGCACGACGTCGCGGTATCGAATCCCGGCGGCCGCATTTCGGTGGATGCAATCGCGCTCGTGCCCCGTGCCTTAAACATCCCCTGGCGGCCAAATTTAATCCGGAGTCCCCCACTATGGCGTGCCTCATAATCAAATCGTAATTTTGGCTGCTAAAGCTCGGGAATTAATTAATTCATTTGCGCGTGTGTGTCTTTTCAAAAGAAGTATTACAGTGTATTCAACATCTCGGCCGAAGAGGAATACGAGAACTCAATAAGTGGCACTTTCTAATGGCGGTTCCCGACATACCTTCCGCGTAGACATTCTATAGCATCAACTAACACTGGGGCCTAACCGCGTTTTAGCGATTCTGAGTAGGTTAACTTATCGAATATTGATGCGACAAATTGCAGTTCGCGTTTTGTACCAAAACAGCACGCCAGCTTTTCAACAACGAAGGCTATTAGAACACGAAGCCGACCGGCTCCTAGTTTGACCCGTGCACTGAAAAGGCTGTGTTGTGATTTGTCAAAGTCATTGCTCGCACAAAGGTATCATTAGCTTCACTAGGTGACCATCACTAGCTGATTGTATATTCTTAGATTTTTCAAAAGCACTCGACAAAGTGTATCATAAACTATTGCTTCACAAACTAAACTTAACATTGACTGTAACTTTTTGAAATGGATTGAGTGTTTTCTTCTCAACCGCTCGCAGTTTGTTTGTGCTAACGGCGAAAACTCCGGTTTTACACAGGTCTCTTCTGGTGTTCCACAGGGTTCCGTCCTTGGATCCCTATTTCTAATTTACATTAATCATCTTCCCTTGCTTATCAACTCCCATATCCATCTGTTCGCTGATGAGTGCGTCATTTTCAGAGAAATTGCCAATGCTAACGACACTGAATTACTTCAGTCGGACCATACCACTATAGGGAACTGGTGCAATGAATGGTTAATATAGCAAAATATTAACAAATGCAAAGTCATGCGTGTGTCTACAAAAACAAATACCATACCATCGTACTACATTGACAACATGTCGTTGGAATCAGTTTCTTCATATAAATATATTGATGTTTACATCACTTCTAACCTCAGCTGGTCTCTTCATACTGAGAACATAATTAAAAATGTTAATCGCATGCTTGGCTACATACGTCGCAACTTTTTCAACCTAGCATCTAATTTGAAACTTTTGTTATAAAAAACTTTCATACGACCGAAACTCGAATACGCGACTCCGGTATGGGACCCTGCTCATGAAAAGCTAATCACTGATCTCGAGATGGTTCAAGATAACTCTGTACGTTTTATTCTTGCTAACTTCAACCGCACAGCAAGTGTAACTAACATGAAAGCTAATCTTTGCCTCCCATCGCTGGCATCTCGCACAAAAGTGTCTCGTATTGCCCTCTTCTACATGTTGTACCATTATCATACTCTACAATATCGCCTCATCCCCCATCCAATTTATGTATCCCGTCGCATGGATCGTCAATACAAAGTCGGCATTTTGTCATGCAACACTAAATGTTTCTCACAATCATTCCTGCCGCGAACCTCACGAGACTGGAACCATCTTCCCTGTGAAGTTGTAGGCCTTACTAATTATGAACAGCTCCGTGAAGCCTTAGCTAATATTGGATATACAGGTGCCATTTAAAAATTCATGTAACCAACTGTATTTGTCTTCAACATTCTTTTGTATTTACGACTTCCTCCTCTGTAATGCCCGTCCGTGGCCCTGAGGGGTATAATAAATGAAATGAATTGAATGCAGACATATCGTGGCTGTTAGAGGCCTAAAACGTATGGCTGTATATATGTGTAAGACATGTACTTGCATTAAAACTATGACAATAACTACAGTGAGGTGTGCTATATATAGAGAGGAAATATTCCTTCACTCAAATAATGATCATTTCAAAGCAGCACTACTGCCTCACCAGGACGCTTGTACGCAATTAAGGGCCTAGAGCCGTGTGCCTTAAGTATACTAATGCCGCAACATAGGCCTCTAATAAGATGCCAGGTTAGGGGGCGAGCTCCACCACTGGAAAAGCTGGCGCCACCGTCGGCGTGCCGTGGCATGAGGGATCACGTGGACACAGCGTACGCGTCGGCTGCTCCGGAAGCGCCATAGCGAGCTGAAAACGAAAGTTTAAAGTCCCAGATGCGCTGCGGTTCTGATTAAGTGGTGAGGCTTTACCGCCTTGAGTGTCTGCTTGACAACATTTGAAAGTACTACAATAGGTAGTGGTGGCCTTTGGAGGCGTGCAGCATGGTAGGCTACTGCTCGGTGCCGCAGTGCCGGACGTAAGCAACAGAGCCCGGTGTGAGCCCTATTCACACGTAGCCGCAGGACAAGGAGCTGCGTGAAGCTTGGCTCGTGAAAACTAGAACCGGCAAACAGCCATTGGCTACAACTCGGTTATGCAGCAAGCACAGACGCGAGGAAGATTTCTGCTACTGCGCCAGGACTGCGCCATGTTCGGCGAGTAGCAGAAAACGCGCACTGAGGCGCTCGCCCGCGCCCGCTGCCCCGCTAATGACATAAGGGTTTGGTCTATGAACTTGTTGGTGCTAGATGCTGGCAAGTTCACTGGAACGGAAATGCAGCGGTAAGACGCACATTGAAAAAAGGCATGGCATATAGTCATGTTTGGGTTATGAATTAATGCACTGGATTACCAAAAAGAATCAGAGGGAAATCGCACGCTGAGAAGACCGATAAACATACAGTGTGACGCAACTTGAAGAAATAATATTCAAATGTCCAAGAATTTAGAAGACAAAAAAGATTGAATCGTCGCGACGGCGCATCACATTCGCCGTAGCTAGTCATCGAATTCTCTATAAAGAAATTATTTTTGAACAGTTCTGATAGCGTCCACGCAACAATGGTTGCTTGTGCACTGTCAAATGCTCATATGCTGCGACCTAAAGCTCACGGCATGGTGTTAAAACGCGCTCATAGCGAAAGCAAAACATTGTGCGTGGGCGTGCATGCAGACGCGCCGTCGATCGCTTCGAACCCGTGCGATCGCTGCATGGAGGCTTCATTCTGTTATGCTCCATTTGGTTATACAGACAACCCACTATGGGAACATATTTCACATAGTTTACTGTCAGCGTTTGCATACCTTTCACGCAAGAAGCCGGTTCGGGAGACTCCATCGTGGCAATCGCGCGCAGTGGCGTTCACTGTACGTATTCGGTAAAGAGATAGTGTCTGTAAACGATTCTGTGCTTTCAGTTTGCCCAAGATTATTATATCGGCAGTCAAAAACTCCCTCGTATTGAGAGTAGTTACATAAATGTCCAGGAGGTCTGCCGCGTGGTGTTTTTATTGATCGCCGTAAGCGAAACCTGTGAGGAGCGCGCAGCATGATCCCTCATACTACGCAGGGGAGGCGCTTCCGACAGATGGCAACTCCGTAAGTCCTCGCCCCCAATACGGATTGCACCGGTGTATAATATTTAGTATACGGAGATTATTTAGGAATTATAACATTGATTTCATATCAAAAAGCGGGTCTTTGCCGAGAAACAGTGGCGGGTGCAATGAAATACGTTCTGTGTATGCTAAAGGAGTTCTTTTTTTTTTCTGTGCTCTTCCGCTTTGCGTCATTCAAGCAAACCATGGAGCGTCTCGCCAGATTTCCCACATACAGGAGAATCACTGTTAAGAGATCAGAGTGTGTACCATACGTGTGACCTATTGGAAGTCGACAGAAAGTGACCTCAGTTCGTCGTGTTTTTCTTATCGGTGGCCAACTTCCTAAATGCGGCTTTATTAAACAAAGCCTGTTGGACGACTTCGCGACCCACATGCGTTGCCAATAGCACCTCAGTTTTTTACGGGACAGTGACAGCAGGGACAGTGGGACAGTGATGGAAGGGTTGTTAGCGTTCGATCCTATGGATTGTTGGAATCGCACCGCTGGCCCGAGTTGTTGGGGTCTCGGTGCTGACGCCCGTTATTGCCAATGGGTCGCAAGCCCCAAGGGTAGCGTTGGCCTGGCGGCCTGGGGCACTGGAAGCATCCGAAGGTCCCGGCAAAGCAAGAGAAGACTGGTAACAGAACAACTTGTTTATTCTAACATAGCAAAAGAGCGGCCGGTCAGGTCGACCGGAGTGGAGAGACGGGAGAGCACGTAACTCAACAGTACAAATCGGAGCCTCTCTCCTGGCGTCCGGGGGCAGCTGCTCTTATACTCCCGGCGTCGCGGTCCAAAAGGGAAGGAGGGAAGGTCACGGGATGAAGGTCACGGGACGGCGCAGCAGGAGCCCACGACGGCGCGAACTGTCGGGCCGAGAGACCTGCTGAACCGAGTGTAGTGACGCATCGCCAACCCTCACCCACACGACGGCGCGAACAGTTGAGCCGAGAGACCTCCAGGCTCCTCATTCGGGGAACTCCGCTCCCCGGCTGCCGCGCTTTGACAAGCGAGGGCACACACACACACACGCACACACGAAGACACGTGGCACTGAAACACGCCTGGACACGCTTGGCGGGTAGGCGTCGCGGCGGCGTCGGACGGGCCAAAATGTCCGCCGCTTTGAACAAAGCCCCGGCGTCCGTTGCATCCGCGCCGGCATTACCGCGCGTTGTAGGCGAAACGTAACAGACCGCCCCGCCGGGGGAAGGAGATCCCGAAGGTCAGGGGACTGCATCCGCTGTCCGGAGGGATGTCGCTCGATGATGCTCATAACCGAAGTTGGGCGTCCTTGGGCGTTTCTTGAGCGCAGCGCACAGAGAAGGCCTCGTTCTCACGTTCAGGTGCACACAGGACACTGCAAAGTGACTTCGGGAGAGTTGACATTTTTGTTCTCGTTTCCGGCAAGCGTTAGAACCACGCCAAAAGTCAACCGCTCAGTCAGCAAGCACGGCACAACCCTCACTAAGCCCTGCCAGGCTCTTTCCCCTTTTTTTTACTGCTGCCTAGTTCCTTACAGTAGTTTAGCAGCACTCAGAACGCGTCCACAAATCGGAAAAATTGCACTAAAAAGCACATCATCACTTTGAAACACTACACAAAAGCAATAAGTTAAAAAAAATCCTGCCTCAGGAAGAAAAACATCAGTAACAAGCAATTTTGAGGCTGATTCCCACGTTAGGGGCTTCGACTTAAGCCATCGGCGTTACCGTTGAGACTCCCCTTTTTGTAACGCACCTCAAAGGAATATTGTTGCAAAGCGAGGCTCCAGCGCAGGAGGCGGCCATTTTTGGGAGAGATGGTCTGCAGCCATTGGAGAGGGCAGTGATCCGTTTCAATGATAAACCTCGAGCCAGCTAGGTAACATGACAATTTCTGAACGGCCCACACGATACACGCACACTCTTTCTCGGTGGCGCTATACGCCTGCTCACGACTCGTCAGCTTACGACTAGCATACAGGACGGGGTGTTCTACTTCTCCATTTTCCCGTTGGCACAGTACAACGCCCATGCCTCGCTCACTAGCATCACACTGAACAACGAACCCTTTTGTGTAGTCGGGCGATCGTAGCACAGGCTGGCTTGTTAGGGCGCTCTTTAGGGCGCTAAAAGCTCTTTCCTTCGTCTCATCCCAGACGACTGTTTGCGGCTCTGTCTTTCTTAGAGCATCCGTCAAGGGAGCCGCGATATCAGAGTACCTGGGGATGTACCTCTGATAGTAGCCGGCGACACCTAAGAACGACCGAATATCGGTCTTCGTGCGCGGTTGCGGGAAGTCTCGCACAGCGGCCACCTTTATTTCAGAGGGGCGGCGACGACCCCGACCAATCACGTGTCCGAGGTAGACAACCTCGGCCTGTGCTAACTGGCACTTGGGAGCCTTGACTGTCAAGCCCGCATCGCGCAGGCGGGTTAGCACTGCCCGCAAGTGCGCCATATGTTCCGGCCAGGATGCGGAGAATATCGCTACGTCGTCTAGATACGGTAAAGCGAATTCTTGCTGTCCCCGCAACACTTTATCCATGAGGCTTGAAAAGCAGTATGGCGCGTTCTTCAAACCAAAACTCAAAACTTTAGGACGGAATGTCCCCATTGGTGAAATGAACGCCGCATACCTACTAGCCTCTTCTGTAAGTGGAACCTGCCAATAACCCCTGACAAGATCTAGGGTGGAAATAAACTGAGCGCTACTCACTCTCTCAAGGCGCTCCTCGATGTTAGGGATCGGATAAATTTGATCCTTAGTGATGGAATTAAGCCTGCGGTAGTCGACGCAAGGACGAGGTTCCTTGCCCGGTACCTCAACTAAAATCAAAGGGGAGGTATAATCACTCTCACCCGCTTCAATAACACCGAGCTGTAGCATTTTCTTTACCTCAGCCTCCATAATATCGCTCTGGCGGGGTGACACCCGGTACGCCTTGGATCGTACTGGCTCTGGGGAGGTAAGTTCTATGTCATGAGTAAGGACAGAAGTCCTACCAGGCCTCTCAGAGAACAGACCTTGAAACTCTTGTAAGAGCTGGTGTAGTTCGGTTTTCTGCTCAGGCGACAGCGATGCTTTACTTATTAAGTCACTAATGACTTGATCGGTGTCTTTCCTGTTCGTCACTGAGCCTAGTCCCGGAAGCTCGACCGGAAGCTCTTCGGGCACGTTTACCATCATGCACACCACTGCTTCCCGTTGCTTATAGGGTTTGAGCAGATTACAGTGGTAAACTTGCTGTGCTTTCCGCTTTCCTGGCAGACTCACCACGTAGTTAACGTCCGACAGTTTTTGAACAATCCGTGCTGGGCCCTCCCACTGCACGTCGAGTTTGTTCTTTAGCGATGTGCGCAATATCATGACCTCATCGCCCACCTCAAAACGACGGGCCCTGGCTGTCCGATCATAATAAACCTTGGCCCTCTGCTGGGCCTCTGCCATTGCTTCACCTGACAACTCCTGTGCTCTTCTTAAGCGTTCGAGGAGCTTAAGCACGTACTCTACCACGACAGGGTCGTCGCCCCTGCCTTCCCATGACTCTCGAAGCATGCGAAGCGGAGATCGCAGCGAGCGACCGTACACCAGCTCAGCTGGCGAAAACCCCGTAGCCGCATGCGGCGCGGTTCTTAAAGCAAACATCACTCCAGGCAGACACAGCTCCCAGTCAGTTTGATGTTCAAAACACAATGCTCTCAACACGCGCTTCATGACGGAGTGGAGCTTCTCAACGGAATTCGACTGGGGGTGGTGCACTGAGCTGTGTAACAGCCTTACCCCGCACCTTTCGAGAAAGGCTGTCGTCAAAGCGCTAGTAAACACTGTACCCTGATCTGACTGGATTTCTGCAGGAAAACCAACTCGCGCAAATATGGACAGTAGTGCATTGACTATCTCAACTGAGCTGAGTTCTTTAAGCGGCACTGCTTCAGGGAACTTTGTCGCTGGGCAGATCACAGTCAAAATGTGTCGGTACCCCGTGGCTGTTACCGGCAGAGGTCCCACTGTATCAATAACGAGCCGTCTAAAAGGCTCCGTAATGATAGGTACCAACTTCAACGGCGCCCTCGATTTGTCCCCTGGCTTGCCCACCCGCTGACAGGTGTCGCATGTCTTCACAAAGTGGTCTGCGTCCCGAAAACACCCTGGCCAATAGTACTCCTGCAAGAGACGGTCCTTAGTTTTCTTAACTCCTAGGTGTCCGGACCACGAACACCCATGCGACAAGCGCAACAGATCCTAACGATAGCATTGAGGCACGATCAGCTGATCGAACTCCACTCCTCTGCGGTCTAGATACTTCCGGTACAGGACCCCACCTCTTTCCACAAAGCGAGCATTTTTCTTGGCGATACCTTCCTTGATAATGCAGCGTATGTTTTCTAGGCTGCCATCCTTCTTTTGCTCGGCTATCAAAGCCGACCGGCTGACTTTTAGCAACCTGTTAAGTCCGTCTGACGTAGGCGCGATGAGCAAATCTGGAGACAGCTCTTCTAACTTTCCCGTGTCGGGAATTTCCTCTCCAGTATCTGCTGCCTTTAACGCTACAGGCTCAATTTTATCCCGTTCGGGCGTGCTCTGAATACCAGCTTGCTGCGCCTCTGACCCTTTCTCATCATTCAACAACGTCGGCCCCGCAACTACCGCCTTTGCAGCGAGCTCCCGAACCTTCGATCTGGTTAAGGCCTGAACGCTAGCCTCCCCAAACAAAAGCCCCTTCTCGCGCAGGAGGTGATCGGACCTGTTCGAAAATAGGTACGGGTACTGGGGGGGCAGCATAGATGACACTGCGGCCTCCGTCTCAAGTGCTCCGAAAGGTCCTTCAATAAGCACTTTTGCTACCGGCAGACACACGCTATGAGCTTCCACTGCTTGCTTGATCCATGCGCACTCGCCCGTGAACATATCGGGTTCTACGTAAGAGGGGTGAACTACATCCATTGTAGCTGCGGAATCGCGAAGCACTCGGCACTCTTTCCCGTTCACGAGGAGGTCTCGCATGTAAGGCTCGAGAAGTTTCATGTTCTCGTCAGTGCTGCATATAGACAAAAACACGACTTGTGTTTTTGTTTCTGGACACTGCGCCGAAAAGTGACCCGGCTTCTGGCACGTATAACAAACGCGCGCTTGCCTCGTCTCGAACCGCTTTCTGCGTTCGGCTTCGGTTGCCGCCGTCTCCTTACGTTCGGTCGGACTGCTTTCACTCGCATCCGCACTACGTGTATCCCCCTTTGCTCTCATGGGTGTGAACTTCGGCCTCTCAAACTTGGAGCCAAATTCACCCTTTTGACCGTCCTTAGCTCCGCGAGCCCGACGCGTCACAAACTCCTCGGCTAACTCAGCGGCTCTAGCCACCGTACTAACGTCTGGCCTATCCAAGACCCAGTACCGCACGTTCTCAGGTAACCGACTATAAAACTGTTCTAGCCCGAAACACTGCAGAACTTTCTCGTGGTCACCAAACGCTTTCTCTTCTTTGAGCCACTCCTGCATGTTTGACATAAGCCTGTACGCAAACTCTGTATATGACTCACTTCTGCCTTTCTCATTTTCCCGAAACTTCCGACGGAACGCCTCCGCTGACAGCCGGTACTTTTTTAGCAGACTCGATTTCACTTTGTCGAAATCCTCTGCCTCCTCTCTCTCCAAGCGAGCGACTACGTCGGCCGCCTCGCCGGGTAGCAAAGTGAGCAAGCGCTGTGGCCACGTTTCCCGAGAGAACCCCTGCTTCTCGCACGTTCGCTCAAAGTTAACCAGGAACAAACCAATGTCCTCTCCAAGCTTAAACGGCCGCATCAGGTCAGTCATTTTGAACAATACTCGTTCTCCTGCACCGTGTGCCTGACTTCCATTACGAGCGCGTTCCATCTCTAACTCGAGACGCTTCATTTCCAAAGCGTGTTGACGGTCGCGCTCTCTTTCTTTCTCTTGTTGCTCTCGTTCTATCTGTTCTTTACGTTCACGCTCATCTTTCTCTTTCTGTTCTTTACGTTCGCGCTCATCTTTCTCTTTCTGTTCTTTAAGTTCACGCTCCTGTCTTTTTGCCGTCTCCCTCTCCTCAATGGTCTCAAGGCATTCCGACAGCTCGTCATCCTCAGCTTCTAACTCAAGAATAGCCCTTAGCAGTTCTGGTTTTCTGAGTTTGTCTGAGACATCCAGACCCAACTCTCTTGCAAGCTCCAGCAATTTCGGTTTGCGCAACGACTTCAAATCCATGGCTGCTCTGAATGCTGCTTTCTCTACTGCCTACTATTGTCTTGCCGCAAACTAACCCGGTAGCAACGACAACCACAATTACCAGCTCTGTTTCTAACACTAACAAAAGCCTGGCAAAACTCAGAAGAAGAAAGTCCCGCACTCACCAAACCTCGCAGCCAAGAATTCAGCGCAGTCGTTCCGCTGCAGGCAACCAGTCATCACACAGGGCTCGTTGCACTGCTCCCGGATGGTCGTTGTGCTGCTCAGCATACAGTCAACCGCATCTCTTCGCTGCTGGCCTCCGTTGTCGCGATCCCACCGCTGGCAACCAGATGTTGGAATCGCACCGCTGGCCCGAGTTGTTGGGGTCTCGGTGCTGACGCCCGTTATTGCCAATGGGTCGCAAGCCCCAAGGGTAGCGTTGGCCTGGCGGCCTGGGGCACTGGAAGCATCCGAAGGTCCCGGCAAAGCAAGAGAAGACTGGTAACAGAACAACTTGTTTATTCTAACATAGCAAAAGAGCGGCCGGTCAGGTCGACCGGAGTGGAGAGACGGGAGAGCACGTAACTCAACAGTACAAATCGGAGCCTCTCTCCTGGCGTCCGGGGGCAGCTGCTCTTATACTCCCGGCGTCGCGGTCCAAAAGGGAAGGAGGGAAGGTCACGGGATGAAGGTCACGGGACGGCGCAGCAGGAGCCCACGACGGCGCGAACTGTCGGGCCGAGAGACCTGCTGAACCGAGTGTAGTGACGCATCGCCAACCCTCACCCACACGACGGCGCGAACAGTTGAGCCGAGAGACCTCCAGGCTCCTCATTCGGGGAACTCCGCTCCCCGGCTGCCGCGCTTTGACAAGCGAGGGCACACACACACACACGCACACACGAAGACACGTGGCACTGAAACACGCCTGGACACGCTTGGCGGGTAGGCGTCGCGGCGGCGTCGGACGGGCCAAAATGTCCGCCGCTTTGAACAAAGCCCCGGCGTCCGTTGCATCCGCGCCGGCATTACCGCGCGTTGTAGGCGAAACGTAACAGGATGTATCCTGTTTATCGGCAAGCATGTTGTCTTCGATGACTGTATGCTCCGAAACTCAGCATCCCATTGGACCACGAATACCCTCTGGGCATCCTGATTAGATCGCAACGTCCAAGTCCGGGTGAGGACGTCTAGTGGACAACATGTCGACCTTAATTTCGGAATGTCCTATTTAAGACATCCTTCGGACATCCACACGATTGAACTTCTGGATCTAAACAAAATCCCAAAAATCTAATCCTATGGATGTGCGAAGGATGTTTAGAACGGGATGTCCTATACCGGCCCTATGTGGGACCAACACACAAAGTCCAACACGTACTACGTGATCATATCACTGAATGTTAAGCCTCTTCCACGGCTGCCTTCCGCGCACGCTCTTCCGAAAAATATCAGCCAGCAACGTGAAGCTGCTGCCCTCAGGATCAAACTTCCAATGCAGACGATAAATGCAGAAGTTGCAATGAACGACCGAAACTGCGCAAGCATATCGGGAGGAACCGTCACAAAGTGATAGGTAGAGCGTCGGAACAGCTGCGCATTACCACCTACCGCACGGCGTAACCGAAGCAATCGTGTCCTACGCTCTCAGAACATGTCGAGAAAACCCTGTACTGTAACTACAACAGCAACCTCGGCAACGACTGCAACCCCTGCCGTAGAACAGAGCAGTGACTGCCGTCACCCAGTCGAATCGCCATTGTCTGTTGCATGCACGCGCACGCTTTCAGGTTATATGCGTCCTATCTCTTCGCCCTTCTCTGTAAGCTCAGAATGCCTGAAGGTTGCTGGGTTGGTGCGCTTTCACACGCTCAGTTGGCGCGTTTTCTCTGAACCTGGTGTCATGTGCTCATGAGTTCCAGCGTGAACGTTTGTCAGTTCCAGTTGAACGTTCTCGTCGTGCACATTGGAGCTCCATTTCCGCGGCGCCTGTACGTCTTAAGGCTGTTTCATATGCTGCGACTGGAATGACGAAAATCGGTGCAGTTGCACGTGTGGCAATGCGATATTTGGAGGGCCCATTTCACATGATTGAGATTTCAACGATGCGACTGGTGCGACCGCCAGGGCTGCTTACTGCCAGGTTTCGTGGCAAATGCTGCATAATTATTTTACTGTAATTAATAAAACGTTTACATTATAATATTGTTCACCTTTCTTTATTCGGAGCAAATAATATGCGTGTTTTGTAATTTAAAAACGTGTTGCTGAAGTTCAGTGCGATGAGACACGGCGCACGTAAACAGCTGTGCTTGCAACTGATTCAGCGCTTGTGTTTTGTCTGATCTGCCTTCTATGACCGTTTCGTTCTGCCTGCGCGACAAAAATATACAAGACCTACCGACAAGTTCATATAGCTACCCTCACCGCACGTGCAGTATTTGGAGTTTGGCTGCCACGAAGTCGTCGTGTCAGCCCGACGAGATCCTCGCGCCACCCGTGCTCGGCGTCAGCTTCGGAAGAAACGACATTGCTCGTGACGGCGCATATGCGGTGCCTGCTCCGAGCCATATTCGTGCACTAAACGCCACAACGCGCTCCAACCCGAAATTTCGCGTCTGCCCCTGAACGAAGCCGCAAATCATCTGTGTGATTACTGGACGTGGAACGAAAATTGTGTTGCGAAATGCAACCTTAGCGCTAGCCTGGTTCCTCTATCGCGGTGCGTGTGCTGTTAATATATATATGGGAGGCCTCTCTGAATATTTCTAAAGGCGCAAAAGCCGACGCATCAAATTTTTTCAGCAGTTACCGTCACTGTTGTAGAAACCTGTACGTTGTATTATAGCATACTAAAGACACGCTTCTCGTTCCTTTTCTTGTCCTCTGTCTCGCGCTGGTAGTATATTCTGAACTTCTAACAAGAAGACCAATACGCGCTATCCATAATGCAGGCTCACGGCAGGCGCACTTGACGTAGGGTTTTTTACCTTTCTGCCCAGCCTCACACCCCGCTCACGGTTAGTCTGTTATGTGGAAATAAATATTATTATTATATTATTATTGTTATTAGATATTATAGTTCCTTCAGTGTAATTTATAGCAATTATCCAGATTTCTTAAGCTAGTCATGCATTTAACCTGTATCTGATCAACATTGTTACGACTCGCTTATGGGAGTCATTTCCAACTAGATTGCTCAGCCAGAGAAAGTACAATTGAAAGCCTCAATGTTTATTCCTATCTGGTATTCCTAATCAGATTATATTTGCAGAAGTTTATGCCCGCTTGCATTTCCTGCAATTTAATGCTCAAAGCTCCACAAACTGATTCATTGTCTTGCTGTTGAAAGGCTGCTTCAATGTCGATAGCAAGCTATAATTATTCATTTCCAAAGTGTTAAGCAACGACTATATCTCTAAGCTTATCAATGCGATTTTGTCCCATGAACACAATTCAGTTTGCTTTCTCCCTCTAATTAACAGTCATGGAATGAAACTGTTCACTTTCATAAGTATCAGGAAAAAAAATTCTGGAGTTTGTCCTGAGCATTCTTTTGCATCCTATAGTGTGGGTTTTTGTATCAAATTCTGGTGTAGCAATCACAGTGATGTACGCATTTTTTAAAAAATATGTTGCAACAAACTAATTTATTGAACTTTGTTTTCAAATCTGCAAGATGTGGCCGTGCAGCAACGACCACATTTCTCAACAAGAAAACTGCAGATTCAGTGCACGTGTTGGAATCTATGCGAAGTGAAGTTTTTGTCAAGTGCTCAATTAAATGCTGTTAAAGTAACTGCCACACATATAATTGGTCTTATTTTCAACAATCCAACATGTCACCTTTTCCAAGTTTTGTTTATGCACCGCATGGGTCTCAACCTTAATGTCATGTAATGTTTATGCACTACACTGTTCACACACTATACCAAAATGCAAACGGCAGTTAATGTAGATGCACACTGCAAGACATCACCACAGTCATGTTTGTTGAGGAACGGATGATGCGAGGTTTATGCAGATGACTGAATGACATGCGCTTATATACTTATTTATTTATACACCTCACAGGCAGCAAGGTTCGACTATTAAGTGAGGGGAATAAAAAAATAGTTACAAAAGGAAGAAGGGCACAACATTGAGAAAAAAACCAACAAAAGGAAGCAGCACCAATACAATGCGCAAACTCGCCCAACAACGTGTTTTACTGGCACAACATTACACAATACTTAAGAAACAATAACAGAAACAATTACCGCCCATACACCCTGTACAGATGGTAAACCAGCGAAGCTGAAATGTGCGGCACCGGCGTTTATCACTGGGTTATTTCCGATAGTTTCTTAAAGTCTTTCTAAATTATTAGTTACGTCTGTGTTTCTTAACGAGGTTACGCGCACGTTTGGCTTAGATTTACCACATTGTTTATTTGAAATGCCACACATCGCGCTTCGCACAATTACCATCATGGAGGGTGCAATGAGTGGTTCATTGTGTTAATCCATCAGGTCCATCAAAAGCTTTCTGAATTATGTTACACATCTGTGTTTCGTAATGCGTTAATCATAGTATTTACGACTCGGTTATGCACTATAGTTACCAAGTAACACACCGGGGCTGCACATTTTATTTAATTAAATAGAGGGACACATTTCTTAACCTATTGCAAAGTCGGAGAGAAACTGCTGCATGCACGCTCTGCTCCGAGAAACGACCTCACTATCGGTCTAGCCAATGGCCCCCTGCCTTTGCTGCGAGGTAATTATGTCATCATGATCTTGTCTTAACCCCGTCCCCCTTGGTGTCCCTTCTCTGCAGTAATATGTAGATAAATGTATATGTTTTAAATGCATAAATATTTCTATGCCTACCCAACGATAATTTTTTCTGTCCGTCACGTAAAACGAGTGCAATGGCTCATACCCCCCTAAACAATGGCACATACCCCTGCAGTAGGGTTTCTGTGGTCATACTACGAAAGCTTCGCCTAGGCATATACACCTTCGCTGTGAAAAGAATGAACACCTTTCTGCTAGAGACCAAGTTTATAATAAGGCGCAATAACAACTGAAAGCTTACTGAACATGCCGAGTAAATGCTGGTTGACAAGCAATAAATCGAAGTTACAGAAAAAGGAGAAGCAAAAACGGATCTTTGTCCATACAGATCCCAACAAGAAACGCATCCATCTCTGAAAGTGTAACAGAGGCCATGCTGACACAAGATTCTCCCAGTGTCCTTGCTTCTCTAGGCAGCCGATCTCCACAGATTGCTACCTTCTTCCTTTGCACTACACTCTCGACATCTGAGCGTGCATTGCAGAGGAAGAAGCTAGCATTCTGTGCAGATCGGCTGCCTAGAGAAATTATCGAAGCTGTAGATATAAAAACGTTAGGAGAATCTTGTCAGCATGGCCTCCGTTAGAAATAGATGGATTTCCTGTCAAGAAACACACATTAATTTTTCTTCTCCTTTTTCTGTATGTTCGGGTTACTGCTTGTAAGCCAGCGTTTACTTGGCGTGTACGTTAAACTCTCGGTTGTCAGATCATTTCGGTTTTCTTGTTCGTCGTATGTGTTCTCGGGTGCCGTTTGCAGCCAGGCTATTCTTTCAATTTTTAGACTTCAACAAGTCACTTTAAGGACCCTTATGATGCGTCTGAGTACCTTATATAATTTTATTTATTTTGCAAAAGCGTACACTGTGAAGCAGTTAGAACCGGGCACGTTAACTTCTAAATAAAAGGTTTATTGTGAAAATGCAGTGATTTATAAAGGTTACCAGAAAGTAGTACAGCAAGATAGCCTGATCAAAACTAGTGCTTGATGAAACCGAACATAATCAAAAGCAGGAAAGAGAGAAGATAGAAATAAATATACAAGTTCAGCGGGAAAAAGCATTGTGATCAACAAGGGCGCATGCGGCTACCTTCCAAAAAAATCAAGTTTTTTTTTTCCAATGGCATGGAACTGGAAAAGTGTGCTTGCATAAGCAAGCTGTCAGTCTGTTTATTGGAATAATAACAGCGTTTTTTGCTGGCATGCACAATTGACGATTGTAATTATTTTTTTTGCTGCACTTGGAACATTTATCTGCATTTTCTTTTTGTAGCGTTTTTATTTGTTTGGATGCACCAATCACCAAATTTTTATCTTGCCTTCAAAGCTGTCTTTGTTTGTAAACTGTATAAATTGCCCACATTTTTACAACGAACCTTAGTTGGAAGTTAGGCCTCATGTATCTCTAGTGTCATCCTGTTGATACTGCTTCGTTCTATGCAGCCTTGCAACATTTATGTGTGTGTGTGTGTGTGTGTGTGTGTGTGTGTGTGTGTGCGCGCATGCGTGCGTGCGTGCGCGCGCGTGTGTGTGCGTGTGCACACGCGTAGATTTGGATGTGAAATCGGGGCCTTGGGCGGAGCTTGTTACGGTTAGCATGTAACACCCGAGGCAAAAAGGATTCTCAACCACCATTCCTCATTGAAAGGAACAGTGGATTCCTAATTTGCTATGGTTAACTCCAGTGGTTACCGGTCTGGAAGGTGCACCGCAGTACTTACAGGCCCCTTCAAGTGTGTGCATGCTTAAGCAAAACGAAGAATGCATTCCTAATTTGCCACGGTTATCTCGAGCGTATGCCGGTCTGGCGGACGCCCTGCAGTGTTCACAGGCCCCTTTGTGTGTGTGCGTGAAAACCCTTTCCGCGAACTGTCCAACTCTATAGAAGAACGCTATCCGCGAACCAGACAGGATCCCCGGGCTGCCGCCAGCGGAGGCACGCTCGTGAAGACGTCAACTGGGAGCATGGATCAGCCGCCCATCCATAAGCAGACGTCCTTTCCGCGAACCAACGACGCGCGAAAGGGAAGGGATCAGCTGCCTACGATCCCCAGGACACGTGGGTTGCCACCAGCGGAGGCAAGCTCGGCAAAACATCGTCCTGGGAAAATGGCTGCCGCCACCAAGCACCGTGGGGACTCAGTTCATGTCACGTGACGTAGACGTGAGCAAGATCCCACCTACCATTTTAGTGGGCCCATTTAAAGGCCCCGCAATGTACTTATTCACTTCATTCTCTTCTCATCCTTCACCAACCTTTGAATAAACAATGCAAGTTTCGCACTAAAAATCGTGTCGTCTCTGCCTGTCCGCCATGGCCACGCTACCCAATAGTAACGCCGGTCGAGCTGCGACAAATAGGCGTCGCAACAACCGTCGACAGCGGTGGGGTACGCTACCTTGGAAAACGCAACTGGTAGGCAGCATAGGGATACGCTACCCTGGAGACCCCAACTTTGGACGACATCTAAGAGATCCCCTCCTCTTCATAGTGGTGACGACGTTCGGAAGGAAGGTGTCAGGATTCATGACTGCATATGGTGAGTGCACAGCTTTTCTTCACTAATACATTACTTGGATTTACGTATCTTTTGGGGGGAAGTACAGAGCAGTGATTTTTCTTTAACCGTTGACGGAAGTTTTGAGTACGTCGAGGTTGTTACAGAGTGAATAGTTAGCAGCACAAGGGCAGCCATGAACTTGAAGGCACTAAAGAAGCCGGAATTGTTGAGCTTGACCTGAGAGTTGGGCCTCCAACTTGCCGAATCAAACAGAAAGCTGGATATCATTGAGACGATTGAAGCGATCGGGGCACACGACGATGAACTGAAGGAATGCCTAGAGAGCATTGCGGATAAGGAGGAAGAGCGTAAGCTCCTAGAAGAAAAAGAAGAGCGTAAGCGCCTAGAAGAAAAGGAAGAGCGTAAGCGCCTAGAAGAAAAAGAAGAGCGCAAGCGGGCAGCACGTGAGGCCAAAGGAGAGCGCGAGCGGGCAGCACGTGAGGCCAAATAAGAGCGCGACCTCGAAATGAGGCACCTAGGTATTGAATTTCTGAAGGCTCAAAATACTGAACTACCTAGCACACAGACACGAGAAAGTGAGCGCTGAATGACAGACTTGATGGTACCCCATGCAGTAGCAGGGGACATAGGTCTTTTTCTGGTGCCCTTTGAGCGCGTGTGTGAGAAGGCGAAATTCGCGAGAAGCCCGTGACCGCCACGCCTGCTTACGTTACTGCCACGTGAGGTAGCTGATATCATTGCTCGCATGGGGAAAGAAAAAGCAGAGGACTTCGATGAAGTCAAAGCGAGTCTGTTTAAAAAGTAGAGGTTATCAGCAGAAGCATTTAGGCGATAATTCAGGAAAATCGAGAAAACCAAAAGTGAGTCATACTCAGATTTTGCAAACACCTTGGGGGTAAAGCTCAAATAATGGCTCAGAGAAGAAGGTGCACTCGGCGACGCCGAAAACACAATGCAGTGCATTGCTTTAGAACAGTTCTACCATCGGCTGCCAGAAAACATCAAGTATTGGGTTCAGGATAGGCCAGGCGTGGACACTATCACGAGAGCGGCCAATCTCGCTGAGGAGTACGTAACTCGCCGTGCGTTCGAAGGCAACGAAGCTCTTAAAAAGGAGATGAATAAATACAGACCCGGCAAGCCAGAGCAATGGTCAAAGTCGAGTCAGTATAAATCCAAGGAAAGGTTAGATTCCGTGAAAATTAGTGACGAGAACAGCAAGAGAAAGGAGGAGACACCCGAACAGAGGGCAGAAAGGCAAAAAAAAAGGTTTAGATGCAAATAAACCAGTAGCTTGCTACAACTGCCAGCAAACAGGGCATATCTCCGTGGGGTGCAAAAATCCCACACTAGTGTTGATGTCACGAACTAGTAACGAGGAAAATATGAACTTGCTAGAACCGTGCTAGTGGCGTAGCAACTGGGGGGGCCGGGAAGCCGCGGGCTTCGGGTGCAAGTGGACAGTGGGGGGGGGGGGGGAGGAAGTGTCATATACGCCTGAAGACACCCTTTCCGCCGGCTACACCCGGGGGGGGGGGGGGGGGTGACAGAAGACCTGTGGGCCCCGGGTGCCAGACGATCTAGCTACGCCACTGCATTCGAGACCTCGTGGTAAACGGCAAACCATGTCGGGTGCTTCGCGACTGGGCAGCCACAATAGACGCGGTGCATCCGTCGTACTTAGATGAAGGGCAGTTCACGGGAGAATGTGCTTGGATAAAGCAAGCCGTAGGGGCCTCCAGTGTTTGTCTCCCGGTGGCAAAGATTCGTAACGAAGGCCCTTTTTGGAGTACTGGACACTGAAGTCGCCGTCTCGGCACACCTCCCGCCTCAGTATCCATATTTGTTTTCTAACAAATATGAGGATTTGCTGCGACGCAGGGGAATCGGGTTTAGTGAAGGAATAGTGTAAGCCCTAACTCGTTCCAAGGCAAGGGAGCTCGCGGCCAAGGCAGTGTACGAATGTGCAGTGGTGGAAGAAACAGGTTTGACTGAGGATTCATCAACCAGCACCAAACAGGACAGCCCTATAGGGGATATTGCGGAAAGTGCACTAGCTAATGAAAAGGTCAGGCAAGCGCCTGAACCTGAGATGTCTCGTTGGGCAGAATGCAGAAGAAAGTTATTGAATGTAAGCCCTGCCACATTGATTGCTGAACAGGAAAAAGATTCCACCCTGCGGAACCTAAGGCCAGACGCGAAAGAAGGTGTGGCCAAACAGAACGTAAAGTTCCTCAAGAGGGCAGGCGTCCTGTACAGAAAGTACACCAGTCGAAAGGGAGTGCAATTCGACCAACTCGTGGTGCCGCATCCCTATCGTGAGCAACTGCTGCACCTGGTTCACGGGGGCTTTTGGACAGGGTATCTGGGCATTCGGAAAGCAAAGGACCGCTTACTGCAAGAATTTTATTGGCCCGGCTGCTTTCGAGAAGTGAAAGCATTCGTAAGAAGCTGCGACACATGTCAACGCATATGCAAGCCCGGAGATAAGGCTAGAGCGCCAATGAAACCTGGTTTCATTATCACGGTACCATTTCGCCGGCTCAGAATAGACACAGTGGGACAACTTCCTGCAACGCAGTCTGGCTATCGGCATATTCTCACTGTACTATGCCCCACAAAAATATTTCTAGAGGCGGTGCCCCTCAAAGAACTAAGCTCGGTGGAGATCGTCAACGCGCTTTTGTCTATCTTCGCGCGAGTAGGATTTCCCGCAGAAATCCAATCAGATCAAGGATCCGTGTTTACGAGCGCACTGACCTCGACGTTTCTGGAAACGTGCGGTATTAAATGATTCATAGCTCAGTGTACCAACAGCAGTCAAACGCGGTATAGAAAGTCCACTCAGTCATGAAACGGCTTTTGCGAGCCCTTTGTTATGCGCACAAAGCCTATTTGGAGGTTTGCTTGCCCGCAGCAGTGTTCGCGCTTCTAACTGCACCGCACGAGTCAACAGGGTTTTCTCCTTCAGAGCTCGCTTACGGTCGCTGCCTCCGGTCCCCTCTTCGCATTGTTCGAGAAGCCTGGGAAGACCGGGCGGACGACCCTTCAGTTGTGGCGTACGTGCTAGAGCTGTTAGACCGACTGCACACATCTCAAGAATTAGCAGGGTAGGAAATTCTCAGGGTCCAAAGCAATGCTAAGCGGTACTATGACAGGACAGCTCGAACGCGACGCTTTGAAGTTGGCGAAAAAGTAATGATCTCGACACCCTCATTGAAAAACAAACTACAGGTTCAATGGGAAGGACCGGTTGGCATAATTCAGAAATTATCTGAAAAAAAAAACTACGTATTCATGGTTCCGGGAAAATAAAGGGCACCACAAGTGTACCACAGCAAGCTACTTAAACCTTACCGGCAGAGGGAGGCCATTGCGAACATGTCCCCTAACCAACCTGAGGAGATTCCTGTCGACTTTCGGGAGTTAACATCAGTACCGGGGGTAAAAACATTCGCGAGACCATTGACAAGCTAGTAGAGCAGGCGGAGTTGAATCGCAATCAAAGGGCCGAACTGAGGGACCTCGTGTTTGAATTTAAAAACATATTTTCTGACACACCTGGCAGGACCACTGCGATCGTTCACGATATAGAGTTAACCTCATCGGACCCAGTTCGTTCGAAATCTTATCGCGTTTCACCTCGTCAATATCAAGTCAGAGCCGCTAAAATAAACAAGATGTTAGAGCTAGGTGTAATCGAGCCAGGAGAGAGTGATTATACCTCGCCTCTTATCTTGGTTGAAGTCCCAGGAAAGAAGCCACGAACGTGTATCGACTACCGCAGGCTCAACTTAATCACGAAGGACCAGACCTACCCAATACCGCATATCGAGGAAAGGCTTGAAAGAGTTAGCAGTGCTAATTTCATCTCCACGCTCGATTTTGTCAGAGGGCACTGGCAGGTTCCGTTGACCGAGAGGGAAAGCAGGCTTGCGGCATTTATTTCTCCAATGGGAACCTTTTGGCCGAAAGTCCTGAGCTTTGGATTGAAGAATGCTCCCTATTGTTTCTCTAGCCTTATGTACCAGGTGCTACGAGGAATGGAGGACTTTGCACTTCCATATCTCGATGTCATAGCAATCTTTTCTTCATCTTGGGGGGACCATATGTAACACTTTCGAACCGTGTTGTGTCGTCTACGAGAGGCTAGCTTAACTGCCAAGGCTTGCGAATGTCAATTAGGGCGCGCGGAGGTAGCTTATCTAGGTCATGTAATAGGGCAAGGCCATCGTCGGCCTTCCGAGGTTAAACTGACCGCAATATACCACTTCGCGCAACCACGCACCAAGCGGGACATCAGGTGATTGCTTGGCTTGGCAAATTATTACCAAAGATATATCCCGCGTTATTCCGAGATTGCAAGTTCTTTAACAGATGCTTTAACAGAACCACAAACGGTAAAATGGGATGACGCAAAAGAAAGGGCTTTTAGTATGCTGAATAAAGCACTAACGAGTCAGCCAGTGTTGAACGCGCCCGACTACTCTAAGCCAGTCATTCTTCAGTGCGATGCCAGTGACTTGGGGGTGGTGCTTTGTCAAAAGAGAGATGACGAACACCGCGTACTGTACGCCAGAAAGCTTTCAGTTCGTGAAGAAGCATACAGTGCATCAGAAAAGGAATGCGCCTGTGTAGTATGGGCAGTGCAGAAATTAGCATGCTATATCGCTGGTTCAGGGTTCACCATAGAGACTGACCACTGTCCCCTCACGTGGCTGCAGTCCATGTCTACCAAAGACGGTCGTCTTTTGCGCTGGAGCTTGGCCCTTCAACAGTACACCTTTGATATTCGCTAGAAGAAGGGTAAGTTTAACGGCAATGCCGATGGTCTGATTCGTTTCCCCTAGAGTAACGAAAGCCTCATGCTCACTCGGGTTGCCGTGTTATTTTTACGTTGGTATTCTTTCATACGTTTTTTTATTATTTTCGCGAAGTTGTAGTTGATTGCTAGCTGATTTTAGTAACCACGTTTTAACGCTTTCAAGAAATGGCTGTTTTTAATGTTCAGGGGGGAAGGACGCGCGACAGGGACGGGAAAGCAGTAGCGGTTTTTTTTTTTTTTTTTGTAAAGCCTGGTGTATCTTGGGGGAGGGTGGCCTTGCGCTCGCCGCTTTGTAGTTGTGGGTCCGGCACTATTCTGGGGTGACTGCTTCCCCAAACAAGAGACAGAAGGTTGCGAGACCGGTTTGCAAGTCCCGTTTACCGGACCGGAACAGGGAGAAAAGGCGCAAGAGCGCCACAAGGACCGACCAACGACGCTCAGGAATCTACCAGCTACGAACCAAGCGTTGGTCACCCCTGAGGGAAATTCTGCTGCTGAAACGCCGATCTCTCGCCCAGTGGCTGCTAGCCCCTACGCGTCGTTATATTCCTCCCCCGCCGGAGATGCTGTTAAAGTTGGCGCGTAACACCCCGGGCCCAAAGGATGCTCAACCACCATGCCTCATCGAAACGAAGGGTGGATTCCTATTTTGCTGCGGTTGTCTCGAGTGGTTACCAATCTTGCAGGTGCACCGCAGTACTTACATTCCCCTTCGTGTGTATGCATGCCTAAGCGAAACGAAGAATGGATTCCTAATTTGTTCTGCTTGTCTCGAGTGTATGCCGGTCTGGCGGATGCCCCGCAGTGTTCACAGGCCCCTTTGTGTGTGTGCGTGAAAACCCTTTCCGCGAACTGTCAAACTCTAGGGAGAACACTTTCCGCGAACCAGACAGGACCCCCGGGCTGCCGCCAGCGGAGGCACGCTCGTGAAGACATCAACTGGGAGAATAGATCAGCCGCCTATCCACAATCAGACACTCCTTCCGCGAACCAACGAAGCACGAAAGGGAAGGGATCAGCTGCCTACGATCCCCAGGACCTGCGGGCTGCCGCCAGCAGAGGCACGCTCGTGAAGGCGTCATGTGGAAGAATGGCTCAGCCACCTATCCACTTCCAGACGCCCTTTCCGCGAACCAACGACGCGCGAACGAGAAGGGATCAGCTGCCTACGATCGACAGGACCCGTGGGGTGCCACCAGCAGAGGCAAGCTAGGGAAAAAATCGTCCTGGGAAAGTGGCTGCCGCCACCAAGCACCGTGGTGGCTCAGTGCATGTCATGTGACGTAGACGTGAGCAAAATCCCGCCTACGATTTTAGTGGGCCTATTTAAAGGGCCCCGCAATGTATTTATTCACTTCATTCTCTTCTCATCCTTCACCAACCTTTGAATAAACAGTGCAAGTTTCGCACTAGAAATCGTTTCGTCCCTGCCTGTTCGCCATGGTCTACCGGACGCCTGCAGCCCGTCGACAACGCCACGCTACCCAATACTAACGCCGGTGACGCTTCGAGAAACAGGTGTCGCAACAACTGTCGGACGCTCGGGTACGCTACCGTGAGAACGCAACAAGGTATCGTTCGTCTCCTGTGCTGCCTCATGAATTCATCAACTATAGTGCAACAGAAATAACAATGGACAAGAACGAAGTGAACACACAGAGCGCTTCATTCTTGTCCGTTGTCTGTCTGTTACGCTTTAGTTACTAATGAATACACAGTAATAAACATTGAAGTGTAATGAATACACTTCAATGCCAAGGTATGCAAGAACCAGGCTGGAGACAAGGCAGTGGGGGAATATGGCATAGGCACTAGGAATAGCAGGGGAGAGTTATTAGTAGAGTTTGTGGAACAGAATAATATGCGGATAATGAATACCTTCTTCCGCAAGCGAGGTAGCCAAAAGTGGACCTGGAGGAGCCCGGACGGCGAGACTAGAAATGAAATAGACTTCATACTCTGCGCTAACCCTGGCATCATACAATATGTGGACGTGCTCAGCAAGGTGCGCTGCAGTGACCATAGGATGGTAAGAACTCGAATTAGCCTAGACCTGAGGAGGGAACGGAAGCAACTGGTACATAAGAAGTCGATCAATGAGTTAGCGGTAGGAGGGAAAATAGAGGAATTCCAGATCAAGCTACAGAACAGGTATTCGGCTTTAACTCAGGAAGAGGATCTTAGTGTTGAAGCAATGAACGGCAATCTTGTGGGCATCATTAAGGAGTGTGCAATAGAAGTCGGTGATAACTTCGTTAGACAGGATACCAGTAAGCTATCACAGGAGACGAGAGATCTGATCAAGAAACGCCAATGTATGATTGCCTCTAAACCTACAGCTAGAATAGAACTGGCAGAACTTTCTAAGTTAATCAACAAGCGTAAGAGAGCTGACATAAGGAAGTATAATATGGATAGAATTGAACATGCTCTCCGGGACGGAGGAAGCCTAAAAGCAGGGAAGAAGAAACTAGGAATTGGCAAGAATCAGATGTATGCGTTAAGAGACAAAGCCGGCAATATCATTACTAATATGGATGAGATAGTTCAAGTGGCTGAGGAGTTCTATAGAGATTTATACAGTACCAGTGGCACCCACGACGGTAATGGAAGAGAGAATAGTCTAGAGGAATTCGAAATCCCACAGGTAACACAGGAAGAAGTAAAGAAAGCCTTGGGAGCTATGCAAAGGGGGAAGGCAGCTGGGGAGGATCAGGTAACAGCAGATTTGTTGAAGGATGGTGGACAGATTGTTCTAGAGAAACTGGCCACCCTGTATACGCAATGCCTCATGACTTCGAGCGTACCGGAATCCTGGAAAAACGCTGCATAATCCTAATCCATAAGAAAGGGGACGCCAAAGACTTGAAAAATTATAGACCGATCAGTTTACTGTCCGTTGCCTGCAAATTATTTACTAAGGTAATTGCAAATAGAATCAGGAACACCTTAGACTTCAGTCAACCCAAGGACCAGGCAGGATTCCGTAAAGGCTACTCAACAATAGACCATATTCACACTATCAATCAAGTGGTAGAAAAACGTGCGGAATATAACCAACCTTTATATATAGCTTTCACTGATTACGAGAAAGCGTTTGATTCAGTCGAAATATCAGCAGTCATGCAGGCATTGCGTAATCAGGGTGTAGACGAGCCGTATGTAAAAATACTGAAAGATATCTATAGCGGCTCCACAGCCCCCGTAGTCCTCCATAAAGAAAGCAACAAAATCCCAATAAAGAAAGGCGTCAGGCAGGGAGATACGATCTCTCCAATTCTATTCACAGCGTGTTTACAGGAGGTATTCAGAGACCTGGATTGGGAAGAATTGGGGATAAGAGTTAATGGAGAATACCTTAGTAACTTGCGATTCGCTGATGATATTGCCTTGCTTAGTAACTCAGGGGACCAACTGCAATGCGTGCTCACTGACCTGGAGAGGCAAAGCCGAAGGGTGGGTCTAAAAATTAACCTGCAGAAAACTAAAGTAATGTTTAACAGTCTCGGAAGGGAACAGCAGTTTACAATAGGTAGTGAGGCACTGGAAGTGGTAAGGGAATACATCTACTTAGGACAGGTAGTGACTGCGGATCCGGATCATGAGACTGAAATAATCAGAAGAATAAGAATGGGCTGGGGTGCGTTTGGCAGGCATTCTCAGATCATGAACAGCAGGTTGCCATTATCCCTCAAGAGAAAAGTTTATAACAGCTGTGTCTTACCAGTAATCACGTACGGCGAGAAACCTGGAG